>NC_053491.1:72633340-72970840 GCF_905171775.1 Rana temporaria | reverse complement strand
CAAACCTGGTGGCCAACTACCAAAAAAGTCTTACCTCTGTGATTGCCAACAAAGGTTTTGCCACCAAGTCATGTTTTGCGAATGGGTCAAATACTTAATTCACTTATTGAAATGCAAATCAATGTATAACTTTTTTGAAATGTGTTTTTCAGATTTTTTTTGTTGTTGTTATTCTGTATCTCACTGTTAAAATAAACCTACCATTAAAATTATAGACTGATAATTTCTCTGTCAGTGGACAAACGTACAAAATCAGCAGGGGATCAAATACTTTTTTCCCTCACTTTAAATATGTTAGTAATGATGCTTCCAAACAGCAATATGAAACACCAGATCCACTGTTTGGAAAAACCCAACCAACTCAAAGTTTGAAAATGCAAGTAATTAGCTATGAACTTATAAAGAAAGACTTCTATTCCAACTACAAGAGCAACTGCTGAAAATTATTTTATTTTCTGTTGAGAAGGGAATTTTAACTCCTGCGTTAATTGGAGCTAGCCGCGTAGCAGGTTCCTCTGGCAGCGAATGTGATCATTCTTAATGCATTATTTTCATCCTCGGAGGAACAACAAACATTGTGGATTTCAGCAGAAGTTATCACAGCTGGGTTTGGTGAGCACTAAAAACAAAGCATTTTCAACGAGCCACAATACCCCTCTGAGAGATGGCAAGGATTTAATAAACAGAGGCTGCGCTCATGCTAGACGCGGTATTAAGAACAGCTGGTTATCATCGTCTTGTTAATGAAAGCACACAATTTCATTTCTTCTCAATTATTGATATCGGGAAGCCTGGAACCGTCCCTTCATGTCTTTTTTAAAGAAGTCTGTAATCTTACATCTCATAAATAGAGTGTTTCGTGTAAGCCCACTCAGAGGGGGAGGGGTGGGGTTTCGCTAATGAGGTACATATTCCATTACTCCAGACAGTTGACTCCAAAGATCGCCGTGTGCTATAGTGCAGGAAGGAGGCCTCGATGTTAGGGGCTCCAATCCCTGGAAAAGGGCCTTCGTTTCTCCATTCTGATTTACTTGCTTTGTACACCTGGTGCACAGAGTGGAACAGGTGTTGAGAATCCAACTGGGAACGCTGCTCAGATGAGCGGAAAAAAAAGTAGCAAGGCCACTGTAACTCTAGCCTGCCATATTTACATTGTCACCATAGTAACCCCCTGCTCTCCCACGGTTTCAGGAAAGAAATCCACAGCCAGAAGGTTCTCGTTTAGATTTCTCTCCCCCTATGAAGCTAGAAATTTGACAATTAACTCCTTTCCTGTTACTGGGGTCCCAGCAGCCCCATTCTGCAGTTTAATTCGAAAAGTCGTTCTCTACAGTAGGGGATACAAGTTTGGCCATTTAGACAACAACATTTCTTTTTCAGCCCTTAAAATCTTGAGCTGTTCTAATGAAACAATGCCTCTTGTTTTCTTAGCAAGCATTAAAAGCCATGCTGTGATTTCATAAGCTACTATATATAATGATCATAAGAAGCAGCAAATTGTATGGGGACCATTTAAAGTGTAATGCCTAGTAAACACGACCGGGATTCCGACGGGAAAAGGTCCATCGGAAATCCCGAGGGGAAAACCGAGAACCTACTCTCTACTTTACCATACAGACGATCGGTTTTCCCGTTGGGAATACTCAGATGAGAGCTTTTCCTCGGGAATTCTGACCGTGTTAATGCTCCAACTGAGTTTTTCCCCACAGGAAAACTGCCAAAAATGTCTGGTTTCTGCTACACATGGCCGGGTTTTCTGACAGGGGTCTTAACAGACCTCTGACATCTCCCCTTTGAGACAGAGAAAGGGACTAGGAACACATGTTCCCCTGTCCCTTTCTCAGCAGCATCAGCTGCGCTGAAAATGAATGGAGTGAAGACAGCGTCTTCTCTTCATTCATAAACTGAAACATTGTAATCACAGTTTACGATGTTTCAGTTATGTGAATGGACCGAGTCAGTGATCACTGACTCTGTCCATTCGGAGCAGTAAGGAGCTGGATTTACCAGCTCCTACCCCGCTCTCCATCCTGACAGTTCCAGGGGGTGGAGGAGGAGCACGGAAGGGGAGAGAAACACGGAGGAATACACAGCGGGAATACACGGTGGGAATACACAGCGGGAATACACGGAGGAATACACGGAGGAATACACGGCAATACATGGAGGAATACACGGCGGGAATACACGGAGGAATACACGGCAATACATGGAGGAATACACGGCGGGAATACACTATATAGCGGTGATTGGTGCCTGTAACTTCCCCATGCACTGATCACCCCTGACAGTATAAGTAGCGGGTGAAGCATCAGGAGCATTTGCCCGAGTACAAGTACTCAGGCGAATGCTTGGTATCTGTCCCGATACCGATACTAGTATCGGTATCGGGACAACCCTAGTCATTTTTATTAACATTCAATTACAATATGACTTGTGTCGCAATTGTATATGCTATATTATTTTTTTTTAATTGCTAATTTTTGTTTCACAAGAAAGTGGAGTTACCCATTAAGGTTGGAATTTCTGGTGTGTGCTGTACACCTACACAATTAGTTAGAACTTCTAAAGTGACACTTCAACAGCTGGGGCAGGAGCCAGGCTCAGTGCACTTAGCCCAATTGCACATGGGGCCATTTAGCTGCTGTGCATCCTTTCAAGCATTTTAGTGTGGCCGGGACAGACAGGTATAGAAGACCTGCTTTCCATGCATTCGTCCCTGAAGGCATAGGGCCCTAAATGTGGGTACCACTCAGTACAGTAGTGCATTCAGCCCTGTCAAGCCACAGCCTGCTTGCACTGCAATGTCCGGAGGGATGCACAGCAGCTAGACATCCCATGCCAAGTACAAGTGGTGCTGTGGCTTTCAACAATAGGAGATCAATTTATGCTTTTATTAGTATCATTTATTAGAGGGTCACTAAAGGAAAAACATTTTTAGCTGAAATTACTGTTTACAGGGTATAGAGACATAATAGTTAACTGATTCCTTTAAAAAATGATTAAAAATAGATAAAAAACAATCATATAATGTGTCTGCAGTTTAGTTTTGTTTTTGCTGTTGTTTCCTGGTTCTCTGATGTACAGAGACAAAGAGCCAATAGAGGGCAGTGATGCTTTGGAAAACGAAACTGGATTGGTGCTGACACACAGTAATCACACCTCCTTGATTAGTGACCACAGTGAGAAATCTCCCAGTACTGTGGTGATCAGGAAACCGACAACCAGGAAGTGTCCAGAACAGAGAGGAATTACAGCAACATCAAAGCAAAAACTAACAATGAGGACATGAAACCAGGACTGCAGTAAGGTAAAGGAAGCTATTTAGCTAAAAAAAAAAAATCCTTTAGTGACCCTTTAAGTGCTCTAAATTAAAGTGGTATTAAAACCAAAACCAAAAATTTTATATATTACAACTTACCCATCCTTAAGCCTCATGTACCTTGGGTGTTTGACAAAAGCCAGCCAGAACACGCCAATCTAGGGATTGGAGCCCCTAACATCCAGGTCCCCTCCCTGCACTATAGCACACCGCGATCTTTGAACATCAGTTGGCTGCTGGTTTTCCAGCATGCTCGTCCGACAGAAGCCGGCCAAACACACGGGCCAAATGTCAGACGGTTTTTATTGAACCAACTGATGTCACCCAGCATTCAGTTTGTTTGTACAGTTATTTAGTTCAATTATTTTTCTTGGGGCCTTTGCACCACCTGCATTACAATACTCAAGTATTATGTCGCTCACGCCTAACCCATTAAAAGTTCATGTGTGTAAATTTATGTTAAACTGTTTATTTTTCTACAGTCCAAACATAATAGTTTGATCTGTATTTTACTTGGTTTTTGCATTCCTTAATCTTCAATTTGCTTATATAGAGTGGAACCTTGGATTACGAGCACAATCCATTCCAGGAGAATGCTCGTAATCCAAAGTACTCGCATATCAAAGCAAGCGATTTGGTCAATGGAAGCGAAAACATTTTTTTTTACGAATTGACTTCAATGGCATGCAATACCGCATGCGGCCAGAGGTGGGGGGCGCCAGAGAGCCTCGTAAACACTCGGAAAGGGCAGAGTACACCTCGGCTGAACTGAGTATTTCCAAGATTTTCCAAGCTTTTCCGAACAGTGCAGTTCGGCTCTGCTCGGCTTCGGCGCCCCCCCCACTTCAGGCCAAACACAGTTTTGCACAACGCTTTGGCTTGAATCCTGCACGTTTTGCGAGACAACACTCGCAAACTAAGTCAGGATTTTTTTAAATACAGTGCTCGCATTGCGGATCGCTCTTTAACCGCGTTACTCGCAATCCGAGGTTCCACTGTACTTTACTATATACAGTATTGTCCATGTTTCATTATAATGTGATATTTGGAGATGCATTTATGTTATTGTTAAAAATCAAAACTAAATAAAAAAAAAATTGAAAAAAAAGTACTGAACTCTACATACTTTTCCAATAGAGTCTGCATATTTTATCATTAGGTCTATTTTCTTATAGTGCAATAGGCATGTATCGGATGTCTAGAAGGACATCAAGGAAGAAAATTGGGTCATGTTGACTAATAAATTTGTGGTGCTTGAAAGTCCAGTGGGGCCGATTCATAATACTAGGAGGGAACAAAAGGTTTGTTGCAAGTAGAAATAACCCAGATTTTAACAATCATTGTTTTACAAAGCAAAATATAAAGGGGCAGATCTACAGAGAGAGTACGCCGGCGTATCTACTGATACGCTGGTGTACTTTCAAATTTCCTGCGTCGTATCGTTGTTTTGAATCCTCAAAACAAGATACGACGGCATCTGGGTTAGATCCGACAGGCGTACGTCTTCGTACGCCTTCGGATCTAAGATGCAATTCTTCGGCGTCCGCTGGGTGGCGTTCCCTTCGTTTTCCGCGTCGAGTATGCAAATCAGCTATTTCCGACGATCCACGAACATACGAGCGGCCGGCGCATTCCTCTACGTCATCTCTAGTCGGCTTTTTTCGGCGTATAGTTAAAGCTGCTATTTCGTGGCGTACTCAATGTTAAGTATGGCCGTCGTTCCCGCGTATAATTTCAATTTTTTTTTTTTTTTGCGTAAGTGGTTCGTGAATCGGGATGAATGTAATTTACGTCCAGGTCAAAACCAATGACGTCCTTGCAACGTCATTTCGCGCAATGCACGGTGGGAAATTTAGGGACGGCGCATGCGCAGTTCGTTCGGTGCGGGGACGCGCTTCATTTAAATGAAACACGCCCCCTACCCGCCCAATTTGAATTCCGCGCCGTTACGCCGCTTGAGATACACTACGCCGCCGTAACTTACGGCGCAAAATCTTTATGGATTCGAACCAAAGCCAGGTAAGGTACGGCGGCGTAGCGTATCTCAGATATGATGCGCCGGGGCAGATCTTTGTGGATCTGCCCCAAAATGTGTACATCTAGGCCCAATAGTTGTAATTTTCTTCATTCCTAAGTATTTTTTATTTTTTTTTATTTTATATTTATTATGTTTAATTTATCAAAGGGTTTGAGGAAACGTCTCTCACGCCACCTATGTGACTTTACAGCAAGATCATCCTTTCATTCTCCCCATGATAAATAAGAAGAATCTTATTGGTTGACATGTTTAACAAAAGTTGCTCCTTTGACACTTGATAACCAGGCCAAATGTTTTGGTCCAGTTCAGTACCAGAAGCACAGCTGCTCAAGACACTTGTGTGCAGATAAAGACCTACCTGTTCCCTGCATCGGGTTATTCTTTCTAGGAGGAGATCTGAGTTGTTTTTTTCTTCATCAAGCTCAATTTCCAGCTGGGATATCTTGTCCTGAGGAAAAAAAAACACAAAGCAGTTTTGTATGTGGAGTTTTAGAATACCAACTCAAAGATGAATGAACGGGGTCATTAACAACATTTTCTGGTGGAGTGTTGAGTGATCCGAAGATCTATATTGTCATTTGCTATGTCGGTGTATAACATAAACCATCAAAATGAAAAGAGAGGGGGCCGCCTGACCTGCAGGTGAGGCCACAGGAACAATTGTGAACTTGTGCCTTTATGTTTTTCTTAAGCCAGCAATAAAATGTTTGAATAAAAGACGGACAGAGCTGGTGCCTATTACCAGAACCATTTTCTCTTTTTTCTTAAAAAGTTAATACAGTCAGGGGTGTAACTAGAAATCACAGGGCCCCATAGCAAAATGTTGTATGGGGCCCCCCCCCCCCTCCAAAAAAAATGAACTAATGCCATTGAACAACACATTACTACACTGATGTGGCACAGTACCCAAGCAACAGCTTATATTAATTTTGAACAGCAAAACAAAAATGTAAATAACCATATAATAAATAAAAAAATAAAAAAATTGTTTGGGTGCAACGTCCCACGACTGCACAATTGTCAGTTAAAGCGACGCAGTGACGAATCGCAAAACGTGCTCTGGTCAGGAGGGGGGGGGGGGGGGGATTCTTCTGGGCCTGAAGTGGTTAAAATGACTAGGCTAGCATACTTCAGTAAATCCTGACAAATACCGTACATATGATTCACATGGTGGGAATGACACAGTATTTGAAATCTTCAATACGTTTGTAGAGATATAAATGTATGACGTTTACCATTGCCACTATTGCTATTACTGCTGATTTTTTATTTTTTTTTGCCATTTTTTCTACAAGGACAAAACTAAAAATTCTCACTCGAATACAGGGTTTTTCTCCCCCTACAGGACACCTTACGGATACATCAAACTGGCAATGTTAGCAATCTAATCACAAACCTGTAATTCTGTGAACAACAATTTCTTATTGTGAACAGTATTGCAGCTTTTATGTTCATTTAGGTCAACTGAAGATCAGTAAGGGCTCTCCACAGCACACTGAGTCACCTACCTTAGCAGCCTCAGCCTTAAGTTGGTGTGCGGTCACAGCAGGGCAGGCACTGGCAGTCAGAGGAGCCGAGGAGAGCCGTGCGGCGGCCGAATTGTAATTCCCGCCGTGGAGCCTGCAGCGCCTATGATGGACGTCACACGTCCCGCCATTGGCGCTGCAGACTCCAGAAGGCGGGGCAGCATCCAAGCACATTTTTAGCCCCGAGCGTCTGGGAGTCAGGACCATCTGATGCCAAAAGTACTCGGTAACACTCGGCGCTGACGGCACTCGGCCGCACTCGGCAACCTTCGGCATCAGATGGTCCTGACTCCCAGACGCTCGGGGCTAACAATGTGCTCGGATGCGGCAAACACTCGGGGCTTTTTCTTCATCCTCACAGTCACCGGGCCCCACTCGGCTGCGGGCCCCATAGTGCCCGCGTGGGTCGCTATGGCGGTAGTTCCGCCACTGAATACAGTGCATACCTGCACTCTATTAGCTGACAGCAATAACTATGCATAAGGCCCCTTTCACACTTGTGAACTTGGGACTGTAAAGTCGCATGACAAGTCGTACCCCATGATTTCCTATGAGTACCATTCGTATCTGTGCGCCATCAAAGTACTCCCTGCACTAGTTTGGTCCGACTTTGATGTGAGTTGAGGTCCACAGACCTCAAGATTACACAGGCATTCCATAAATTGCATCAAAATTGTGGCCGCAGATGACTGCCAGGATACAGGACAGCCTAGACGCCCATAATGAGGTCTGGGAGGAGTGGCATCGGCGGGAGGACACGCCGGGAGCAGACGTGGGAGCAGACACGGTAACCTAAACCCTATTTTTGCCCTATACTTTCTTTCTTCCTTTCCCTCTCTTTCTTAGTTTCCTCCTCTCTTTTTCTCTGGTAGATTATTGTTATGTGGTCACAAGCGATACTAAACTGTAGAATGCAACAGGTTACGCTATGTTTACTGACATATAGCCGGATTCAGGTAGAGCGGCGTATGTTTAAGTGGGCGTAGCGCATCTCATATGCGCTACGCGGATGTAACATAGAGAGTCAAGTACAGTATTCACAAAGCACTTGCTCCCTAAGTTATGGCGGCGTAGCGTAAATGGGCGGGCGTAAGCCCGCGTAATTCAAAGTAGGCTGGTAGTAGGCGTGTTGTATTGAAATGAATCGTGACCCCATGTGAACGCATGGCCGAACGAACTGCGCATACGCGCGCATGCTCAGTATCACGTCACAAATGCTCCCTACGATACAACGTCACAATGCGTACGACGTGAAACCTCACTTACGCCCAGCCCCATTCACGTACGACTTACGTAAACAACGTAAAATCCGACGGCACTTCCGACGTCCATACCCTAAACGACTTAGACCAGCTTTTTGGTGGTTTAACTTTACGCCGAAAAAACGCCTTACGTAAACGACGTAGATTACAGCGACGGGCGCAAGTACGTTCGTGAATCGGCGTATCTAGCTCATTTACATATTTGGCGCGTTAATCAACGGAAACGCCCCTTGCGGCCAGCGTAAATATGCCCCCAAGATACAACGGCGTAGGAGACTTACGTCGGTCGCATCTTGGTCAAATTCAGGCGTATCTGGTTTCCAGAATACACTTAAAGATACGACGGCGCACATTTGGACTTACGACGACGTATCTCTGATACGTCGGTGTAAGTCTCTCTGAATCTGCCTAAAAGACACCAAGGAGCCAGTCTTTTTAGTTTGGCTAATGGTTCCTCCTGTCCTGCGGTTACTGCAGGCGGGACTCGTATTTATACCCCTGGTTACATGTCTGTATTGATCCCTTTATTTGTGTTTTGTACTGTCTGTGTTTTACTACAAATTGTGAACTACCTTATATAAATAAAAACTTATTTGAAAAAAAAAAAAATTGTGGCCGCAAATTTGCGGTAAAAAAGTGGCGGCAGTGTGAAAGGGGCTTAAGAGGAAGCATTTTTCTGGTTGTTGGGTTTTTCTCTCTTTTTAAAAAAAAATTAGATCTGCTCTGAAAGATCAGCTTGACCATTTTGTGGCAATAGTCAATAAAGCTTAGATCCCTAGGCTAATTTAAACAGCTTCTAAATGTGTTGTTTAACTTGATAGTAATTATAACCAATTTTCCTAACCAAATAACATTCACATTTTAAGGACATATAATGCCGCGTACACACGACCGTTTTTCGGGTTCTAAAAGATTACGTTTTTTTAATGTCATTAAAAACGATTGTGTGTGGGCTCCAGAGCATTTTTCACAACGTAAAAAATGGGCATTAAAAATTTAGAACATGCTCTAATTTTTCACGTAGTTTTTAACATTCTCGTTTTTAACGTCGTAAAAAATGGTCGTGTGTGGGCTTTAACGATTTGAAAAAAACGTGCATGCTCAGAAGCAAGTTATGAGACGGGAGCGCTCGTTCTGGTAAAAATAGCATTTGTAATGGAGTAAGCACATTCATCACGCTGTAACAGACTGAAAAGCGTGAATCGTCTTTTACTAACACAAAATCAGCAAAAGCAGCCCTGAGGGTGGCGCATCCGCATGGAACTTCCCCTTTATAGTGCCGTCGTACGTGTTGTACGTCACCGCGCTCTGCTAGAGCATTTTTTTTTCACGATCGCGTGTAGGCAAGGCCAGTTTAACAATAAATCGGGTTGAAAAAAACGTAGTTTTTTCTAGACCATTAAAATTTTTATTTTTTACATCCCGAAAAACGATCTTGTATACGCGGCATTAGGCTTTATTAGTTGATTTTGCCTTTTACACTTAAAGTGATTGTAATTGATCACCTTGTAAACAACCCATTCAGTTTAAAATAAAAGGCAAAATATTTTTGTATAGATATAAAAAAAAAACATTATAAATACTCTTTTCCCCTTTTGTATAAGTGATCATATTCACTGTTCTCAGTTGCATAAGAGCTGACAAATGCAAATGCACTTCTGGAAGAACGGTCAAACATTCCCATAGGCACACCCCTAAACCTTGTGGACAGCCTTCCCAGAAGAGTTGAAGCCGTTATAACTGCAAAGGGTGGGCCAACTCAATATTGAACCTTACGGACTAGGACTGGGATGTTTATAAAGTTAAAGTGCATGTGGCAGGCATCCCAATACTTTTGGTAACATGTGTATGTACAGGGGGCATGTGTCAGCACAAGCCTGGAGGAGAGTAGGCTGAGTTCCCAGCACAGCTAGAGAACTGACAGCAATGTGCTCTCATGCCTAGTGTGGTCAGTTTTTAACAGTAGAGCAGAGAGACTGACAGGAACACCAGGGATTTCACACAAAGGAGGCAAAGAGAACAGGATCCCTTTTTATATACAAGTATATGGTACAGCAGACACATATCAAGAATATGCTGTTAAATGTTCACTTTAACGTTAACAGCTTATTGTACATTTTTTATAACCTTTTTTTTTTAGAATGCATTTTTTCCTAACTTTTTGGTGTATAATAGCCAGGTTGCTTTATACTGAATGCTTTTATATTTGAAGGTAATAAAATGTGTTAACAAAAGTGTGTATCAATCAATAGACTGGAATCTCAGACACCTCAAGAACAATTTAGCGGATTTAGCGTAGTTTAATTACAGAGCTTAGAATATTGACCTGTGGAGATTAGCAAGTTAAAACCTTGTGTGGGAAAGAGCTACATTTACTGCACAGAATGCTGTTAGGAATATATATATATAAATTATGAAGAAATGACGATACAATGTGAACATTTTCCACCACTTGAGGATTTCTTCATAGCCAATATTTTAATTGCAACAGTCTTTCTACTTTACTGTAAAGGCTAGCACTGAGTTAGGCTTCTGGGTGGAAAGACATACTGTAGGTAGCTTAAAGGGGTTGTATGGATTTGTTTTTTTTAAAATAACAAACATGTTTTACTTACCTCCACTGTGCAGCTTGTTTTGCACAGAGTGGCCCCGATCCTGGTCTTCTGGGGTCCCTCGGCAGGTGTATCGGCTCCTTCTCGCTTCTGGTAACCCCCCTGGGAAGCGCTCTCCTAAGGGGGTTACTTTGCGGGCGCGCCCCTGAGTCCTGTATCCGGAGTCCGTAGCCACCGACTACAGGACTCGGCCCCGCCCCTGGACCTCGCGTCATTGGAGTTGATTGACAGCAGTGCAAGCCAATGGCTGCACTGCTATCACTCTATCCAATGCAGAGCAGGCCGAGAAGAGCCAAGAAGCAAGCTCGTTCTTTCGATGCATCATGCATTAAGGTGAAAAAACATGAAGATCTACGAACCCTTTGTAAACCCTTACAGGCCACTTATACCTACAGGTAAAACTAGATTAAGGCTTACCTGTAGGTGCAAAAAATATCTCCTAAACCTGCACGATTTAGGAGATATTTGCAAAAAAGACAGCACCGATGTCTACGGCGCATGCGCGCCGTAGACAACGGCGCAGGCGCACTGAGCGTGCTGTCAGTAAATGGGGTCAGGTCGTCAGCAGCGGCTCCCGTGCACATGCACGGCAGTGACGTCATCACGGCTCCGGCCAGTCACAGCGCTGGAGCCGCGATACCCGGAAATCACTCCGGGAGACATGGCGGTGACGGTGGAGGCGAAAGAGGGCGACTGCGAGGGCTTCGATCTCAGGTAAGTACGTCATAATGAGCTAGTATGCTATGCATACTAGCTCTTTGTCTTACAGGGTGTATTTTTTATTTTATTTTTTAAGAAAGCTTTACTTCCTCTTTAATGTTGTCATGTGCCCATTCACTGCTGGCCAAGAGCAACATGTCAGAGCTAGGTGCCACATCACTTTTCACAGCTCATCCTTGCTTGACTAATGGCAAACACGGAAAATATAATACAGCTACGGTTTAGGTATGTAATTGTTACATAGTTATATTGGTCCAATTTGAACCAACAAAAGTATGAATATGCCATAACTGTGGGATCCCTGTGGAAGCTGGAAACCCCTGTCTTAGGCACGGATACAACAGTCATTGCACTAGCTTCCGGGTCCCCTACCAAGTGGCTGACCTGCTGGTTATTGAACAAAGGTGGTCGCCTGCCTTGCCTCTCTATTATGTTCAATCAGATTAAACTTCCGCACTTAAGTAATGTTTAATTTCTATCCAAATGGTAAATTTCAGGACTAATGCCACGTACACACGATCGGTTTTCCCGTCGGATAAAAAAACGATGGTTTTCCCGACGGAATTCCAGCCAAACTTGTCTTGCGTACACACGGTCAGACCAAATTCCGCCCGTTCAAAGCGCGGAGACGTACAACACGTACAACGGCACTATAAAAGGGAAGTTCAATTCCAATGGCGCCACCCTTTGGGCTGCTTTTGCTGACCCTCGTGTTAGTAAAAGTTTGGTGGGAGACGATTCGCACTTTTCAGCCTCGTGCTTTTCATTCCGTTAAAGTGTGACAATTGTGCTATCTTCATTGCGAACGCTAGTTTTACCAGAACAAGAGCTCCCGTCTCATACTTGATTCCAAACATGCACGTTTTTTTTTTTCTGTCGGAAAGGATTTTTTCCTGATGGGAAACAAGAGATCCTGCTCTTTTTTTCCCGGCAGTTTTTCCGTCTGAAAAACTACGATGGAGCATACAGACGGTCAGAATTCACTGCCAAAAGCTCTCATCGCAGTTTTTCCGATGGGAGAACCGGTCGTGTGTACGAGGCATAAAGGTTTTGCCTACAAATATTACCTCCATTGACTTTATTTGTCTAGTACGATCATCCTTCAAGTGGTTTTTGGCATCCAGCTCGTACTGTAGATCTTTAATTGTCTGCTGCAGAAGATGATTCTTGGTCAGTGATTCATCTTGGGCTCTCTGGTGGTCTTGCAAATTTTCTTCCAAGTGGCGAATCTAAGGAGAAGATGCCAACGTTACACAACATTACACAACCCTCTTTGAAATATGAAATTACACAACCTCAGGCTAGGTTCACACTGCTGCGAATTCAAAATCGCGGTAAAATCGCGGCTGCGGTTTTGCCATGATTTTGCCGCGATTTAAGAGACATCTGTGCAGGGTTCAATGTAAATCGCGTCCCGAAATCGCAAAAAGTAGTACAGGAACTACTTTTTGAAATCGGTGCAGCGCCGCAGATGCGGCGTCGCACCGATTAGGACGGTGCCATTGCCGACAATTGCCGGCAAATGCCGCCGATTTGAGATGCGATTTGACATGTGAAATCGCATCTCAAATCGTACCAAATCATACCCAGTGTGAACCTGGGCTCAGAGTAATATTCTCACATTTTTATCTTTGCAATAGTGCTAATTACCTCGTCTTGCAGCTTCTTGATTGCCTGATAGCATCTTTCCAATTCCAGTGTCTTATCCTTAATCTGTCTTTGCATTTCAGAGCCGTCCTTCCGATTCCTCTCTTTATAGTCATCAAACTGCTTTTGAAGATCCACAGTGGATGAACGGGAAAACTCGACATGTTCTGAAATCTAATCAACAATAATAATATTCAATGGGTGAGTCATGATTCGTGGTTACAAGTACAGTAGTTAGTAATCTGGCCTTGGCGTCAGCTCAAAAAAAGAATAATCTGTATTAATTTTTGAACCTATTCCTACCAAGAAACCTTCCTATTAAGAATTGCATTGTATGTAAATGTTGCAGTTTTGTTATTTTTATTGAGCTGGTTTAAAATAGTTATAACGCCCATTGGATTCTAATTCTAATTTCGGTCAACAGGGAGATGTCTGTTCTAACACCGGATTGTTAGTACAGGATCTCCTCTCGAACGGCTTCAGTTTATTTTCGTTCATCTCGAAAAAAATCTGATAGTGTGTACTAGGCTTTAGTCATAGCGGTAAATGGCAGAAACTGGATGGAAGAAGTTATACATTACTGGCAGTGAATATGAGGAGATAAGCATGTGCAAGTGATTAAGGTGATGAAGTCAATGGATAAGATAAGATTCACGTCATCACTTTAATCACTTGCATATGTTTATCTCCTTATTTTCACAACCAGTGATGTAGAGGGCATGGCTTGTGGAGTGGTGTAAGGCTGAGGCTAAGGCCCCGTACACACGACCGAGTTTCTCGGCAGAATTCAGCCAGAAACTCGATCGGAGCTGAATTCTGCCGAGAAACCCGGCCGTGTGTACACTTTCGGCCGAGGAAGCCGACGAGTTACTCGTCGAGCCAAATAGAGAACATGTTCTCTATTTCCTCATTGTTCAATGAGGAAAGTTGGCTCGCCGAGATCCTCGGCGCCTTCACACAGAACTCGACGAGCAAAACGATGAGTTTTGCCCGTCGAGTTCCTCGGACGTGTGTACGGGGCCTGATTTACACATTATTGTTAATAACAGACTAGACTGAGAGAGTGGCGATTTTTGGAAAACATACTACACACTACTGGATGATGATATTTCATGCTGGCACCCCATTCCTGAGCACCAGCAGGACAATATAGATCTTCTTTTTTTTGCTTTGAACGGCACTACAAGTATAAGCATGTTCCATTTGCTCCCCTTACACTTTTGGAGGTAGCATTTAGGCCTCATTCACATCATTGTTTTGCACATTACTGCAGCAGAATGATGTGAATAGGCCTTAGGTAAAACTTTGCTGCATGGGAAAAGCACAGGTTCATTTGGTGGCGCACCATCATGGCGCAGCATTAACAGTTATGGTAGATAAGTAATACGTTTAATTTCATATCTAACTATCAGACCATATACGAGAAATATGCAAAAAGGAAGAAAGGTGGCATAAAAACAGCTTCTTTATTAGTTTATATAATTAAAAATGCATAATAGCAAAAAGACATAAATACAGCCCACGGAACAGTGTGCACCCTGTGTACTTATTCATATAAGAGGAATAACCACAAAGCAATAAAACGTTGGTCTCCAAACTATGGCCTGGGGGCCAGATGTGGCCCGTTGCTTGCATTTTTCCGGCCCTTGGGCCACTATTCATCCCACACTATTTTGCCCACTGATACCAAGAATGGGGCACCATTCTTCCTCCTAATACCAAAGATGGAACACTGTTAAGTCCAGGGGTGCCCAACCTTTTGAAGAGCGAGAGCCACTTAAAGTGGTTGTAAACCCACATTTTTGACTTTTGCCTACAGGTAAGCCTATAATAAGGCTTACCTGTAGGTATAAAGAATATCTCCTAAACCTGTACGGTTTAGGAGATATTCCCCTCGCAATGCGCCGCTGATTGCAGCGGCGCATGCGCAGGGGGGATCCTCGGCTGAAGGGCCAGCACGCCGAAATGAAATCTCCCGCGCGCATGCGCAGGAGTGACGTCATCGCCGCTCCAGCGAATCACAGCGCTGGAGCGGCGATGCCCGGAAGACACGCTCGGCGTCGACCAGGTAAGTTCCCTACACCTCGTTCCAAGGTAAGTATTTCATAATGTATTTCATAATGAGCTAATATGCGGTGCTGTCAGGGAGAGAGGAGTGTCTCTTGTACATAGAGACACAGATCGGTCACCCCCCTTCCCCCACAGTTAGAACACTATATAGGATTCACATTTAACCCCTTCCTCGTCCCCTAGTGTTAACCCCTTCCCTGCCAGTCACATGTATACAGTAATTAGTGCATATTTATAGCACTGATTGCAGTATAAATGTGAATGGTGCCAAAAATGTGTCAAAAGTGTCCGATGTGTCCGCCATAATGTCGCAGTCCCAATAAAAATCGCAGATCGCCGCCATTACTAGTAAAAAAAAATAAAAAAAAATAATTCTTATTTTGTAGGCGCTATAACTTTTGCGCAAACCAGTCGCTAATTGCGATTTTTTTTTTTTTTTTTTTTTTATAAAAATATGTAGAATACGTATCGGCCTAGACTGAGGATAAAAAAAAAATTAAAAAAAAATTGAGCTATTTATTATAGCAACAAGTAAAAAAAAAATTTTTTTTTTTCAAAATTGTCGCTCTATTTTTGTTTATAGCGCAAAAAATAAAAACCGCAGATGTGATCAAATACCACCAAAAGAAAGCTCTATTTGTGGGAAAAAAAGGACATAAATTTTGTTTGGGAGCCACGTCGCACGACCGCGCAATTGTCAGTTAAAGCGACGCAGTGCCGAATCGCAAAAAGTCCTCTGGGCAGGAAGGGGGTTTAAGTGCCCAGTAAGGAAATGGTTAAAGAACCCGACTCTGACATGACCTTGTCTCAAGAACTAAAGGTTTGTCATCTAAATAACTGAGTGCAGCTCATGACTGACTAAAAGAAATATCAAAACACGCAGCCTTGTGGCACATTGAACCCAGGCATAATGATTAACAACCCCAGGCTGGATTTATTTGTGATGCTGTGGTATCCCGTAGGCATATTTCAAAGTATATTCCAGTTAAGGTCTGCAATTCTGAACTGCAGCAGCTACAGGCCAGTTCTTTCTGGTATCACATAGAGATCGCCTAGTAGGTCTTGAGCAATGGTGGAAACGTATTCAGTAGGTCATAATTTCTGACATTGCCTTGATAGGTGTGGCTTACTTATCCACTTAAGGACCCGCTCATGTACATATACGTCGGTACTTTAAAGATGGATATCTCGGTAACGGCAGCAGCCGCTGCCACAACCGAGATATCCACCTTTTCAGTGAGCGGTCCTTTAAACGATAACGGTAGTCTCCGCAGCGGATTTGAACGGGTTTGTCCCCTGCTCGGCTGGAATACGAGTGAGGGCAAGATGGCCCCCACCCGCCTCCATAGCATAGCAGGGCAGAAGCGACGTCAAAACGTCACTTCCGCCCATGCTTCTTAACCACTTAAGGACCGCCTCCTGCACATATACGTCGGCAGAATGGCACGGCTGGGCACAAGCACGTACAGGTACGTCCTCTTTAAGTGCCCAGCCACGGGTCGCGGGCGCGCGCCCGCGACCCGGTCCGAAGCTCCGTGACCATGGGACCCAATTTTGTTTGGGAGCCACGTCGCACGACCGCGCAATTGTCAGTTAAAGCGACACAGTGCAGAATCGCAAAAACTGGCCAGGTCCTTTAGCTGCCTAAAGGTCCGGGTCTTAAGTGGTTAAAGTGACATTTTCTTGTTGTCATTTTATCAAATGACACTTTTTTTTTTGACCCCAGATCTCATATTTAAGAGGACCTGTCATGCTTTTTTCTATTACAAGGGATGTTTACATTCCTTCTAATAGGAATAAAAGTGACTATTTATTTTTTTTGTGTAAAAATGAATAAAACAAATATAAATAAATAAGAAAACCCCCCCAATTTTTTTTTAAGCGCCCCGTCCCGACGAGCTTGCGCGCAGAAGCGAACGCATACGTGAGTAGCGCCTGCATATGAAAGTGGTGTTCAAACCACATAAGTGAGGTATCACCGCGATCGTTAGAGCGAGAGCAATAATTATAATCCTAGACCTCCTCTGTAACTCAAAAGATGCAACCTTTAGAATTTTTTAAACGTCGCCTATGGAGATTTTTAAGGTTAAAAGTTTGACGCCATTCCACAAGCGGGCGCAATTTTTGAAGCGTGACATGTTGGGTATAATTTTACTCGGCGTAACATTATCTTTCACAATATAAAAAAAATTGGGCTAACTTTACTGTTGTCTTATTTTTTTATTCAAAAAAGTGAATTTTTTCCAAAAAAAGTGCGCTTGTAAGACCGCTGCACAAATACGGTGTGACAAAAAGTATTGCAAAGACCTCCATTTTATTCTCTAGGGTGTTAGAAAAAATATATATATAATGTTTGGGGGTTTTAAGTAATTTTCTAGCAAAAAAAAACTGTTTTAATCTTGTAAACACCTCATCTGAAAAACAGGCAAGGTACTTAAAGCGGTAGTTCACCCCCCCCCCGACACATTTTACCATCGAGACAGGCATTGTAGCGCGAGCTACAGTATGCCTGTCCCGATTTTTTTAACCCCGGACTCACCTTGTAATCGGACATCGTAGATTTCGGCTCCCGCGGGGAATGGGCGTGCCTATGGAGAGGGAGGATGATTGACGGCCGGCCCTGGCACGTCACTCTCCCCGAAGACAGCCGGAGTAGGTCTCGGCTCTTCACGGCGCCTGCGCACAGGCTATGCGCACGCGTCGTGAAGACCAAGCCTATTTCGGCTATTCCCGGAGAAGCGTGACGCGCCAGAGCCGGCCGTCAATCATCCTCCGTCTCCATAGGCACGCCCATTCCCCGGTATCTTCGATGGACGACTACAAGGTGAGTACGGGGGTAAAAAATTCGGGACAGGCATACTGTAGCTCGCGCTACAATGCCTGATTTTAAGGTAAAAGAAAAAAAAAAAAATTTTTCGTCGATAGGGTGAACCCCCGCTTTAAGTGGTTATAGAACATAGCTTACTAAAAGTAAAGCCTTTATTACAAAGCAAAGTCCCATAAGGCCCCTTTCACACTGGGGCGGGAGGTGCGGTGGCGGTTAAGCGCTGCTATTTTTAGCGGCACTTCACCACAAATTTTGCGGTGCTATTCGGCTATACCGCAGGCAAACCCTTTTTCGACCACTAGCAGGGGTAAAACCACCCCGCTAATGGCCGGAAAAGGGTTAAAAACCACCACAAAGCGCCTCTGCAGAGGTGCTTTGCCGGCGGTATAGCCGCGGTGACCCATTGTTTCAATGGGCAGGAGCGGTGGAGGGGTGGTATACACACCACTCCTTCACCGCTCCAAAGATGCGGCTGGCAGGACTTTTTTTTCCGTCCTGCCAGCCGCACCGCTCCAGTGTGAAAGCCCTCAGGGCTTTCACACTGGAGAAACAGCAGTCGCTGTTTCAGGTCGGTTTGCAGGCGCTATTTTTAGTGCAATAGTGCCTGCAAACCTCCCCAGTGTGAAAGGGCTCTAACATTTTTTTTAGCACCACAGGGTGGTTTATCTTATATAAACCATTCATTTTAACATTCAGTAGTATTGAACAATATCTACTATGACTTGATTCACACTCATAGAAATGTATCTTATAGTGGTTTAGACCTTGCCATGAAGTCCCTAAATCTGGGAAAGCAAATCTGAAAAAAATGCATGTTGTTACCCAACAATATTTTTTTAAGTGGAAGAACCGGTTGGCATGCAGAAGTTTCCTTGTTAGTATAGCATTCCTTTCATGTGCAGGGAGTCCCCTTAAATGTCTCCACACATCCAAAAATGTTTGCTTTTCTCCACCTTAAGTCTGTGGCATGCCCATTATGTTACAAGGTATTTGGTTGTGATTACCTGGGGGTGGCATGTCAGAGCAGTAATGTTGATGACCCCAGGAAGCATGGGCTTTAGGACACGCAAGGTAGTCTAAAATGTATATCACCATGCATAAACCCATATTTAAAGTGTATGTTTGTGGAAAATAAAAAGTTTATAGCAGTATATCTGTGAAATCCATTGAGCTCCCAACTTCCTGTAGTATACTGATCTACCTTTGCTGCACTGAAATCAAAAGCAGTGATTTCTCGTAATGGACTACAGAACCCCTCACCTCATCTTCATAACATAAGGGAGTGTACTGTTGACCAGTGTCATCCGCAATCAATAAATGGACCTTCTCACCACAGGGTAAAAAAAGCCCTCACTGTTAAAGAAGAGCATGTATACCTACTTTTTTGACAACTCGTTACTTCAAACTCTTCTATTCTGCAAATTCCCAGCCAAAAACACTGCTTCTTTTTACAGGACTGTACATCACAAACGCACATACAAGCAAGCGGGAGAAACCACAGCTGGGCACACCCAGAAGAAGCAAAGCAGCAGATATGGGAAACATGGACCACCTGGAGGAAGAAAAGCAGCAGAGATGGGAGACATGGACCACCTGGAAGAGGCAAAGCAGCAGAGATGGGAGACATGGACCACCTGGAAGAAGAAAAGCAGCAGAGATGGGAAACATGGACCACCTGGAAGAAGAAAAGCAGCAGAGATGAAAGACATGGATAACCTGGAAGAAGAAAAGCAGCAGAGATGGGAGACATGGACCACCTGGAAGAAGAAAAGCAGCAGAGATGGGAGACATGGACCACCTGGAAGAAGAAAAGCAGCAGAGATGGGAGACATGGACCACCTGGAAGAAGAAAAGCAGCAGAGATGGGAGACATGGACCACCTGGAAGAAGAAAAGCAGCAGAGATGGGAGACATGGACCACCTGGAAGAAGAAAAGCAGCAGAGATGGGAGACATGGACCACCTGGAAGAAGAAAAGCAGCAGAGATGGAAGACGTGGACCACCTGGAAGAAGCAAAGCAGCAGAGATGGGAGACATGGACCACCTGGAAGAGGCAAAGCAGCAGAGATGGGAGACATAGACCACCTGCAAGAAGCAAAGCAGCAGAGATGGGAGACATGGACCACCTGGAAGAAGAAAAGCAGCAGAGATGGGAGACATGGACCACCTGGAAGAAGCAAAGCAGCAGAGATGGGAGACATGGACCACCTGGAAGAGGCAAAGCAGCAGAGATGGGAGACATAGACCACCTGGAAGAAGCAAAGCAGCAGAGATGGGAGACATGGACCACCTGGAAAAGCAAAGCAGCAAAGATGGGAGACATGGACCACCTGGAAGAAGCAAAGCAGGAGAGATGGGAGATATGAACCACCTGGAAGAAGCAAAGCAGCAGAGATGGGAGACATAGACCACCTGGAATAAGCAAAGTAGCAGAGATGGAAGACATGGACCACCTGGAAGAAGAAAAGCAGCAGAGATTGGAACTATGGACCACCCAGAAGAAGCAAAGCAAAGAGATGGAAGACATGGATCACCTGGAAGAAGCAAAGCAGCAGAGATGGAAGTTATAGACCACATTGAAGAAGTAAAGCAGCAGAGGTGGAAGTTATAGACCACATTGAAGAAGCAAAATCAGCAGAGATGGAAGTTATAGACCACATTGAAGAAGCAAAGCAGCCGAGATGGAAGACATGAACCCGATAAAAGAAGCAAAACAGCAGAGATGGAAGATGTGGACCACCTGGAAGAAGCAAAGGTGGAAGATATGGACCACGAAGATGAAGCTAAGCAGCATAGAAGACATTGGTCATGCAGAAGCAAAGCAGCAGAAATGGAAGACATGCACCCCCTGCAAGAAGCAAAGCAGCAAAGATAGAAGATATGGACCACGAGGATGAAGCAAAGTAGTCATCGACTACGCAGAAGCAAAGCAGCAGAGATGGAAGACATGGACCACATGGAAGAAGCAAAACAGAAGCAAAACAGCAAAGATGTGGAAAGATAAGTATACTTCGATTACAAGCAACCCTGTGGTGACCGGGTCATTTCCTCATTCTTATATGTTAGTAAGGGATTTGGAATTTATGGTTATCCTAAATGAATAACACAAGCAATACTTTACCAAAAAAATAAAAAACTCAGACATCCATCTTGCTTAGTAACCAGAATGAATTATGCCCCTGCTCTGGCTTTTTTTCTATGGAGGTGGAATGAAAGGCTAAGTTGGAATCAGGGTTGTGGCTGCAGAACAAGTGAATGTCTGTTAAAGAGAACGACACTTGTAGCAGAAATACAGAGATCAGGACCCTTAGCCATGAGAAAGTCACGTACTATGTAACCCTGTGTAATGTAAAACATGCAGAGCAAATTGCTCCAGTTCTGCTCAGCAGAGAAAGTATTACTGATGATAACAGCCAGCTTGAAGGTTAGAACTCTATGTCCATGTTATTGCCCTGTTAATGTTTTATTGGGGAAGTTCTCTATAACTGCACAAAAAGCACAATTTAAATGACCATGTTTGCTAAATACTGTCAGTATACATCTCATTACACACACCTAATGTTTATTTGATCAACCCCTCAGCCTTTCCAGCAGCACCTCTCAGTAAACTGAGAGAACAAACTGTACAACATGTGTCTTTCTTTATCTCTTAACATGAATTCAAGGCGACATTCGCTGCACCGCAGAATGTAAAGTGTTCTGCTCAATTCATTCTCAGTAATTTGGGAATGACCCAAATTGTTAATGAATAACCAAAAGAAAACTCATCTTCGTGAACAGTTCAAAAATAGAGCAGTGAACCAGCTGCTCGGTGAAGAATCACAATTAAACTTACAGAATGGCTCTTTGAAGCTTTGCTAGTAATTACTATCCTTGAACTATAAAGAAAAAAAGTATTAAACCAAAGCAATAATGTGGGAGAAGTTCATTCCTATATTTTAATGGAAATGACAATGCCTGTTCTCAAAGCTTTTATTCTTAGCGCAGAATGTCTAGTCTGGTTACTTGCTGCAACTTCATAAGCACTATGAACCTCCTAAATAAAACTATGATGAGAAAAATGAATTTCCCATTAAACTGCAGCTGTATAATTCCCGGCGAAGGAAACCAAGTTTCAGTTAAGTTGTGATGAGCAATACATTTCCAGCACTTTTTATTCAAGCAGCACTTAGGTCCAGGATTGCCTAGATTATATATAGTGAGGAAGCTTTACAAGGCAGTCACACAAAGTCTGAACATTTCTAAAAGCTTATCTGAAACTTTAAGGTACAGTAAAACCTTGTATTGCGAGCATAATTCTTGTAAATGCTTGTAATTCAAAGCACTTGTATATCAAAGCGAATTTCCCCATAGGAAATAATGGAAACTCAAATGATTCGTTCCACAATAATATATTCATAGGTCGTCAGTTTATAGTCCATATAAAAAGATTACAGCAATGTGATAGGTTGTGTAACCATAAAATGTCCATCCACAAATGGAAGCCTCCACAAGGGGATTAGAAGAAAATTTAAGCAGGAGCTACAGAGTATAAAAGAGAAGAGAGGCGCCTCGAAGTGTAGCAATATGTTGCTAAATGTTGTACTTTCATTAAATGTAACCATATTGCTACACTTAAGGCTCATACACACAGTCACACATCCAACAAACTTTCCCTTGGATTTTTGTCTTAATTGATTTGTCCGGTCACACCCATAGCATACACACGGTCAGACTTTTCTGCAAACTTTTCTAAAAATTACCCAACATCACATGGTTTTTCTGCTCTTTTCTGCTCTTTACCGCCACCCTTTGATTAACTTCTGCTATTCTTGGTTGATTTTAACATTGGTTCTGAGCATGCGTATTTGCACTTTGTCCAAAAGTTGGTTGGCTTGCTGTACACACAGTCAGACAAGGCACCATCGGACTTTTGTTGCCGAAAAGTTGGTCCGTTTGCAGACCCAACTTTTTGTTGGATGAAACCCAAAAAAGTTGGTCCGATGGAGCGTACACGGTCACACAAATTAGAAAAGTTGACGATTTTGAAGTTGGTTGGCAAAAAGTGTGACTGTGTGTATGAGGCTTTAGAGGCTCCTCTCTTCTCTTTTATACTCAGTTGTGACATGACGCTACTCTTATATCAAGACATCGCTTGTATATCAAGTCAAAATGTATACAAAAATTTGGCTTGTCTTGCAAAATGCTCTCAAACCAAGTTACTCTCAAACCAAGGTTTTACTGTATATTGCAATTGCCAACTCCAGGTGCCAAAACTTAGATTAACAGGGCTTTTGAGGTGCTTATATCTACCCAAACAGCTCCAAAATGTATAATATTCATTCACATATTACTGTATATAAAAACCACGTACACAGAACCATAAATAAATCAGCATAAATGATCCCCCTCCTTGAGGTGACTGCCACAAAGGTGGTCACCACCTTACTCTGTACACCACCTTGTATACTAAAATTCCATTTGCAGAAGGAGCTTAAAATGTGACCTGTATCTTAGTGCAGCAGGAAATTAAGCAGGAAATTACATTTCTGGGGGAGTGGTGTACATATCACCTTCAGGTTGCCATATTGCATTGAGTTTTACAGAAGATTACAACAGCTGCAGACTGAAAAGGAAAGGTCAGGTTAACATTAAAGTTTCAACATGGCATGTGTAGCAATTTTATATACTGTGTGTATATATATATATATATATATATATATATATATATACACAAAAGTGGAGTTGGCCTTTAAGGGTTCGTTCTTCCTGTGTCTAGTGACTTGCAGTTATATCCAGTGTATCCAGTGTGGAAAACCGCAAGTCACTGCTAAGGCACAAAGAAAATAACTGTGAAAAAAAAAAAAACAAGCAGTGGTGATGCACTGAAATGCGTATTGCACTGCGCCTTGCTGAAGTCAACAGTGCATTAGTCTGCACAGTGAGACGCTGAATTGTAATGCCGCGTACACACGATCATTTTTCGGGAATGTAGAAAAAAAAGAGATTTTTAATACAGCTTACCTGTAAAATCTTTTTCTTGGAGTACATCACGGGACACAGAGCGGCATTCATTACTATATGGGTTATATGGAGTACCTTCAGGTGTAGACACTGGCAATCTCAAACAGGAAATGCCCCTCCCTATATAACCCCCTCCCATAGGAGGAGTACCTCAGTTTTGTAGCAAGCAGTATGCCTCCCAAAATGGTCCTCAAAAAAGAGGGGTGGGAGCTCTGTGTCCCGTGATGTACTCCAAGAAAAAGATTTTACAGGTAAGCTGTATTAAAAATCTCTTTTTCTTTATCGTACATCACGGGACACAGAGCGGCATTCATTACTATATGGGATGTCCCAAAGCAATGCTTACAATGAGGGGAGGGAGAACATCTCCAAGACAAAAGGATTTAATTTAGAGATATACTCAAATCATAATAAATCCAACTTAGTTGAGAAAAATAATTTTAAATTTTAAATTTAACTCAAAAAAGAGGAGCCCCCGGAATCCGAGGGTCTCAAACTGCAGCCTGCAGCACTGCCTGCCCGAAGGCAGTATCAGTATTCCTTCTTACGTCCAACTTGTAGAATTTTGTAAACGTGTGGACAGAAGACCAGGTTGCCGCCTTGCAAACTTGAGCCATAGAGATCTGGTGGTGTGCTGCCCAGGAGGCGCCCATGGCTCTAGTAGAATGAGCCTTTAATGATACTGGAGGAGGCAACCCTTTCAAGCCGTAGGCCTGAGTGATTAATTGCTTAATCCACCTAGAAATGGTGGACTTTGCAGCTGCCTGCCCCTTCTTGGGCCCATCCGGTAGAATGAACAGCACATCTGTTTTCCGGATCTTCTTTGTAGCTTTAAGATAGGCCTTCATGGCCCTGACAATATCCAAGGTATGCAGCAACCCTTCCTTTCTGGAAGTAGGTTTAGGGAAGAAGGATGGTAATACCAAATCCTGGTTCAAATGAAAACTGGATATGACCTTCGGTAGGAAGGATGAGGGCGGAGAACGACCCTGTCCTTATGAAAAACAAGATATGGTTCCTTACAGGATAAGGCCGCTAGCTCCGAAACTCTTCTTGCGGAAACTATGGCAACCAAAAATACTAACTTCCTTGTCAGTAGAACCAAAGGAATTTCAGCCAACGGCTCAAACGGTTGTTTCTGTAAACTTGACAGAACAAGATTTAAATCCCACGGACAAAGCGGGGATTTAACTGGAGGTCTAATACGTAAGACCCCTTGAAGGAAGGTCTTAACCAGCGAGTGGGTGGCCAGCGGCCGCTGAAACCACACTGACAGAGCAGAAATCTGTCCTTTGATTGTGCTTAATGCCAATCCTTTATCCACTCCTAGCTGGAGAAAACTTAATACTCTATCGATGGTAAATTTGCGAGAAAGCCATCGCTTGGACTCACACCAGCCTACATAGGCCTTCCAGACCCTGTAATAAATCACCCTAGAGACCGGTTTCCTGGCTCTGATTAGGGTAGAGACTACTTTCTGAGACAGACCTCTACCCCTGAGAATCAGGGATTCAGCTTCCAGGCCGTCAAATTTAGATGCCGTAAGGCAGGGTGGAGGATCGGACCTTGCGATAGCAGGTCTGGCCGTAGAGGAAGAGTCCAAGGGTCTCCCACTACCATCTTTAGGATGAGTGAGTACCATGCCCTTCTGGGCCATGCTGGAGCTACCAGGATGACTGGTATGTGTTCCACCCGGATCCTGCGCAGCAGGCGGGGTAGTAACTGGAGCGGGGGAAACGCATAAAGAAGTTTGAACTGATGCCAAGGGCAAACCAACGCATCGGTTCCGCAGGCCATCGGATCCCTTGAGCGGGATATGAACCTGTCTAGTTTCTTGTTGAGTCTCGATGCCATGATATCCACGTCCGGCACTCCCCATCTTTGGCAGAGTGCTTGAAAGACTTGTGGATGCAGAGACCATTCCCCCGGCCATAGAGTCTGGCGGCTTAAGAAGTCCGCCTGAAAGTTGTCCACTCCTGGAATGAATATTGCCGATATGCAGGGCACATGCGCCTCTGCCCATAGGAGAATCAAGCTCACCTCTCTCTGAGCGGCTTGACTCCTGGTTCCCCCTTGGTGATTTATGTATGCCACGGCCGTGGCATTGTCTGATTGAATTCTCACCGGGAACCCCTGCAATTTTGACGTCCAAGCCCTGAGGGCTAGTCGAGCAGCTCTGAGCTCCAAGATGTTGATGGGCAACTGCTTCTCTGGCTTTGCCCAAGTACCTTGGCGAGTGCAACCATCCAAAATTGCTCCCCAGCCCGTCAGGCTGGCATCTGTGGTCACTATCTTCCAAGCCACTGGGCTGAAAGACTTCCCCTTCAGTAGATTCTGAGGGTCTAACCACCAACACAGACTTTGTCGGACTCTTGATAAGAGCGGCAACGGGATATCCAAGGCCTGTGGCCTTCTGCTCCATGCTGACAGGATGGCTGCCTGTAGGATGCGAGTGCTTAGAACCAGTAGGATTAATTCCTTGATGGCTTTTACCTTCCTCAGAGGTAGGAACACTCCTTGTTGTTCTGTGTCTAATCTCATGCCGAGATATTCCAACTGCCTTGTGGGCTGGAAAGCTGACTTTTCTCGATTTAGGACCCAGCCGAACCTCTCGAGGTATTGGACCGTGAGGGCCACTGCTCGCTCCAAGCCGGGAGACGAGTGGTCTATGACTAGGAGGTCGTCCAGGTATGCTAGGATCGTGACCCCTTGGATCCTTAGCTTGGCTAGGATCGGAGCTAGGACCTTCGTGAACACCCGGGGGGCCGTAGCCAACCCGAAGGGAAGCGCCACGAATTGGAAGTGACGCGAAGCCACCATGAAGCGTAGATATCTTTGATGTGGCTGATAAATTGGAACATGAAGGTAGGCATCCTTTATGTCTATGGACGCCATGAAGTCGTCCTTCTGGAGTGTGGCAGCTGCTGACCGCACGGATTCCATCCGAAATGAGCGGATCTTTAGATATGCATTTACCATCTTTAGGTCCAAAATTGGCCTGACATCTCCATTGGATTTTGGGATGATGAATAGGTTGGAGTAGAAACCCAGCCCCTGTTCCAGGACTGGTACCTCTACTATTACTTCCTGGGAAAGTAGATGATCTAATGCCGATCTTAATGCGGCTCCCTTTTCCGAATCGTTTGGAATCCTCGACTTCTGGAAATGAGGAGGAGGAAACCTTAGGAAATCTAATTTGTAGCCTGTGGCCACGGAAGACCGTACCCACTCGTCGGGAATGCTGGCTTCCCAAATCTCTGAAAAGAGTCGCAGCCTTCCCCCCACCTTCGTGGGTGGGGGCGCCCCTTCATAAGGTTGGCTTGGGGGCTGGTTTTGCTGGTTTGCGAAACCACTGCCTTTTGCCTCTAACAGCCTGTCCTTGTGATTTGCTGTTGAAGCCGAAGTTTGCTTTTGCAGGAGGCCGTCGATACTGCTTGGCATTAGAGGGCCCCTGCCCAGGGGAATACTGTCGTTTAAACGCAGGCCCCTGAACCTTCTTCTTAGTTGGCAAGAGAGTACTCTTGCCGTTTGAAATGGTCTGAATGTATTTATCTAGGTCTTCTCCGAAGAGTCGTCCTCCATGGAAGGGGAACCCTACCAGGAGCTTCTTGCATGGGGGCTCAGCCTCCCAGCTTTTTAACCATAAGAGTCTTCTCATATGGATAAGGGATAACGATAAACGTGACGCTTGCTGGATAGAATCCTTGATTGCGTCTACCGTAAAACATATGGCCTTAGGGACATCCGAAAATTCTTCTGCCTGCTGGGCAGGAATAAGTTTAAGCATCTGCTTAAATTGATCCGATAATGCTTGAGCGACCCCAATCGCAGCCACAGCTGGCTGTACTACTGCCCCTGCAGTAGTGAAGGAGTTCTTAAGTAGTGCTTCCAAGCGCTTATCAACTGGATCCTTGAACACCTGTATGTTTTCTACAGGGCATGTTAACGATTTGTTAACACATGAGATGGCTGCGTCCACTGCAGGAGTAGCCCATCTTTTGGAAAAATTTTCTTCCATAGGATATAGGACAGAGAACTTCTTAGGTGGTAAGAAGATCTTATCTGGCTTGTTCCAATCTTGGAACAAAACTCCCTCTAATAGAGGATGGATCGGAAACACAGCATTGCTTTGAGGCGCCCTCAGTGAGCCCAAAGCTGAAACCGTCGATACCTGGAGATCTGGTACTGGCAAGTTGAATGCCCTATGGACCAAGTCCGACAATCCTTGAATCCACCAGCTCTCCCTCAGGGAGACTGCCCCAGACTCCTCTGTATCCGGATCCTCGATCCCTGAACCTACTTGGTCCTTGTCCAAGAGGTCGTCCAATTCCCCTGAGGAAAGGACCTCCTCTTCTGAGGGTCCGCGCTCGGGCGACGGAGATCTATTCCGCTTACTGCCCCGCATAGCTGCGGCTATCATTTTACCCATGCTTTTCTGCATCTCTTTTAAAGAGGTGAGTAACCTCCTCCGTGACCATCTTAGGGTTGGACTGACCCGCGTCAGCTCCAGCCCCAGATCCCGATGGCCCCAAGGCTCCCTGTGGGGAAAGCAGCGGCATAGCTTTGTCCGAGACCTCAGACTCTCTGGGGGAATCCCCACCTCTTGTACCCTTGTTTTTTGATGCCATGGTACAATACCGAGGTACACCTGCTACTTATTGGTACCTGGGACTTATAAATAGTTAAATGCCCAAACACCTGTTTGGGGGATAAAAAAAAATGCTTCCTCTCCCCTAGATGACACTTTTTTTTTTTTTTTTTTTTTTTTTTTTCAAAAAAAAATCTTTTTTTTTTTTTTTTTTTTCAAATCTAGGAAAGAAAAAACATTCTGTCCCCCTGAGTAGTATTGCAAGAAAAACTATGAGATGGAAAAGAAACAGCCTATTCCTAGGCTTGAAAACAGTCTTTCTGAAGACTGCAATATTCTTTCTGGCCACTGTGTGTCCTCGGCGCCCCGTGCTTGCCGTTCTGGTCTTTCCTCCTCAGTTCCAAAGTATTGAATGAGCTATATGGAACAAACAAGGAAGGGCCGCCCCTTCCTTAAGCCACTGACCCGCCCTTCCCCCCCAGCAATCTCAAACAGGAAATGCCCCTCCCGACAGGGGGGGGGGTGGGGTTGGGAGGAAGGGACCTCTCTGCTCCAGCAAACTGCAGCCTGGAACCATGAGGAGGTCAGCGTTTTGCCTGCTTTGCAGGCCGTGAGGAGGAAGACTGAATGGAGCATCGCCTGGAGGCTTGCAGGTAAGCACAGCTCTCTGACACACACATATACTTTTATATCACACAGGCCCCACTCAATGCTTTTCCAACACTACAAGGGAGGTCACATCTTATGGGGAATAATACATATAGAGCCATCCTATCTTTATGATATGTGACTAGTTTGCCAGATGCAGTGCATAACTTTAGGCATGTCCCCTGTGACCCCCCAGAAAAAACCTGCTAAGAACCAAGTTCCGCAAGTTTTCCCCTCACTTACCTGCTCCATGCCGCAGGACTTTGCCAAGCAAGAGGCCCAATCTTCCCCCATCTCGGTGGGGATGTCTAGACCTTCAGGCCCTGGGTTCCTATGAAGGATCCACTGTCCTGGGCCCATATAGCACTCTGGCAACAGAAACATTAGGCACCCAAAGGTTTCTAAGTTCTGGGCCCAGGGTCCAGCTCTCTAAAAAGAAAAGCATTATGGGCTATACCCCAAGGGTTTGGGGTCCGGTTACTGACCACTTTAGCGCTGAGGCTTTTTTGGACAGAACCGGTTAGCTCACCTAATCCCAAGGATGTGGAGGCAAGCTAAACCATGACTAACACCTAAGACACTGGCGGAAAAACTGAGGTACTCCTCCTATGGGAGGGGGTTATATAGGGAGGGGCATTTCCTGTTTGAGATTGCCAGTGTCTACACCTGAAGGTACTCCATATAACCCATATAGTAATGAATGCCGCTCTGTGTCCCGTGATGTACGATAAAGAAACTTTGTTTTTTCCAACTTCATCATTAAAACGACGTTGCCCACACACGATCGTTTTTAAAAAATGTTCTAGCAAAGTGCGGTGACATACAACACATACGACGGCACTATAAAGGGGAAGTTCCATGCGGATGACGCCTTGGGGCTGCTTTAGCTGATGTCCTGTTAGTAAAAGACGATTCGCGCTTTTCTGTCTGTTACAGTGTGATGAATGTGCTTACTCCATTATGAATGGTAGTTTTACCAGAACGAGCGCTCCCATCTCATAACTTGCTTCTGAGCATGCGCGGGTTGTTAACGTCGTTTTAGCCCACACACGATAATTTTTTACAACCCGAAAAAACTGCATTGTTTAAAACGTCGTTAAAAAATGCAGCATGTTCGGGGGAAAAAAAATTCTTTTTTCAGAACCCGAAAAATGATGTGAAGCCCACACACGAGCATTTTAAATGACATTTTTTAGAAACTTTGTTTTTTGCATGCCGAAAAATGATCGTGTGTACGCGGCATAACACGCAAGCTAGTGTGAACCAAGCCTTATTTTACTCTCCTCTAATTATTTTATAATGACAGACATACATCTAGATTGGAAAGACAAAAAATAAATAAAAAAATCATTGTAAGCAGCCACATCACTATATGAGATTGCTTTGATGGATCCTTCTCATTCATTTGTAAGACAGAAACACAACTGCTAAACTCATTAAGCGGTTTTAATGCTAAAGATCTTTTCTATGAGGTTTACTAGTAACACATTACTATAAAAAGTCTCATAAAGAGAGTTGTCATCATCTTCATAACCTTTCATACACATTCCAAAAATTTACAGTAACCATTATGCTGTTCTCTTCTACGTACATTAAAAGACTTTACCTTTCAGTAATACAGACATTGATTTGTTGGTCAAAGGTCCAATCTCTGAGGCCCCGTACACACGACCGAGTTTCTCGGCAGAATTCAGCCAGAAACTCGATCGGAGCCGCATTCAGCCGAGAAACCCGGCCGCGTGTACACTTTCCGCCGAGGAAACCGACGAGGATCTCGTCGGGCCAAATAGAGAACATGTTCTCTATTTCCTCGTTAGTCAACGGGGAAACTTGGCTCGCCGAGATCCTCGGCGGCTTCACAAGGAACTTGACGAGCAAAACGATGTGTTTTGCTCGTCGAGTTTCTCGGCCGTGTGTACGGGGACTTAGTAATGAATAAAGAACAGATGTTTACATTTGATCATCTTCAGCAACTGCTGGCTTTTTAAAAAAGGTCCGAGCCTACCTAAAAAATGTTGGAACACGCTAAACCGAGTGTTATGTGCTGCTCCTGCATTTGGTTTATAGTTATAGAGATGCAAGGACATACACATACCTCTTTATGTAATTTCTCTACTGTCTTGTCCAGTTGCCATCGTTCACTTTCCATTTCATTCTTTAAGTTCCTTAACTGTTCCTTCTGAGTAGATTCCTCTTTTAATCGCTCAGTCAACTGCTGATGCTCATGGGTGATCCTAATGAGGCTTCTCTGAAATGCACAAGCATATGATCACCAATATGATAGAACACAAGAATAATATATGATGGTTTTAAAGTAGAACTATAGGCATTTTGTTTTATTTTGGATAGAGTAAGGGAAGGTCATAACCCCTGTAAGTAAATTATTTTGCCATTTGTGTCCCATTGGGGAGATTTCCCTTCACTTCCTGTCCCATAGCCAAAACAGGAAGTGAGACAAAATCCCTGCAAATTAAGGGAATCCATTGGGGACCCCCCAGGTCATCAGAACTAGTGTCCCTATTGGAAAATTTCCCCTCTATGACTTTTCTGGGGGCAACCCAAAATGTTTAATTTTTTCTTACTTTCACTTTCAAATGATAATGGTAAACAGGTACTGACAAGTGTTCTAAGTGGCAATAAGTCCTGACAAGTGTTCTAATCCATCTCTACTCTGTCCAAAGCATTAAAACAAATAGTTTTTAGTTGTACATTAGGTAAGGGATCTCAGTTTTGCAGGCTTTTTGACATCCTAAACTCCAGACAAACAACTGAAAGGTAGCTGAAATGGACATACTGAATGAGATTGAATTGTGTCCTTAAATTTGCCTGGAGTTCAACACCGAGCCATCCACACATCAGGATGCCGTCAGTAACACACTCTTGTGTATAATAAAATGTTGTAGATTAGTGGCCTGTCAGTTGGGGCAATCTAAAATGGTCCTCTTGATGCTGACCCTGCAAAGTTTGTATATTTTTTGTTAGTTGAAAATGTGTACTGTGTAATTATAGTTTGGTCTACACACTTTGGGGCATAATGCAAGCAGGGCACAGTAAAGCTGACCATACATGGTTAGATTACCGCTCACACGTACATTCTTTTATGCCATAATTAAGTTAACTGGTTTCTTTCAAAAGTCCCTAAAGTGGAAGTTTAGGTAAGCTAACTAACTCTAGTCCGGTCAGTGACGGCTTCACTGTGGAGATGGGTGCAGTAGAGGTAGCAGACAACGGAAGCCTCATAGTAATTTTATTGGCGACGTTGACGCTTCTCTCCTGACACAGCATCTGCCACTGGAGAACTGACCAGATCAGCTGCAGGACAGGTAAGTACAGCGATTTTTGCTTTACAGGGTTAGATAGATTAGTCTTAGAATGTAGCATAGAGTAGGGTTAGTCAGTTTTTGCCTTAACTTCTACTTAAAAATGTCATCAAGACGTGCTATTTGAATGGAATTTCAAAATAAAGAGCTTTCATTCCTTCAAGAAAAATGTCCTATCTTGCTCCTTCAAATTTCACCACTACAATTGGCAGCGAATGTCAATTACCGTATTTATCGGCGTATACCGCGCACTTTTTTCCCCTTAAAATCAGGGGAAAATCGTGGGTGCGCAATATACGCCGATACCCGCTTCCCGCGCTGTGTTTGAACCGGCCACCGACATATACCGAGCGCAGTACACTCAGGTACACTCGGCCAGGCTCGGCTCCGCTCGCGGTCACACCCTGTGCCGCCTCCTAGCCTTTATGCGAGAGGAGCCGAGCGTGGCCGAGCATGCCCGAGTGTACTGCGCTCGGTATATGTCGGCATTCAAACACAGCGCGGGAAGCGGGGATCGACTCAACAACAGCAAGAGAGAAGCGGGGAGGACACCACCAGGGCCGCAGACGGACACCGGACCGGAGAAGGCCGCCGATGGACGCCGGAGCAAGACACCAAAACTGTAAGTAATTCAATTTTTTTTTTCAGGAATTTCCCTTCTACATTAGGGGTGCGGGCTATACGCCGGTGCACGCTATAGGCAGATAAATACGGTATACACCACTGACCATTGGAAAATCTAACAAACGTTCCGGAACAAAGATCTTCTAGTCATTGGTTCTAGGTGTACTGACACAGAGTGGGCAAACACACAATACAATGTCTGATCTTCTTAGCATTTTTCTAAGGTTAAGCTTTCTAATGATGCACAAGGGTATTCAATACAACGTAGCCAGTATGGGGCCAAAAGCATAAAAAAGTATTAATATTTTGCACTAAATATAAAATTAGTACTCAGCAGACTATCAACAAAAAAGCATGAAAACATTTATATATTATCTACAGATTTTATAACCTATATAACAATTAATGGCTTTGTGCTCATTAGATGTGAATAATTCAGCATGAGTATTGAGAGACAGGTGGTAAGCACCTGCTGAAGAGTGAGCAGTATCAAAAGGTACCTGTGAATTACATGGGACTCCTCAACTACTGCTTGGTCATACTGCTCTATACAAAACATACTCTGTGCAGTTTCATACCAAAAGCCTTTAGGGAAATTTAAATTTTTTAAAGCCAGACATATATGGATCGAAAGTCAGCCAATTCAGCAGAGACCAAGCAAATTGGACAGGAAGGTTGCACAAAGTTTTATCTAAAGTTTTATCTGTACAATCTCCCTGTCAGATTTTCTCTGCTTGATCAGCACTTCAATGAATTCTGACAGCAGGGAAGTCTCTCCGCTGTCAGAACACAATGGTTCAGCAGGTAGGATTTCTCCATCCAGTTTCAGTTATTTTCCTGGTTGACCGTAAAAAACTGACTCATCTATGGGCTGCCTAAAGAAGGGTTGGCTTCTTATTAGAGTGTTACTTGCCCAATTACTAGGTGACCAGCTTACCTTTGTGTCTTCAAGTTGGATTTCTAACCCTCTAGAAATCTGTAGTGCTTCTTTTTCTTGTTCTTTTGCATCATCATACTCTTCTAGAAGCTGCTGCTTTTCTTTCTAGAATTAAAGGATGATGAACATTGTTATATAAAATGTCTATGAAATAGCAGAAGTATACATGATCCCTCTCTGTCCCAACCAACATATTCCATACTTCTGAAAAAATAAAACCTTCCAGGATCAGAAAACAACCACATTGTATGCAGCTACTACTCTTTTCCAAACCCTTCCATAGCAAAGTCTATTCCGTTATACATTTCTGTGCTCTACTGCCTGCCACATAGCTATACCTGGGAACTTTTGGGAATCCTAATTCCTGAGAATGCGGGACTGGAGAGGGATGTGGGCAAAGCTAATTGCAGCTCCAGTAGCATGCCACGCTTCAACAGTGGATGGGGCCAAATTATGCTAAAAGTGGGAGGCGCTTAAAGGATAGGTCCAGTGTCTACAGTAAAATACACAAGACCATAGAACCTCTTCCTGGCTCTGTGCCTGACTTACAAATGGTGTCATGCCTAGCACACCACCCCCTCTTATAGTCATTCACATGACATCACAACATTATGGAGTCATGATGTATGCGTGGTGCTGATTGGCAGAAGCAGACATTGCCAGCCACTGCTTGGCATGCACAGCCCATAGAACACAGAGACCAAAAAGCACTGTAGTGTACTGCTCCACAATAAACTGAGTATAAACTGAGTATACACCAGTAGAACACCCCATAAATATCCTAAAACCCTGAGAGAACTTGTGTAGTGGGTAGAGTCAGTACATACTGTTTAAGAAAGTGGTGTCTATTCAACTAAACATGCCACAGACACGTAAAATCCTGGGACAGACTTTCCCCCAAGTGTAACTTACAAATGCCACCACGTTGTACTGTCATAATGGAGTAGCTGCCACCACTAGACATGTATTACAATATGTGTGAACTAAATACCCCAATTATTGCAAAGTTTGCTTGAATGGGTATAGCAGTGTGCAGAGGGTTCATCCAGTATTTATAATTGGAGCAGCTAGCACTACTGGACCTGAACGGATACATAGTTATGTAGTATGTGGACTTAACAACTGGTATCCAGCTCTGTTGCACATCTCTAAGGGCTGAATTCACTAAGATCTAAATAACGGCAAATTAAATATGCTAAAATAACACTTGGCCGGACTTTCCAACGGGAAAAAATAGAGAACCTGCTCTCTATCTAAGTCCTTTGAAAATTCCGGCAGAAAAAGTCAGATGGGGCACACACACTGACGGAATAGCCGATGAAAAGCTCCCATCTGACTTTTTCTGACGGAAATTTATTTAGCGTTAAATGACGACGTGGTATTTTTCCGATTGTTTCAGTAACTACCGCATTTTCTCATTCTAATTTATTGTATGTGTCAGTGGTTAAGGCTTGTTTAAGGTAATTTCCTTATAAAATTTTACAGTATAACATGTTTGTTATTTTTCTTTTGTAAAAAACAATTTTTTTATATCATTTTTTTTTGACTGTAAACTGTATTTGGAGGCATTGAAATTTGAACTACCTTCTCAAATATATGTCTCCTGATGCTTGGTAATCCAAGCTGTGTCTTCTTCATGTGTTGCCTGAAAATAGCTGTTAAGCTGTGTTGCGGTCATTTACTAAATCCATCATGCCATACATTCAAAAAATTGTGATGTTTTTGTACATCTATGGCCCACTAGAGCTGTGGAAAGTGCTCTTTAATAGACTGTTCTATGTTTTTGGCCCAATTCTGTGCTGCTATGCTTATATTGTGGAAATGAAAGAAAACTATATTTTTTTATAATTTTTAAAACATTTTTATCTATTGTTCCTATCAAAGTGTAACTTGTTGAAATGGTGTATATAAAAAGCATTACCTATACTTTTGGTTATATTATAGTGGCCACTTCGAGAGGTCACTTCTAGTTGGAGTAATTGTCATAGATGACATACTCCATTGTTGCACTTTTGTAAACAACGTTTATTTCAAAATATATATATATATATATATATATATATTATAAAAAAAAAAAGTTCTTGATGTAAAATTTCAGCTGATGTTTGCATTTAATTTGCACTGCACGTCATGCCTTTTTGATTTAATAAATAAAAAAAAAGGTGCTCGGGATGTATAATGCCACATTTTTGTGTGTCCATTGCTGGTGGAACAGTGTCAACTTCCTGTGGGTCCTCTGTGGGTTAAATTAGCAGCATTGACAGTTGTAAACTGCAAGCACTTGAGTAGGAACCGTAACCGTAATGTTCTAAAAGGGTGTATTACTACTTTAAAACTTCTGGTACTACAGCCCTCAGTGCTCCAGGTGTCAGAACGCGGTGACGTAAAACACAACAACGTGCTGAAAAAAACTAAGTTCAATGCTTCCAAGCATGCGTCGACTTGATTCTGAGCATGCGTGGATTTTTAACCGATGGTTGTGCCTACTAACGATCGTTTTTTTCCCCATCGGTTAGGAATCCATCGGTTAAATTTAAAACAAGTTGGCTTTTTTCTAACCGATGGTTAAATAACCAATGGCGCCCACACACGATCGGTTTGGACCGATGAAAACGGTCCATCAGACCATTCTCATCGGTTTAACCAATCATGTGTACGCGGCCTGAGACTAACCCGGCAACCAAAACGAAACCCTGGCATTGTTGGGTCAATTCCAGAAAGTTCTCAAATATGCACTTACTGTATCTAACCACATTGTCTTGTGACAGGTATGCTTTAGTTTCCCAACAATTATTAGACAATCACAAATTTTGACCTCACATACTACTTTCCTGTAACCTTTATGTTGCTTAATGGCTGCCTGTCCTAATTCACACATATTAGCAATAACACAAGAAATGGTCCAGTCTGACAGCCATGCGTAATGCTTGGGTAGGCATAAGGCCATTAGGGCAATCCTAGGGCTGATGAGCGCTCATTATTGTGCATATAAACTTTCACTGTTCCCAGAGAGAGATCTGCCTTTTTATTGCCAGGCAAACTTTGGCTGCAGTAGATTTGTGAACTTGCTCTGTAAATATATGCAATGGAAGAAAATACAAAAAGGAGACCATTTTCTACACCAGGCGTATCCAATTCTAGTCTCTATTGCTGTATTCCGGCTAAGGTTCTGTAGCAGACACATTCAATTTGGTTTGATTTCTTACTGTCTGTTAATTATGGAAATCCTAAAACTCTGGGGAGGATCATGGCCCCCAAGGACTGATTTGGACAGCACCGCTCCATACAACAACATGTGAAAGATTAGTTTACACTGATACTGTTCAGAGTAAATGCAGCCCAGTTCATTATCCTATCTAACCCTCTAAGTCTCGGTAAAACATATCAGCTTTTTAGATGTTCATTTTCCTGACCTCGGTTCTCCGCAGTCTCTCTTTTGTTCTATCGTTATCTTCGTTCAGCTCATTGATTTTCTGATGAAGCTCAGTTATTTTGGCCTCCAGCTGCTGTATCCTTTGTCTCAGTTCTTCATTTTCTCGCAATAAACTTTTTACTCTACTTTCACATGCATTCTTTATCTCACTTGCTTCATTCTTCTGAAAAGTGATGTCATTTACATTCTGTAAGGGGAAAAACAACCACAGCATTTCTTAGTTGGATAACAAGATTGGTTGTGCGAGACTGTCCTTAATGTCTACAAAACATATTTCAAGGGCACAAAATAGAGAAGCTCAGTAGGTGGCATGTAGTACACATAATATATACAGGTTTATTTAAAAAACCCAACCATAAGAAGCCTAACCACCCACTACCCAAAACCCCCACACCCACCCTTTGCAGTGGAGCTGCACCCACACTGCAAGGGCCAACAGCTCTTTATATCTAGGGAACAGAAAAGCACTACTACTTAGAGCCCATTCACACCCAGGCGTATATACGCCTGAAGTGCGACGCTCATGCCGCTGGAGGGGCGAATTTACATTGATGTCTATGAGATGGTTCACATCTCACGCCGAAGCGCCGTACGCCTGCCGCCTGAAAACAAGTCCCGGACCCTTTTTTTCAGGCGGCTTTCGACGTTCGGCATAGACATCAATGTAAAATGTTTTGTGAAAAAAAAAAAAAAGTTTACAAATCGCGGCAAAATACGCCGCGTACGCCGTGTTATAGTGTGAATGCAGCCTTACCCAATCCTCTGCACTGCTAGATCAATCTCGATGATGGAGCATAGGGAAAAAAAAGTTGAGGGAACCAGCCTAGCAGTGCAGAGAAATTTTATATTTTGAAACAACACCCATACATGTGGGTGAGTAAATGGCAGTGCCAGCAGTTACACATGGCAATTTCTGCAGTGCATTCCTATGGGTAAAAATATGTTGCAGCTGTGGCTCCCAAGCACCACAACTACAGATGTATTTTACTCTGTATGCACATACACTGTAGATTACAAGTACAAGAGACCTAAAGGATTTGCACTGGAATTTTACCTTGCTGTAGTCAGACATTTTTATGTGGGCTTTGTCCTGCTATAAATATTCATGGTCAAGGTTTGTGCTCTATCATTTATGCCATCTAATTTTTTATTAGTACTCTACAGAAATATATATACACACATACACACACACAATGTATACCATATATACTCGAGTATAAGCCGACCCGAATATAAGCCGAGGTACCTTATTTTACCACAAAAATCTGTACAAATTTATTGACTAGGTATAAGCCTAGGGTGGGAAATGCAGCAGCTACTGTAAGGCCCCGTACACACGTCCGAGAAACTCGACGAGCAAAACACATTGTTTTGCTCGTCGAGTTCCTTGTGAAGCCGCCGAGGATCTCGGCAAGCCAAGTTTCCTCATTGACTAACGAGGAAATAGAGACCATGTTCTCTATTTGGCCTGACGAGATCCTCGTCGGTTTCCTCGGCCAAAAGTGTACACACGACCGGGTTTCTCGGCAGAATACGGCTCCGATCGAGTTTCTGGCTGAATTCTGCCGAGAAACTCGGTCGTGTGTAAGGGGCCTGAGTGGAAAAGAGGGTAAACAATGTCCATCTGCAGCCTCACTGTGCCCATTTGCAGCCTCACTGTGCCCATTTGCAGCCTCTTTGTGCCCATACACACACATAAACACACACACATTTTTTATATATATATATATATATATATATATATATATATATATATATATATACACACACACACACACATACTGATAATTAATGTGATTCATGTTTCCCTAAGCTGGCCATCCACTAGTAGATTTTCTAACAGACATTTGTATATAAATTCCCTTAAGTACATTTGATGACTTGTTGTTCCAAAGTATTTAAAAAGTTTGCCTTTAACATTCAATTTGGGAGTGAATGCACTTTTACGAATGAAAACCACAATCACTGTCAGAAAATGTTTTGTTCAAGAACATTTTCACATCCTGCTCCTCTGAATTAACTCTTCACTGTTGTTGAAAATTAACATACATTTTTACATTCAATAAACATTAGAAAATTAAACAACTGTTCCTATAATGAAAATTTGCAAACAAATTTCTTCTAGCGTATAGCTAGCTTTATAAGTAAATCTACACAATGTATTATTGACACACATGCACAGAACTCTTCAAGTTCAAGCACACAAATTAGTCGGAGAATACTGACTCTGCTACCCACGCTCTACCCAACACAACAAAGGAAAATTGATGCTTGCAGGGCCTTCCTTATAGCAGTCATGTCAGCAGAAAAGTAAAACAGACTAAGCAAATAAAGAAACAATAAAAGTGTTGCCTTTAATGCTTGACCTGCTTCAAATCTGTGCAGGACGGGCATTAGATAAAGAAAAGGAAAAAGGCCAAGTCAAGGCTATTAGGAGACAGGAGAGTGCTTATTTTGAGTTCTTGTTAGTCAGCATTGCTTACTGGGATGGGATTCTCCAGACTGCACTGAAACAAAGGTATATGGGCCTCAAACGGCCCTTTAGGGTAAGAAGCCAACATAAGCTTTTTGCAAAGCCAGCATGTAAATAACATACAAAAGACCCTCGAGTCACAATACATCAAGAAGGAAAAGAGAAAAGTTAAATTAATACGACAACAATTAGCAATCATTTTGGAGCCATCACACTCTATTTAGCACTATCCGTGTGTAATGTTACCTAATAAACTATACTGAGATGCCAGTACTGCTACAACTCCATGCACAGCAATGTATTTGTTGAACTAACTTTAAAAAACACTGTGGGCCATATCCAGAAAGAAATACATTGGCGCAGCGTATCAGAGATACACTACGCCGCCGTACCTTACCTGGCGCATTTTCGAATCCTCAGCGAGTTTGAGCCGTAAGTTACGGCGGCGTAGTGTATTTTTGGTGGCGGATTTTAAATTGGGCGGGTTGGGGGCGGGTTTCATTTAATTGAAGCGCGTCCCCGTGTCGAATGAACTGCGCATGCGTCGTCCCGAAATTTCCCGCCGTGCATTGCGCTAAATGACGTTGCTAGGATGTCATTTTTTTAACTCAGACGTGAGTTACGTCCATCCCTATTCACGGACGACTTACGCAAAAATATTTTTTTTCAAATTTAGACACGGGAACGACGGCCATACTTAACATGGCAAGTCTATGTATACGCCGAAAAATACCAGCTTTAACTATGCGCCGAAAAAAGCCGACTACAGACGACGTTAGAAAATGCGACAGCCGCGTGTACGTTCGTGGATCGTAAATTGCTAATTTGCATACCCGACGCGGAAAAACGGCACCCGGCGGACGCCGAAGTATTGCATCTTAGATCCAAAGGCGTACGAAGACGTACACCTGTCGGATCTAACCCAGAAGCCGTTGTATCTTGTTTTGAGGATTCAAAACAACGATACGACGCGGGAAATTTGAAAGTACGCCGGCGTATCAGTAGATACGCCGGCGTATTTCGTCTGTGGATCTGGCCCTGTATGTAAAGATTTCTATTAAATCATGAAATTTAATCCTCAACAATAAAAGAAGCATTATTTGTTGGAATGACTGGCTGCCTCACTCAACTGAACCAGACAATCCTAACAGCTGGACTGAGGATGTGATGGTCAAGGAATGATATATACAGTACCCGTCTTCATTGGAGACTAGGCAAGAGCAGGGTGATTTTGGTGAAAATGTCTCCAAAGTGGAAACTCACAATTTTACTGAGTTTCTTAGGTGAAAAAAAAATTCTCCTATTTGGTTGTTGGGAAGGGAAGTGGGTGTAATTATTTCATTTAGTGGTGTGGATTTATAAAAAAAATAATTCATAGCTGTCTGTCGAAATTGCATGTAAGTTTGTTGTGTACAAATTGGAAAAATATTGAAAGTTCTCAGACTATATTATCTGCAATTGGAATATGTGAATGCAGAAAATATCCATTATAATCATTAGATGGAGCCGAGGAGCATATATATTTTCTATGATAGTCAACACCATCTAGTGTCCAAAATGCCATATGCATTCACATATTTGAATTGCAGAAAAGGATCTACAGTGGAACCCTGGATTACGAGCATAATCCGTTCCAGGAGAATGCTTGTAATCCAAAGCACTCGCATACCAAAGCAAGTTTTCCCATAGAATTTAATGGAAAAAAAGATACTTTGTTCCACATTGACTTCTATTGCATGCTGGAGAGACTCGGAAATACTCAGAGACTGCTCAGATGCACACGCAAACCCAGGAAAAGCTCAGAAACACTCAGGAACTGAGTATTTCCAAGCCACTCCGAATGGCTCTGTGTCACCAGTGCCCCCGCACCCTCCCATTGCGGTATTGCATGCAAATGTGGTACTGTACACTTCAGAGGCCTGAATCCTGCTCGTTTTGCGAGACAACATTCGCAAACCGAGTCAGGATTAAAAAAATAAATAAAAATGCTTGTATGGCAAAATGCTCGTTAACCGCATTACTCGCAATCCAAGGTTCCACTGTATTGAGAAATCTATGGACGATGCAACAAGAGTTGTCAAACATACATCACTGATAGTACAAGAAAGACAGATCTCAAACACACTTCTTTTTGGAAGAAATGGTCACAGACTAGGTGGTTAGCTCTGTAATTTGTATGTGTAATATTTTATTAGGTACACCCAGCTTGTAGGGTTTTTCCCAAATGACCAGCTATAGCCGGCAAAACTGATCATTGTATTCTGCTGGCAGGAGAGGCTGAATCCAGAATACAATAGCTGAGCAGAAGGATTCCCCCATTCACATCCAATGTGTGGATGGGGGAAATCAGTTAATTTTTTTTTCATTCAACCTGCTGATTGAACAAAAAAAAAGAATCGTATGTGGCCAACATTGTTTGAAAAGATTGTTATTGCACACTGAATCTGTCGACCTAAAATTAAAAAAAAATATATCATTTAAAGGCCAACTCAAACTTTTTCCTATTTTTGCTAGAGTTTGAAAGGGATAAAGTATCTGGGTTTTTTTTTTCTGGTGTCTGTATCTCCATTAGGAAGATTGTCATTATTGTCTTGGTTATGTGACACAAGGTCTAATGCCGCGTACACACGACCGTTTTTCGGGTTCTAAAAAATGATGTTTTTCATTGGTCTAGAAAAAACAATGTTTTTTTCTACTCGATCGTTAAAACGGCCTTGCCTACACACGATTGTAAAAAAAAAATGCTCTAGCAAAGCTCGGTGACGTACAACACGTACGACGGCACTATAAAGGGGAAGTTCCATTCGGATGGCGCCACCCTTGGGGCTGCTTTTGCTGATTTCGTGTTAGTAAAAGACGATTCGCGCTTTTCAGTCTGTTACAGCGTGATGAATGTGCTTACTCCATTACGAACGCTAGTTTTACCAGAACGAGCGCTCCCATCTCATAACTTGCTTCTGAGCATGCACGGATTTTTCACGTCGTTAAAGCCCACACACGACCATTTTTTACGACGTTAAAAACGACAACGTTAAAAACGTTGTGAAAAATAATGCCGCGTACACACGATCATTTTTCGGCATGAAAAAAACAAAGTTTTTCGGCATGTAGAAAAAACTTTGTTTTTTCCAACTTCATCATTAAAACGACGTTGCCCACACACGATCGTTTTAAAAAAATGCTCTAGCAAAGCGCGGTGACATACAACACGTACGACGAAGTTCCTGTTAGTAAAAGACGATTCTGGCTTTTCTGAATGTGCTTACTCCATTATGAACGGTAGTTTTACCAGAACGAGCGCTCCCGTATCATAACTTGCTTCTGAGCATGCGCAGGTTTTTAACGTCGTTTTAGCCCACACATGATCATTTTTTACAACCCGAAAAATGACATTGTTTAAAACGTCGTTATAAAATGCAGCATGTTCGAAAGTAAAATTGTCGTTTTTCACAACCTGAAAAATTACGTTGTTTTTTTCATGCCGAAAAATGATCGTGTGTACGCGCCATTAGAGCATGTTCTAAATTTTGAATGGCCATTTTTTACATTGTGAAAAATGCTCTGAAGCCCAAACACAATCGTTTTTAAAGACATTTTAACGTAATTTTTTACAACCCGAAATATGGTCGTTTGTACACGGCATAACAGTTTGAGGCCCCTTTCACACTTGTCCCACCATTTGGGACTGCAAAGTAGCATGACAAGTCCTTTCCCATGATTTCCAATGACTACCATTTATATTAGTACAACTTCAAGTCGTTCCAACTTCAAAGTAGTCCCTGCACTACTTTGGTCTGACTTTAATGCAAGTTCAGGTTCATAGACCTCAAGTCTCTCTTAAATCGTGGTAAAATCGCGTGACTTTGAAGTCACGGTAGTGTGAAAGGGGCCTGAAGGGAAATCTCCCCAGATATGCAGCCATGCCATTCATTGGTCCAGGTTCTTTCCTTCATCTAACTACTGCAAGATAAGAGGAATATCAGTGTGGACCATTGATGTACATATTCAGCAGAGGCTTTCCTGGCAACCAATCCATCTTACCAACTAATCATTAACAGGAATTTCCAAGCCTGCTACAAAACTAAGGATTATAGATTGTAAGCTCTAAGGAGCAGGGCCCTCTGATTCCTACTGTATTAAAGTGTATTGTATTTGTACTGTCTACCCTCAAGATGTAAAGCGCTGAGTAAACTGTTGGCGCTATATAATTCCTGTATAACAATAATAATTATAAACGCTATTTCAGTTTGATTTGATAATCATGACAAACCTATTTCAACAACCCTACTATTTAAGGTATATGTGTGAGTACATAGAGAGATGGACACACAAACATCGATACAGACAGTTTTAACTCAGCAAATGTAGTGTCCAAAGTCTCTTTAATAAATTAAATTTAAATAATAATAAAATACAATTTCACATTTATGTTTAATCTGAATTGGTCAGTTTTAACAAACCAATATTAGCATTTACACTAATGGTCTATTTATAAAATATTTGCAGTGTGAATGCCTCAGCATAGTCAAATGATCCCTGTAATGTTTTCTATAATTACCAGCTCCATCTAGTGTCCATAATGCAGTATTTTACTGAAATACCATAATCAGTAAAATAATATGATATGGTCACTAGATGGCGCTGACAATCATAGTAAATACACATATTGGACATGTTATGGGGATTTTTTGCAACGGCTGTGTGAATGCTGTGATGTACTCATTTATCTCTAGATCAGGGATATGCAATTAGCGGACCTCCAGTTGTTCCAGAACTACAAGTCCCATGAGGCCTAGCAATACTCTTGACAGCCACAAGCATGACACCCAGAGGCATGATGGGACTTGTAGTTTTGCAAAAGCTGGAGGTCCGCCAATTGCTTATCCCTGCTCTAGATTGTAAGCTCTAACGAGCAGGGCCCTCTGATCCCTCCTGTATTGAATTGTATTGTAACTGTACTGTCTTCCCTGATGTTGTAAAGTGCTGCGTAAACTGTTGGCGCTATATAAATCAAGTATAATAATAATAATAATAAGTGGGGGGGAAAAAAGAGCCTAGAAAGTAACAAACTAGGTATCATATTTTTTTTATGAACAGGCTTAAAGGGGTTGTAAAGGTTCATTTTTTATTTTCTAAATAGGTTCCTTTAAGCTAGTGCATTGTTGGTTCACTTACCTTTTCTTTCGATTTCCCTTCTAAATGTTTTTTTTTATTTGTCTGAATTTCTCACTTCCTGTTTCTCCTCAGCAAGCTTTCCACCATCATCTGAGCTGTTCTGGTTGGGGGTTAGTCAACCAGAACAGCTTACTGGGGAGGATCAGGAAGTGAGAAATTCAGACAAAGAAAAAAAAATAGAAGGGAAATCGAAGGAAAACAATGTTTTCTAATTACTGAAGTAATACAAGTACATGTGTTTAATGGGCTGATTCTGTTTTGGCATTACAAAGAGATCTTCCAGCATAACAACGCATTTCATTCACCTGTGTGTGGTTCAGTTCATTATGATAATCATTCAGAGCCACAAGCACACTGATCACTTAGTACTAGACAAAGACGTACGCCAAGAGTTTTATTACCTAATGCTATAAACAAACATGTGTGGTCAAACATGTCAAGCATACCCAGAGCCTGAAAACTATGCCAGCAATGTAAACCAGTCAGTGCACTAATCCGTAAAACAGGATTGCTGGGGAGGGGGGGACAGTCACTGGAATGAAGACGGTGCAAACATTGGTAACACTTGTGTCATCTTTCTGCAGAGGACATTCACATCACATGCAGTATAATACAAACATCCTAAGTGTATGGTACATTCAGACGGTAATGATAAAAAAAAAAAATCATACTAGTACCACATTCCCTAGGTATTCGAATAATACAAAAAAAAACAAGAAATGAAAAAAAAATAGGGACTTTTCACATGCTTGTATGGTATTTGTGTAATAATCACAGACTGAAAAAAAAAGTCATGTCTATTCTATTACATAGTTGAACCAGAGAGGAACTGGGGACATTGATCATGTTAAAAACGTATCTAAGCCTAACAATAAAGGTGCATTTATTTTTTACAGGTATTTTTATATAGTGTCGACAATTTACGCAACAATTTACATCAGTCCATCTCCCCAAGGAGCTTACAAACTAAAGTCCCTATCTCACATGCAAACATACATATTTTTGGCCAATTTAGTCTCCTTTCACCCTGCTCTGTTGCAAAAACGCAGTAAAAACATGTGTTTTTGATGCGATTTCAGTGCATTTTCTGGGTTCCTATTACCCAGCATGCGCCTGTGAAAGGTGGACATGTGATAAAAAAAAGCAACGCAGGTGCCTTTTTATGTATTTTTGCCTTGTTTTTGCGGCATTTTCTATTAATTTGAGTTTTTAATTTTCATTTTGAAAACCGCACCAAAGATGTGGCTTTAAGGACTTTTCAAAACGCACTGCACCCGTAGCACAGTGGTGTGAACAGTCCCATATAATAGCACCTTAAAAACGCAGCTAAAACACATCAGTGTGAAAGCAACCTAGTACATACGATAAGAATATCGGGCGAAGGATCGTTTTTTTTGCATGCTATTCTCATATCGAAAACCAATAGGTTACTAAAGTTACGAAAATTCTCATAGGACAGAATGAAACTTCAGAAGTGATGTAATGTGTCTTATTGTATTATAATGTATGTTTTTGTTTGGTCACACCATATATACAGTAAAATCTCATATTTTTTTAAATCCTTACACAATTTGGAATCGGCTCGCAAGACGAGCAGGATTCAAGCTTCTGGGGTGTGCAGTACCGCATGTGGCCAGAGGTGCGGGGGCGCCGGTGACACTCTGAGACCAGGTACTACTGTACATACCGTATTTATCGGTGTATAACACGCACAAGCGTATAACACGCACCCTAACTTTAAGAGGGAAGTTTCAGGAAAAAAACTTTCCACAGCCCCCTGCGTATAATACGCAGGCACAGTTTACCCTCTATTTTCAGGGTAAAAAAGTGAGTGTTATACGCCAATAAATACAGTAGTTACATAGTCTAGTTGAAAAAAAGACACAAGTCCATCTAGTTCAGCAAATAAATACTATAATAATACTATACTAATAACACGAAAATCATTTGTTCAGAACATTTTCTGTGCTTGTCCCTTCGGATATTTTTGCATGAACTGTCATGTTCAGCTCTCGAAAGCTGTATACTAATGATCAGATTATTGGACGATTGCTCCAAAAGCAGTATTTTTTGTCAGATTTTTTCATCGTTTGTACGAGGCATTACACAGGAGCTGATTAACCCTTTAACATGCCTTGGGTCTGTAAGGTGTAACCAGAAGAAATGAATATAAGCACAGTGAGAACATGCAAACTTCATGCAGGAAGTGTCCTGGTTGGGATGCAAACCGAGGACCCCAACCCCAGAGTTGCAAGGCAGGAATGCTAACCACCAAACCACTGTGCCATTGATTAAATATAGACACGAGTCCATATACGGGTGACCAACGCCCAGACCCTTTATTTTACATGTGATGTGAGACAATTAATGACGCTACCTGCAGCTGGTTGGACTACAAAGGAGCTCAATGTTTACATTTGGATAGACTTGTGTTCAGTTGCCCAATCTCATCTCTAATTGGAGACTTGCTTTCTAAGATTTACATACCCTTGAAGTGAATAATACAAAAGAAATGCGAATTGCCACCAAATGATTACAAAAGGCATCCACAGGTGTCTTTATTTTTCCAATAACGAGCTCAGCCTGCCCCTTCCCATACCACAAGGCTAATAAATTAGATGACCAACAGCAAGACACAGGAAGCACATAAAGCCCAGGGTGCCAGTCACTAGGCGTGAAGTCAGTAGACATTTGCTTCTATTTATTTATTTATTTATTTTTTTCCCCTTGGTTGAATTAAATAGTCTTGTGTTTTTTTTTTAACCCAACTATGTAACTATATAGCACCATCAATTCATGCAGCTCTTTACATACTGTACACGTTCACATCGGCCCCTGTACTAAAAGGAACTTATCATCTAAAGCCCCGACTTGCACATACTAGAGCCAATTAAGACAGAAGCCAATTAACCTATCAGTGGATCTTTGGAGTGTGGGAGGAAACTAAAGTACCTGGAGGAAACCAAACAAGTACAGGGAGAACATGCAAACTCCATTATTCATCATAGTATGGTTAAAGTCAGAGGTGGCTCTAGGCTTCGTGAAGCCTTAGGCAAAATTTAGACATGAGGCCCCATAATGGGAAAAATAATTCCAGCAAGAAAAATGGCTGAAAAAAATGCACGGATCTAGCACACAGGTGATCAGCAGGGAACCCTCTTCACCCATCAGAAATATTTAGCCAATGCAAGGGGGGGTTGAGAAAGAGAGAGGGGTGATAGAGAGATCTGATGGTGTCGACGTTAGTATTGATCACAGGCAAATTAGGCGGCGGCAAAGGCCCCTGTGAGTGTGAGGCCTTAGGTGACCGCCTTATTTGCCTAATTAGAGAGCCGCCTCTGTTTAAAGTATAACTAAAAGCAAAACTTTTTCTTTAGTTTTGGATAACGTGGAGATGGTTTAGAACACTGGTCAGTTTTTATTGTTGTGTGTGTCCCTGTTAGAGAGATTCATCCTCTATATTCTTCCTGTTTACCATTATCATTGAAAGTAAAAGAAAATCCCACATTTTGGGTTGTCCCCAGAAAAGTAATAAAGGGAAAATATTCCAATGGGGACACTAGTTCTGATGGGGTGTTTCATCAGATATGGCGACCTGTCAGAATTGGTAACAGAAGTGACGTTCCGTCGCCGCCATCTTGCTATAGCCCGCACTCCGCCATAGTAAGGATACACAGAGAAGGGGGAAAGCGGCCTTCTTATTACACCCATCGGACTTTTGCATTTTAGACCTATTTTTTAACAGTAAAGTGACCTTATATAGTGAAATACAGTACACAGAACTTCATCTGACTGGTTAGATGTTGAATTTAAAAAGCAGCACGCTTCTGTACGATTAGCAAACCTATGAGATGAGCAGACTTGACGGCTTTTAAAATTAAACCAGTCAGACGTAATTCTATCTACTGTATTTCACTATATAAAGTCACTTTACAGTTAAAAAAAAGTGTAAAATGAAAAATTCCAGTGGGTGTAACAAGATGTCCACTTTCCCCCTTCTTCAGTGTATCCTTTCTATGGAGGAGGGCAGGGTGAAGCAAGATGGCGGCGACGAAACGTCACTTCCGTTACACATTCTGACAGGTCTCCTAATCTGATGAAACAGGGGTCCCCAAGGGATTTCCTCTTACTTCCTGTTTTGGCTATGGGACAGGAAGTAAAGGTAAATCTCCCAAACAAGGTTTAGATGGGGAAGAATAAACCAACAGGGGTATAACCCTCCCTCCATCCAAAAAAAAAAGAAGTTTTGCCTATAGCTCTACTTTAATTCTGGATTAAAGGGAATATATTAAATGCTATAATCAAGACTTATTTTCAGAAAAGTTAGTTGGAATGTTAGTTGGAAGTTCCCACACATCATTTCTGTATGCATGTATATGACCGTTCTCTGGTGCGTACTATAAACCCACCCCTATGTATTGTTATCATTGTTTTCTTCATTTATACTATAGTTCTACTTATCAAACATAAATGCATATTTGTGCTGTGAGAACAGTCTCTCCAAAATTGTGCTTTTATGAATCGTTAACTCGGCATGACAACCATATTGACAGGACCCCATTTTTATTTCAAAAGCTTGTCTACTGTGAAGAAACTCCATTGTGGATGTATAGTATATCAGAGGCCAGTACACTCCTATGGGGAGTCAATAAATCATTGTTCATCTTCACTGAGCAGAAAGATAAAATAACTTGTGTAAAATATGCTAATGAATAGGTCAAAGAAGTTATTCACTAATTTTGACACCGATGCAGAATTGGTGCCATTTTAATCCCCCCCCCCCCCCCCCCCCCCCTGCAATTTCAAGACTAGCTGGGGATGATTGTTACTTCAACTTCTTCTATTCTTTCTATATGATGAGAGTGAAGATTCTGCTGCCAGATGACTGTCTGTTGTTTCAGAGGCTTGACATAAAAGGATATTTAATCAGCCAATTCATCTTTACTCTGAAATTACACGGAGCGTTACTAATTAGTAAGCACTATGGTGGTGACTGCTCTTTGTTGGCAAAGGACAAGTGTCTATAGGGATAGTGGGGCCGGATGATCTCCCCAAAAAAAATAAAGTTTCTGTTCTCGTCTGTGTCCAAGCCGTTTTCAACTAGACTTGAAGGTGCTGCTATAATTCCTATTATTTATGACTATGATCTGTGGCGAAAAAAACACAGACATTCTACCAAGCACTAAATGTCACCAGTTAAGAAGTGTGTACTTTTAAACATATTAAGATAACAGCAACATATTTTCCCTAACTTGTCATGATCGTAAAAAGCCACCATTCGTTGACAGATATGGTCGCTGCTCAAAGCCTCCTGCCAGAGGTGTAACTAGAACCTTCAGGGCCCCGATGCAAAAAAATATAAAGGGCCCCCTGACTCCTAGCCAGGGCCCCCCTACGGAGGCGTATACCAGGGCTCGGTCACAAGTGCAACCTTTGTGACTCTGGTAGTTTTGCCACTGGTGTCAGTATTTTGTAATGTCATTTTTTATTATTTTTTACCATTTTTTTTTTTTTTTTACACAATTCTATATCCACTGTTGATCCAGAGGAAGGTGAAAATCCCCAACAACGCATGATCCAATTTGCTACAGCAGGGGAAAAAATCCTTCCTGATCCCCTGAGAGGCAATCGGATTTTCCCTGGATCAACTTTACCTATAAATGTTAGTACCCAGTTATATTATGTACATTTATGTTCATCTTTGCAAGTCAATACTGAATCCCAGCACTATGCAGTCTGAGTTCTTGTGTGGCAAGAGGCTTGATTTACAACAATGTAACACATTCATAATGTAGAAAAACAGGTTTGCATAGTAGAAAGCCTACTTTGAAAGCTATCATAGCATTTAGAGAAAAATGGCTCATGTTCATCCAATTATTCAACAAGGCAGAGAAGTGAAAGCATAAAATGCCAGGTACAGTAACAACTTCTCGCACTCAAACATTTAAGAGTTGTTCTGGATAAAAAGGACTTTGATTGAACTTATGGCTTCAAGCTGAACTTGGCACAAGGTAAGTATGTACCTGGATTCGGGGTCACCAGATCGACGTGATAGCCTCTGATTGGCTATTTTAGTCACTATGAAGCCGGCCCTGTGCTCTCTTACTGTGAATGGAGGAGAGAGATAAATCATATCTCTCTCTCCTTGCAGAGAGAGAGAAAAAAAATTGTGTGTAAAAAATAACTAAAATAATAATAAAAAATAATAAAAATAGATACCTAGATAAAGGTTTTATCTAGGACAGTGCCAGGGTTAGTGTTTGGGTCAAAGCTAGGGTCAAAGGTCAAGTTAAGGGTCATTGATCAGGGTCAGTATTTTTTGGGGATGGTATTTTTTAAAAAAATCAGTGTCAGTGTGTTTTAGGTAGGATAAAAAAAGCAAATGCACACTATTGTTTCACTATTTTTTTTACAAACAACAAATAACATACACATATGTGGTATCGTTGTGATCGTCATGAGCAGGAGAATTTATTTTGGGTTGAAATATAGCTACATTTAAAAATATATATATTTTTTTTTACTATTTTGGAACAGTTTTCTTAAGATAATAATAATAAAAAAAATAAAAATAAAAATCAGGAGATATCCATTACCATTTACTACCAAATGAAAGCCCAATTTGTCCTGAAAAAACAAGGTAAAATCCACTTGGATACACAAAGTAGTTGTGATGATATGTACAGTATTAATGACATATGTCAAAGTTGCAAAATTGTGCTCAGCCATTAAGATTTGTTTTACCCTTAGGAGCGATAGGGTTAAGCAAAACCACTGTGTAGTACTGCTAAGCAAAAATCAGTAGACATGTGCACACTGAAATATTTCATTTCGGATTTCCGTTTTCGTCCGAAAAATAAATTTATTTAGTTACTCCCGAAATTCGTTTTTATTTATTTTGTTTTTCGTTGGAAATTGCATTAGTCCGAAAATCCGAACGAATTAAGGTTGAATCTGTCATTGAAGGCTTATGGTGTCTGACTGTCTGTCAAATGTTAAAAGAAGATTCTACGGAACAGCGGAACTGTACGACGCAGCAATCATACTTTTCCGGTCAAATGTTCCGCCTACAAGCTATAGTAGAATTCTAATGTTGTATGACTAGTAATAATTATATTTATTAATTATTATTACTAGTCAACCAACAATAGAATTTTTCTATAGCCTATGGGCCGAGCATTTGACCGGAAATGTATGATTGCAGCGTCGTACAGTTTAGCTGCTCCGTCGAATCTTCTTAGAACTATCAACAGACACCATAAGCCTTCAATGACAGACTCAACGTTTTTCGATGCTTTGTCGAATCTTCGTCGTTCATGTTGAAATGTCAAGTTAGTTCTAGCTATTTTACTGCTCCTCCTCTTTGGTTACAATCAGCCAATAACATTCATCATCATCATTATTTTTATTTTACATCCCCCACCCAATTCCAGCAGCGATCTTTTCTCTCTATGTTGAATCTTTTCTCTCTATAATGTCAAATCTTTTCTCTCTATAATGTCGAATCTTTTCTCTCTATGTAGAATAATCTTGAACTAATAGAGTTAAGGTTAGGCACATTTGACCGACCAAAACAAAAATAAAGCATTTGTTTATGTCGGATCTTTCGGTTTTCGTATTCTGTGCGTTCGTTTTCGTTTGTTAAAACGTTAACGAAAATACATGAAATTTGGTCGAAAATGCATTCGGACGAAAACGAATGCACATGTCTAAAAATGAGTGCCTTCAAAAAGGATGAACAAATATGGCTGCCATATATATATTTTTTAAAACATGAAAACTTATTAATTCGATTTGTTTTAAGTGGATGCAAACATTTACATACATTTTTATAGTTTCCCTTTAAAACGCACCCCACATATAAATGGCAGTTTTAAATTTTAATTAATGTCCAATAGAGTCACCAGTAATTCCATAGTTAACACAATGAGCCCACAGAGAAGGTCAGATTGTCCGACAAAATACAATCAAAGTCCCCTTTCTCAGGCAGATAATCAGCAACGAGTTGCTGACATGGTCCATTTCTCAGAAAGTCTACAAAGCATCCTAATTCCTGGGAATTATTAGGTCAAAATCAGAAACCTTGAGAGGGGAGCTGAAGAGATTAGCTCATTACATGTTGTTGTAGTAACACAGCGTTCTTTAGAAAATGTAAATCCAACATTTAGATTAAAGTCACAACATTCAAAAGAGAAACTAACAAGACCAACTTGGAAATGGAAAAGTCTTCAACATCAACAAAACAGCTATTCTTTCAACAGATATACACTTGCAAACAAATATGAATGGGCTATTGTGTTTTTGGATGGGCAGAATTCTTAACATGGCTTACAGCCTAGCAGTCAGTGTTACAACCAATAACAATGCAGCGGATGTGTCCTTTGTTCATAATTAGAGTATTACATAAGAAAAATCTTATGTACTTACGATTTATACAAAAAGGGGCAAAGGTCAAAAACAGTAGACCCATTAATTTTTTTTTAAGGGGTTTATTTTTTTTTTGCAATTTTTTATAAGTAACAAGAATACAAACAATAAAACATAGCACATTCTGTACTACAACAAAGCTCTCTCTTTTTCCTCATAGACGAAACCAATGCATTATTAATCTAACTAGAGAAGACTGCGACCAGATAGGAATAGTCCTCACCACTAGCTGTCTACAACAGTGGGTGAAAGAGGCACATGTTAAAGTAACAGGTTAGCAGACAACCCGGTATTACAGGGAATCAGCTTGCTGGGGGTCCCTGCCATTGTTTGATAACAACTGACAAATATTATACAATTTTGGGACATGCTCTGCTATGATAATTTTAATGGTGAAAAAATAGTGTAGCGCTAATGGTAGTAGTGAATAAGAGCAATGGTGAATGTACTCAGAAACACAATATCAAAATATGAAAACTTGGTGAATAAACATCAAGAAAGAGGTGAAGCGTGTATCATAATGTGATAAAGTCCAATAAATGAGGCAAATAAACCTTCTTCCTATTGGAATGACACCAGATAATAGGAAAATGGAAAGAGTTGCCTGTAGTCACTCTTCAGAGAAAGGAGGATGGGGGTACTCTTATTGGCTAAGATGGACACATGTCTTATGACAGTGGGTCAAAAGAGCTTGGGATCCTGGATGATCTGGATCAAATGCTGTATATGAAAAAAGATCCGGTAAATGAAGTTGTAGGGTCCCCGATTCTCAGCTGACGAATAACACAGGTACAGCGAAATTCCTTCAGGGTCAGGTCAGGATGGATATACACCAGGGTCGCTCCTCACGGACTCCAAAAGGGAAAAAAAAGTAGGAAAAATGCTCCAATGGTGTAGGTCTACCAAAATAGGTTTACCGGATCTTCTCTCATATACAGCATTTTATCCAGATCATCCAGGATTCCAAGCTCTTTTGACCCACTGTCGTAAGACATGTGTGTCCTTCTTAGCCGGCAAGAGTACCCCATCCTCCTATGTCTGAAGAGTTTAAGAGTGACTACAGGCAACTCTTTCCCTTTTCTTATTATCTGGTGTCATTCCAATAGGAAGAAGCTTAATTTGCCTCTTTTATGTGGATTTTTTTAATATCACATTTTGAAGCTCATATCCATTAATGGACTTTATCACATATGGTTCATATTGTGCTATGATACACGCTTCTCCTCTTTCTTGAAGTTTATTCACCAAGTTTTCATATTTTTATATTGTGTTTCTGAGTACATTCACCATTGCTCTTATACACTAATACCATTAGCGCTACACTATTTTTTCACCATTCACATTAGACTTTGTTTGTTTGAGTGTTAGCTGCTTGTTTTCCCATATTTGTTTTTTGTCTTAGTGAATTTTTTTCCCCCGTTTTTACACATGATAATTTTAATAACTTTAATCATTTTAAGCGTGGGTGGATAACCATTAAAAAAAAAAAACAGGATGCAGTGCTATAAAGCTGATGTTTCATTGAAGAGATGTTTCATTGAATAAGACTGTCCACTGTGCTGACCATTTCCTTGAACCAAACCAGTTCCTAAGAGTAGAACCATTAATACAATATACAGTAGGACAGATGACTTTGCTGGGAAAGTGCTGTTATTAGATTACTTCAACAAAGTGGGTATGTGGTGGATATGTGGTGGGTAGAAGGACCAAAAGAATCTGTTCACTTTGCATGGAGGTGAGTGAATTTCTCCATGCCAAAGCCCCCTTCAAATCGGAGATCTCTAGGATAAACATGCCTATCATGGGAGATACAAAATATCGCTCTCCTTTAAGACAGCAAACATCGATTTATTAATGTTTTCACACAAGATTCACGTGAGTTTTAGTGCACACAAAGTGAGTGAGTGAGTGAGAAACTTGTAAAGCGCAACACAATGCGAACTGAATCGCCTCTGGGCGCTGTATCCATTCCATGGGTAAGGAACCCCTTCAGAAGAGATGGGTTTTAATCTTTCTCCTGAAGGCCAAGTGGTCCGACTCCAGTCGGATGGTGGCTGGTAGAACATTCCACAGCCGAGGTCCCTGGACTGCAAATCTTCGATCTCCTTTGGACTTGTATCTGGCTTTAGGTATCTGGAGTAGGTTTTGATTGGTGGATGGCAGAATGCGATTGGGGTTATAGGCTTTTATTTTTTCGCATAGATATTGTGGGGCGTTTCCTTGATTACACTTATGCATTAGGCAGAGTGCCTTGAAAGTGATTCTGTCTTTTACTGGCAACCAATGAAGGGATCTCAGTGAAGGTGAGATTGATTCCCATGTTTTTTTGCCGGTCACTAATCGCGCGGCCGTATTTTGAACGATTTTGAATGACTTGCAGACGAGTGATTTGGTATTTGGGGAGTCCTAGAAAGAGGGCATTTGCGTAATCTGGAATTGATGATTGTTCCTACCACGACTGCAATGTCCTCTTTCGGGATAAAGGGGGTCAGTCTGCATAGTAGGCGCATCAGATGGTGCGATCCGCTGACTACTGACCCTAGACACTAGAATGCCCAGTTTTTGGTAAAATATAAAAGATGAGGACATGCCGAGTAAATAGATACCATACATATCACACTTTAAAAGTGAGCACACCCATGGAAGGTGTTGGTGGGGGGTACCCTCCTCCTGCCCCCCTGTAAAAGCGACTCAGTGGCTAGTTAGTTAGTCGCTACAAAAAAATGTTACATAAAAAAGTATTGCCAGCTGAAAAAAGTAACCGGGATGTTTACTGTAGCTGCAGCCATCATCCCGGTATATCTCCTTCAATGTATGGGTACATCGCTGAGGCTGAAAGTGGCTAGGTTGGGCTCTAACAAGCAAATATCAAATGCTCTACCATACTGGATGGTATTCTTCTAATGCCTTCCCTTCACATCACATGATGTTTGATCAGGCCAAATAGGTCACCCTATATGTGTTTGCACATCAAAAAACGAAACAATTATTGGTGACACTACCCACCGAGTTGGTTAATTAAATAGCTCTGAAACCTGATGCTTTACCTATATAAGCATCAGGCTTGTATTTCAATAAGCTTCCAACAGTAAGGTCTGCTGTGACTGAGCACAATAAAGAGCAGTGCAATTTGTTGGAATTGGCATGAACAGAAAGGCCAGGTATTTATGGAAAACATAGACCTGGTATTTGTGGAATGTGGCTTTGATGGCTTTATTTGACTTCCCAGTGGCTTAAAACTTGATACTTTCCAGATGACAATTTCCTGATCTTATCTAAACGGTGGTTTACTATGTTATATATTTTAATACAATTGACAATCCATCATGTCAACAACCCTCAACCACAAAACAAGATTTAATAGAAATAAATGATCATTTCAAGTACTTACAGGTTGAGAATACATTTTCCACAAAAATGTACACCTCTTCAATTTTTTTGCATACGCTATACTCCTGTTTACATGAACACTGGCATATAATGGTGTACAGCCACGCACAGCCATTCATGTCCATATGTGGCTGTTTCCAGCAGCTAGGCTTTCTGTCCAGGAGAAATATGCCAGAAACGTTGTTGCAGGGACTTGGGTGCTATTGTGTAAGAGACCTGATTTACAGAATACCTATGTATTCTTAACATGTCAGTAAGAAAAACTGCAGAACAGAATTATAGTTTATAATTCAGAATCCTAAAAACATGTAATGGTTGACAAAATGTTGTACAGCCAGTCTAACATTAGGCATATATTTAAAGACTGGATATAGACACACATCTATATGTAAATAAAAAGATTATTTCTCATGTCAGGACATGGCAGTGTGCAAAAAAACAAACACCAAAGTGTACAAAAGAATGCATTTGAACACACACATAAATAAAGTGCACAGGGGTGTGTCAAATGCCACCTTTCAAAGAGGAAGGCCCCCCTTAAGAGTTACTTCAAGCATACTTGCATGAAAAAAAATCTGAACCTTCAAAGAAGCAAGTGAATACTTACCTGAACCTCTCCTACAACTTGCACCAGCAAACATCACTCTGCAAATAGCGATGCCCCCCTCCCCCTCATGCACTCAGTGGCTCCTCTCGCCAAAAGTATCCTGTGCTAAAGTCGGGGTCAGTGGGAATTAAAAACAGCAGTAGGGAATTCAAAAGAGCACTAAGGGACATGGGTGATTCCGAAGAAATTCCAGACAAGAATTATTTTTAAAGCATCAGAGCAGTGTTTGGTCACAGGTGCAACAGGTGACAGATGTGACTTATTTCAAGGTACATTTTTTTAAAGCATTTATTTTAAGTAAGTTTGTTTAACCCCCCTGGCGGTATTCCCGAGGCTGGCTCGGGGTGGAATTTCAGGAACAAAAGCGGTAACCCCGAACCAGACTCGGGATCGCCTTGCAGTGTCCACAGGCACAAGTTACTTACCTTGTCCCTGGATCCTGCGATGCCTCCCCGCTGTGTGATCGAGCGATGTCCTCCTCGCTCGATTCACAGTGCCGACGAGCTCCGTTCCCTGTGACGTTACAACGCACGGGGGCGGAGATCGGCGCCAAATTTAAAAAAGTAAATAAACACAGTACATAGAGTATACTGTAATCTTATAGATTACAGTACTGTATGAAATAAATACACACCCCCTTTGTCCCTAGTGGTCTATCCAGTGTCCTACATGCACTTTTATATAATAAAAACTGTTCTTTCTGCCTGGAAACTGGAGATTGTCCATAGCAACAAAAAAGTGTCCCTTTATGTCAAAAGTGGTTTTAGACCAGCTAAAAAACAGCGATAAAAAATTATAATCACTTGCAGAATTGAGCGATAGCAATTTGTGGGGAAATTTGTCATCAAAAAATGAAAAGTAATAATTTTTATTATTATTATATTTATATTTGTTATAATTATATAATTTATGATTTTGTGTTTCAAATTTTATTATACCCGGGATGTCTACTAGACTCTTATTTGGACAGATTTAATTGAGATATTTCTAAGAATTACAGGCCTACAATATAAAACGCCAATTTTCCATGCAAAATAATGGTACCGCTTTCAGCACCTAAAATCTGAATTAATCATACCGCCAGGGAGGTTAAGCAACCAGGTCCCGTTATGCACACAATAGAAAGGTTTTAAAACATAAAAAAAAAAGTTTAGATTGTTCATGCAACCCAACAAATCACCAGTTTGTTCTTCTCTACATGGTAGGAAAGGAGGTAGATTGAAGATTGAATTGCAGTATTTATGACTAGCATAACCACATTCCTGAAAAACAGCTGTGTCGTATTTAGCTAGCATTAAAACAGTTATCGGAGTGGTCTTTCATAAAAATATATATTTTTTTAAATATCCTGGCTTTTTTTATATTTTTGGGTGGCGAGGAAATACAGTATTTAAGAAATTTAATGGCAGGCTTAAAACCCTTCATTTACATGTGTTTTTGTTGCCCTCAGAATGGCCTCTGATATGCCACAGTACTCAGAGCAATGCCTATGAGTCATTTGTCCACTGATGACCTTCAAGCTATCCTCATAGTTGTAACAAAACACTTAAAACCGTAGAGCTCAATTAGTTACTATGTAATTTACCTCCATTGTCTCTTGAACTCTCTCTCGCATCTTTTTCAGTTCTTTTTCATATTGTTCTTTTAGCTTATCAATTTCCTGATCATGAGTTGACACCTCTTCTTTAAGTGCTCCCTTTAAAGCAGTGAGTTCTCGTTCTCGCTTCCTTAATAGATCTTCTTGTTCTTCTTTTGCCATTAGTAACTCTTGAACTCCTTGTTTCATGTGCATGAGTTCCTGAGAAATACAATCATATGGACCATATTTACTAAACATGATAAAACCCGTAATAACAAGGGTCCAGAATATAATTTTTACATAACAGTCACCATTTGGTATGTGTAGATGGGATGAAAAACTATATATCTGAAAAGCTTTACATCACACCACTCTTTCAGATTATCATTGAAGCCTTTTGGTTGCACCCTACTACACGTTTTCATTACATGCTGTGGCTTAGGTATGAATATAAGGGCAAAATAAATGTAAGTGATCACAACAAGCAGATGCTTGTATTGTTACTATACACTAGTAAAAAAAAAAGTGCAGTGGTTGTGGCCAATGATACCTATGCAGCTTTCTAATACAAAAGTCTTTGCTTTATGGTACATTTATATAAGGCTATTAAGCCTGCGCTAATACCAAATGCACTGCTTGTTATTACCATTCTCCTATGAACACACATTGCTTACATTTGGTGATTAGCAAAAATAAATAATAATAGCACTATGATTAGCATGATAAAAAAAAGAATGTTGAGAAGCCGCAGGTAAGAACTCAGTAAAAGCTGATATTCAGCAAACACAGCTCAAATGTGTAAAAAACAAACTTGAGATGCAACTTCATTAAATAAGAATTCCAGATATGGCATTTTATACATAGTTACATTGGTCCAGCTTGGAACTATGTATACACCATACCTGTGAATGCCCATGCCCAGTACCCAACCTTCTGTGCTTACTAGTGGAGATCACTGTAGTAGCAGAACCTCCTACAGTGATTTCCAGCTGCTAGAGCAGTGTTTCTCAATCTTTTTTCAGTCAAGGCACCCTTTAAAATTCTCTACAATCTTGAGGCACCCCATTCTAAAATGTCAAAAAGAAAACTAAGTTTTACATAATGCAGCAACATCCACACGTAGGACATCCAATGTTAGAGGTGATATATTCTCACAAAGCAATAATACCTTTGCACACTGGTACTGACTAGTATTCCAATGTTTCTTTTCTTCCTCAGTTTCTTTCTCATTCAGCTAATGTGACCCCAGAGCTGATAGAGAGGGGGCAAGGGAGGGTCACAACACGCAGATGCTTGTATTGTTACTATACACTAGTAAAAAAAACAGGTGCAGTGGTTGTGGCCAATGATACCTATGCAGCTTTCTAATACAAAAGTCTTTGCTTTATGGTACTTTTATATAAGGCTATTAAGCCTGCGCTAATACCAAATGCACTGCTTGTTATTACCATTCTCCTATGAACACACATTGCTTACATTTGGTGATCAGCAAAAATAAATAATAATAGCACTATGATTAGCATGATAAAAAAAAGAATGTTGAGAAGCCGCAGGTAAGAACTCAGCAAAAGCTGATATTCAGCAAACACAACTCAAATGTGTAAAAAAACAAACTTGAGATGCAACTTTATTAAATAAGAATTCCAGATATGGCATTTTATACATAGTAACATTGGTCCAGCTTGGAACTATGTATACACCATACCTGTGAATGGCACCCATGCCCAGTACCCAACCTTCTGTGCTTACTAGTGGAGATCACTGTAGTAGCAGAACCTCCTACAGTGATTTCCAGCTGCTAGAGCAGTGTTTCTCAATTTTTTTTCAGTCAAGGCACCCTTTAAAATTCTCCACAATCTTGAGGCACCCCATTCTAAAATGTCAAAAATAAAACTACGTTTTACATAATGCAGCAACATCCACACGTAGGACATCCAATGTTAGAGGTGATATATTCTCACAAAGCAATAATACCTTTGCACACTGGTACTGACTAGTATTCCAATGTTTCTTTTCTTCCTCAGTTTCTTTCTCATTCAGCTAATGTGAATCCGGAGATGATAGAGAGGGGGCAGGGGAGGGTCAAACAAGGATGCTTAAAGGAGCCCGACATCCTCTTTATCAACCAATGACATCATTGGTTGTTCGGATGCAGGCAGCTAGAAGGTTTTAATGGTGTACAATAAAGACCTGTGGCTTTGTGTAACTAAAAGGCAGTCTTGATCTACCCACTGGCTTGTATACAATTTTGGGCAATTTCCAAGGCACCCTGGTGGAAAAAGACTGTTCTAGGTGGATGCCACAGGTATAGTAAATGCATAGTTATATTGACCCAAGTGTCTAATCATCTTTTAAATCTTCTTTAACCTCCTTAGTGGTAATCCAGAGTGTGGCTTGGGGTGAAATTTCAGTACCAAAAGCGGTTTTAGACCAGCTAGAAAACAGTGATGATAAATTAGAATTTGTGGGGAAATTCATCATCAAACACTGAAAGTAATGACAGTGACAATTCTGCAACTGAGCAAATTTCTGTGTTTTTGATTTGATTACATTATTGAATAATTTGTATTATTATATTATTTGTTATAATTATTTATAGTTATTTATTATATTATAATTTATGATTTTGTGTTTCAAACTTTATCATACCCGGGATGTCTACTAGACTTTGGTTTGGACAGATTTAAGTGAGTTATTACTAAGAATTACAGGCCTACAATATAAAACGCCAAATTTCCATGCAAAACATAAAAAATCTGACATAATCATATCGCCAGGGAGGTTAATCATCCTTAAACTGATCATTATTGAGATATAACTATTTAACAAAAAAAAAACAACCAGCTAAATATAAGCCGACACACAATGACTGCCTTCATATAGCCTGGGCAACAGATCCACATTAACAAACATAAACATAACATTAAAATCTAGGTTTTTCTAGCAAGCCAAAATAACAATTTACGAAAATATAGGAAATAAAAATGCAACTTGTGAGTTTTGATTTTTTGACTTGCGCAGAGATCTGATTTTATAAAAAAAATGGTAATTAGAAGTTAATATTTCTCTGTACTTTTGGTCCAAAAATACCACTGTGATCCAAAACACATCTAAAAAAAAAATTCTAAAAATAAAACTTCGGAACAAATAAATAGATACAGTGGTACCCAACACAAGGGTTGTAATTGTTCAATAACTCTTATGATTTACATTCCCTCCATGCTGCACTGCCTGGAAGATCACTGTACTATTTCCTGAAGATCAATTGTCCAGTGAGCAGGCTGGAGGCACTGAGGTGATAAAAGGAAGCTGAATTGCTGAACCAGTAAATCGTTGTATTACCTGCCTGGCTAGGCAATGTGTCAGGTGTGTTTATAAAATTGCAAGACTAGCTGCACAAATCCTTTCAGCAGGAAAAACAGTAAACATGTGTATTCAACATGCGTATTTATTATTTTTCCACTGGAGTTTTCCTTTAAGTATGTTGATACGCACCGATCAAACTGATAAGCATGTGTGCGCAACTATGAAGTAGTATTCCAGACCCTGCGGTTGCTTTTTCACCATTATAGCTTTCTTAATGGCCTGAAAATTGGGTGCATAAATTAAAATATATTTTCAATGTAATAAATAGCAGCAGCATTAATGCAACACTTCAAAACTAACCTCTATCAAATCCTCTCTTTCTCCATCATCAACAGAGTGCTTTGCATTGTCCAATTCATCATGCATTTCTGACAGCTGCTCTTGCAGGTCTCTAATTTCAGTCTGATACTGCTCCTGCTCCATCTTCAACTCAAATAATCTGTCAAGGAGAAAACACAGTATTTTGTAACTTACAGTACATGTGCAAGATGCTTGCCAGAACAAAATAAACAAAAGGCTCCTTCATGGTTACTTGGCAAGAAATGAAAACTACCAAGGTCCCCCGAGACATCAGACCCCCAATTCAATACACATAAAAAAAGAAGAAAGAAAAAAAGTTGACCTAAGAAAAGAGGTCATCTTGGTTTTTTACCCCAACCACGTTCCAGCCCGCCAAAGCGTCAGAAAACAAGCAAGAATTATCTCCCATCTTAGGGAGGGACAAAATCTTGAAGCATTGCTTAACATGTTGTGAGTGCAGTTTTGTGAAAGGATGATGATTGGACTAAGTAGCCGTTTTGAAAACCTGTTCATTTGAGGCATCTCCCTTTGCCCAAGAACAAAACTCTAGTTAAGTGGGTTCTTAGTACGGATTTATTTTCTCTGTGAGATTGTAAAGTAGGCTTTAGTAATAGAGAGTTTGCTCCTTGTAGTTATCAAAGTTTTAATGGCCATTTGTCTCTGCTATCAATAAGCACACAAAGGGCACGAAAGGGAAATCCACTTTGCACTGAAAGTGCAGTCACTGTTAGGCCTCGTACACACAACCGTTTTCCTCGACAGAATCCATCAAGAAACTTGGTGGCAGAGCTTTTTTGCAGAGGAAAACGGTCATGTGTATGTTTTTCATCGAGGAAACTGTCGAGGAACTCGACGAGAAAAAAAGAGAACAAGTTCTCTTTTTCCTCGACGGGAGTCTCAATTTCCTCGTTGTGTTCCTCGTCGGGCTGGTTTTCGACGAGAAACACGTTCGTGTGTATGCTAAGAAACCAGCGCATGCTCAGAATAAAGTATGAGACGGGAGCATACCTTTGGTAAAAGTAGCGTTTGTAATGGAGATAACACATTTGTCACGCTGTAACAGTCTGAAAAGTGCAAATCGTCTCTTTTCAAACTTTTACTTAACACGCAGAAACATGAGATTAGCAAAAGCAGCCCCAAGGCTTGTGCCAGTGGAATCGAACTTCCCCTGCCATTGTATGTGTTGTACATCACCGCATTTGAGAACGAGGTGATGTGGTCTTGACCGTGTGTACGCAAAGCAAGCTTGTCAAGTATCTCGACAAGCCTAACAAGGAACTCGTCGAGGAAAACGATGTTTCAATTACGACGAGTTCCTCGGTCATGTGTACGAGGCCTAAGGCCTCGTACACACGACCGAGGAACTCGTCGTAAATTAAACATTGTTTTCCTCGTCGAGTTCCTTGTCAGGCTTGTCGAGAATCTTGACAAGCTTTCTTTGCGTACACACTGTCTAGACAAAATCTTGTCGTTATCAAACGGGGTGACGTACAACGCATACGACGGCACTATAAAGGGGAAGTTCGATTCCACTGGCACAACCCTTGGGGCTGCTTTTGCTAATCTCATGTTACTGCGTGTTAAGTAAAAGTTTGGTAAGAGACGATTCGCGCTTTTCAGTCTGTTACAGCGTGACAAATGTGCTATCTCCATTACGAACGCTACTTTTACCGAAGGTGCGCTCCCGTCTCATACTTTATTCTGAGCATGCGCTGGTTTCTAAGCATACACACAAACGTGTTTCTCGTCGTAAACCAGCCCCGGCGAGAAACACGACAAGGAAATTGAGACTCCCGACGAGGAAAAAGAGAACTTGTTCTCTTTTTTTTTCGTTGAGTTCCACAACAGTTTTCTCAATGAAAAACATACACGACCGTTTTCCTCGGCAAAAAAGCTCTGCCACCAAGTTTCTTGATGGATTCTGTCAAGGAAAACGGTCGTGTGTACGAGGCCTTAATCTGAGGGGTAGATCTGAAATGGGGGAAGCTATGCTGATTTTATTATCCAATCATGTGCAAGCTAAAATGCTGTTTTTTACTTTCCTTGCATGTCCTCCTCGGATCTACAGCGACTGCACTTCCAAGTGCACTGTCAGTGCAATTTCAAGTGCACTTTGCACTTTTAGTTTGCACTTGTAGTGCAAAGTGGATTTGCCTTTAGTAAATAATCCCCAAAGGGTGTTGCATTTGCTTTTGTGACATACCTTTTTTTGTATGCATGATTACAATAAGTAAAAAAACAGTACCGTATTTTCCAGCGTATAAGACGACCTTTTACTCCTTAATTACACTGACAGAGAGCAGGGGTCGTCTTATATGCCGGGTGCAGATGGATTCCAGGTGCAGATGCCGCTGCCAGATGAATCTGAAGCCCGCCGGACGATGCACTCTGCTGAAAACAGAGCTTGTTAAGCCTGCTCGGATTGGAGCGGTGCGGGCTGATGATGTCACAGCCTCTGCCAATCCGAGCAGGCTTTGCATTTATCAATAGATTAATAAAATGCATTGCCTGTCATGACTGGCTCAGCGGTGTACACTGTATTCTGCAGTGTTACTATTGCATACCTCCCAACCGTCCCGGATTCCGCGGGACTGTCCCAAGATTTCAAGGCTGTCCCGGGGTCCCTGCAGATCTGGGCTAGAGTCCCGGAAAACAGGTTCAGGCAGCTGGGTGACGTCCACTCAGTGGGGGTGTTCTCATGAGATGCTATATGCTCTTACTGTCTCCTCTGCCTCTCCCCCCCCCTTCAATCTTCCTTCCTGTCATTAGTGCAATATTGTATGGCAAGGAGGGGGGGACAGACCCATGACTAAGTCACGTGACGAGTGACGTAACACGTGGGGGAGGAGCCTATGTGACGGGACAACGATCCGAGTGAGGAGACCATCACACTGAGCGGCAACCTGTCTTTGAGCCTGTGTTAATCGGCGGATCTGTGAATGCACACACCGTCGGTGTAGTGTGTGTCCCCCCCTCCTTGCCATACAATATTGCACTAGGAGATTTGTCCTCTCTCTCTTGTTCTTTTTCCCTATATATCGAGGAGCTTCTGGCCGAATCTGCATGAAGGTCGGTTCTATCTATCTGAAGCAGTTAGAAGGAAACGCCGGCTGATTGCCTGCAGGTCTTCATATGGGTCCATTCCATTAACCCATTATGGACTCACTGTCAGTTTTTGGATAGACGTTTTTTTTCAAGAGTGTTGTTGTTTCTTATGTTTTATCATTCACTATTGATTACCATAATAGCATTTATTGTACTCACCTTGCACTAGTTGATGTTAGCGCTATCTTTATTCATTTTCACATAATTATAATTTATTATCGCTGTTTTCTAGCTGCTCTAAAACCATTTTTGACATAAAGAGACACTTTTGGTTGCTATGGACAATCTACAGTTTGCAGGCAGAAAGAACATTTTTTATTATATAAAAGTACATGTAGGACACTGGGCAGACCACTAGGGACAAGGGGTGTGTGTATTTTTTACATACAGTACTGTAATCTATAAGATTACAGTATACTGTATGTAAGGTGTTTGTTTACCTTTTTGAATTTGGCGCCATTCTCCGCTCCCATGCGTCGTAACGTCGCAGGGAACAGAGATCGGCGGCACACAGAGGCACTGTGCGAATCGAGCGAGGATCGCGGTGGCATCGATGGATCCAGGGACAAGGTAAGTAAACCAAGCCTGTGGATTCTGCGAGGCGAGCCAGAGTCTGACTCGGGGTTACCGATCGCAGCACAAAAATGTAACCCCGAGTCAGACTCGGGAATAACGCCAGGGGGGTTAAGAACTGAGGAAATGCCTGCTTGGAAATCTTAAAGTATACAATTTTTGAAATGCTGGCAACATTTTGGGAATAAAGGTTGGGTTTGCATAGAGGAAGGTAACTAAATTATCTTTAAAAAAAGGGGGCTGGGGCTCATGGACTCCAATGAGAGAGGTGAAGACTAAAAAGAAAAACACATTGGCCCGGATTCAGATAGAATGCTCTATCTATGGGCGGGCGTAACGTATCGCAGATATGGTACGCCGCCGTAACTTAGAGCGCAAGTTCCGTATGCAGAAACAACTTGTGCCCTTAGTTACTGCGGCGTAACGTATGTGTGGTGGCGTAAGCCCGCCTAATTCAAATGGGGATGATGCGGGCGTGTTTTATGCAAATGCACTGTGACCCCACGTATTTGATGTTTTTCACGAACAGTGCATGCGTCGTCCGTGGAATTTCCCAGTGTGCATTGCTCCAAAGTACGCCGCAAGGACGTATTGGTTTCGACATGAACGTAAATGACGTCCAGCCCCATTCACGAACGACTTACGCAAACGACGTAAATTTTTCAAAACTCGACGCGGGAACGACGTCCATACTTAACATAGGATACCCCTCATATAGCAGGGGTAACTTTGAGCCTAACGTAAACGACGTAAAAAGATGCGCCGGCCGGACGGACGTACGTTTCTGAATCGTTGTATCTACCTAATTAGCATATTCATCTCGTAACTATACGGAAGCACCACCTAGTGGCCAGCGTAAATATGCAGCCTAAGATACAACGGTGTAAGACACTTACGCTGGTCGGATCTTAGGAAAATCTATGCGTAACTGATTCTCTGAATCAGTCGCATAGATACGACGGCCCGCAGTCAGAGATACGACGGCGTATCTGGAGATACGCCGTCGTATCTCCTATCTGAATCCGGGCCATTGAGTGTATAGTGTAATAGAACATTACTTGTCAGTTGTCAAGTATGCAAGTATTTGAAGGGTAGTTTGGCTGGTTTTGATGAACCCCTGTTAACTCTTGAAACAGATGGATCAGAATGCTGTCAAATATTAAAAAAAATCAGCAATCCTTAAAACTATTTTAGGTGAGAAGTAGAGCTGCATGATTCTAGCTAAAATGAGAATCACAATTTATTTGCTTAGAATAAATATCCCGATTCTCTCACCGTCCAATCTTTTACATTATTGGGCTAACTTTACTGTTTATTTTTTATTAATTAAATAGTGTATTTTTTCCCAAAAAAGACCACTGCACAGATACAGTGTGACATAAAATATTGCAACAACCACCATTTTATGCTCTAGGGTCTCTGCTAATATATATATATATATATATATATATATATATATATATATATATATATATATATATATATATATATATATATATATATATATATATTTATATATATATATATATATATATATATATTTATTTATATATATTGTTTGGGGGTTCTAAGTAATTTTCTAGCAAACAATACTGATTTTAACTTGTAAGCAACAAGTGTCAAAAAAAGGTTTAGTCTTTATGTGGCTAAACTGACCTCATTTACCTTTGATCTAAAATAAGTATATGTTACAATGTTTCTCTTTAGCGATGTTGTGAGAAACTTGGCAGGCTGCCTGTTTTTTTTTTAAAGCTGTGGGCTTAAAGCGGTAGTTCACCCTCCTTCACCCCATTATTCCATTACTTTCGGCATCGTAGCGCGAGCTACGGTATGCCGGTCTTAAATTTTTAAACCCCGTACTCACTGTGCTATTGTTGATTGAAGAATCCGACTCCCGCGGGGAATGGGCGTGCCTATGGAGAGGGAGGATGATTGACGGCCGGCTCTGGCACGTCACGCTCCCCGAAGACAGCCGGAGTAGGTCTCGGCTATTCACAGCGCCTGCGCACAGGCTATGCGCAGGCGCCGTGAATAGCCAAGCCTATTTCGGCTATTTCCGGAGAAGCGTGACGTGCCAGGGCCGGCCGTCAATCACCTTCTCTCACCAGAGGAACGCCCATTCCCCGGATTCTTCAATCAACGATACCGCAGTGAGTACGGGCATAAAAAATGTAAGACCGGCATACCGTAGCTCGCGCTACGATGCCGAATTTAATTGTCTAATAAAAAAAAACTTTTTTTTTTTTTTTTACAGGGCGAACCCCCGCTTTAAATAGAGAACTCTCTTCACTGACTTGAGGAAATGCTTTTTTAAGATGGGAGGGGGGGTGTGTAGAATCGTGATCTTGATTCTTTAACAATTAATCGTGCAGCTCTAGTGAGAAGGAACAGATGGGAGTCTGAACCTTAAAGCATAGGCATGGTAAAGGTTTCAGAGAGAGCTGGAACATTTATTTCTAGGCAACTATCTCTTCAATCCAGGAAAATAAAAATCACATTTTCCTTTATTCCTAAGAAGGAAATTATTCTAATCAAAGGATTTGTCTGATGTTTGAGAACCCATGTTATTCAGCAAGCAGGCTTATTTGTATTTCCTCTATCTGTGAAAGAGCCTTGGAAAAACAAAATAAAACAATCTACACCCCAATAAAATTGACAATGAAAGTGCTCAACTTTCTTAACTGAAAACTTGAGATCATTGGGTCTTGTTGACAAGGGGCTTAAATACTTATCCTTCATTGACTTTACCATAATTGAAGTCACACTTTTTTCTCCTGAGGCTGCTTGTCTCAAAGGAAAAAAAAAAAGTCATGTGACCTTCAGGGTCAAAACAGGTTTCCTAATGTCTTTTTTCTGAATCCTTTTTTTGTTTCATTTATGAATCCAAAAATAAGTGTCTTGGCCTGGATCTTGAATCATAATGCACTATAACTGGAGGAAATCAGATTCTACATATTATCTGGACTGCTTGAGGACTGAATCTACTGGGGCACTAGCTTTACTATGTTTTGGCTGTAGCCCAAAAAATAATGCAAGTGCAATGAAATTCTTATGCAATATGGAGTATATCCATGCCATTTTTCTGAAGACATTACATCAGATTTCTGATGCACTGGTCCAAATCATTTGGTGGAGGGGGGATTATGGTGTGGGGCAGTTTTTTCAGGGGTTGGGCTAGAACTCTTAAGGCGTCAGCATATGAAGACATTTTGGACAATTTCATGCTCTCAACTTTGTGGGAACGGTTTGTGGGTGGCCCCTTCCTGTTCCAACATGAATACGCACTAGTGCACAAAGCAAGGTCCATAAAGACATGGATGAGCGAGTTTGGGGTGGGGGGAATTGACCGGCCTGCACCTCATGTAGATTATCATAACTATATGCATATTTATATAAATAGTATATAGGGCATAACAGGATAAGTGTTCCTTTAGGGATCACAATCATATTTCTAGAACTTGGCGTGAATAACAAAATTTTGCATGTTATGGAGGTTGTGTATTTACCTTTTTCTCTGGGCTATGTTTGGTACTTTAAAGTCCCTTTTTCTCTCTTTTTTTGCCATTTATGCTTATCTTGGATAAAGTGCCAACTGAGCAAACTATATTCCCTATATGTGTATTATATGTGTATTATATTCTTTTGTAAAATTTAGGCAGTAGACATACCAGATGTTGGTCGGTTTGGCTGACATGACCATCTTAAACACATAGAAGTGGTAGACATTCTCATGTGGAGAGTTGGCAGATCCTGGTGATGTCCTCAAACATCAACAAATAATGCAAATGTTTGCCATCCAGTTATACAGTTGAACTAACCAGTGATTTACCTGATCAAGACTCATCAAGAATCAAATAAAATGTGTACTGATATATTTTGTTCCCTTTTTTAAAGATAAGGTACTTATACGATTAATACAACCATCTTTTTTTATTTCTGTAATTATTTCATCTGGTTTGCGCTTAATTTGATTTGGGGTGAAGGTGCCTTGTTTTTAACTAAGGCCTCGTACACACGACCAGTTTCCTCGGCAGAATCCATCAAGAAACTTGGTGGGAGAGCTTTTTTGCAGAGGAAACTGGTCGTGTGTACATTTTTCATCGAGGAAACTGTCGAGGAACTCGACGAGCAAAAAAGAGAGCAAGTTCTCTATTTCCTCGACGGGAGTCTCAAATTGACTCGTCGGGTTCCTCGTCGGGCTGGTTTCCGACGAGAAACTCAAGCGTGTGTATGCTAAGAAACCCGCGCTTGCTCAGATTAAAGTATGAGACGGGAGTAAAAGTAGCATTTGTAATGGAGATAACACATTTTTAAAGCTGTAACAGACTGAAAAGTGCAAATTGTCTCTTACCAAACTTTTATTTAACACGCAAACACATGAAATTAGCCCCAAGAGTTGTGCCAGTGGAATCGAACTTCCCCTGCCGTTGTATGTGTTGTAGGTCACAACGTTTGAGAACAAGGAGATTTGGTCTTGACTGTGTGTACGCAAAGCAAGCTTGTCAAGTTCCTCGACAAGCCTAACAAGAAACTCTAGAAGGAAAATTATGTGTTTCGCCCGACGAGTAACTCGGTCGTGTGTACGAGGCCTAAGTATTGCTCTGCAAAATAGCTTCATGCCACATATAAGAAAAAAAATCCAGTCTGTGGGATATTTGCAAGTTAAAGTATGTTTAGCATCAGCTAGACAGGCATAACATGAATGTATCTAAAGATTAAAAAAAAAAAAAAAAAACTTCTGCTAAGTATGACTCTACTGCCCACACAGCTTTATAATTATTGCAGTAATAACTATAAGCAGTAAAAAAAATCTTTCAGAAGCCTTCCTATGCCGTTTGATAAAAATGTAACATGTCTACTTTAAGGTATGCCTTTGATGGCTAAACACCTGAGCTTCCCAGTACACTTGTCAATTAGTACACCTGACACAAATGACTGAAAACAAAGTACAAATGTTATATAAAACCCTGGGAAAACCAGACATATATTACAAAAATGTCATCGTGTTTAACCGAAAGAAAATCTTACTCTTCTAGATGTTTTCTTAATTCTTTCTCACTCTCCCCTAGTTTCCCACGAAGAACCAAGTTTTCTTCCATGCTATGTTCAAGTTGTTCCTGGATGTCTTTCATGCTTGCCTTTGTTTTATTGTTCTGTTCTTTGTTGCTTTCTTGACTCTAGGTTCATGGCATGTAAAGTCATTTTTAGTAAAGCTCAGACACAAACAGTTAATATAAACATATATAAAAAGGATGCACAAACCGTAACACAATAGCAAGAGCAAGTATCGCTTAAGGCAGTCTACCTGCATACCCAGCTTATTCTAGTAAAGTCATGTTCTTCTATCAATAAAAGCCTTTATAATCTGTATAGTTTCAATTTTTCTGGTTTCATTGTACTGCCTTGCTGATGTAATAAAGTAAACCTGTAATGAGAAAAACATGGGCTGCCAATGCTAACCTTTTAAAAATCCTTTTAAAAAGGGTCACGCTGACCCTTGTGGATCAGGAAATCAGAGAAAAGTCATAATTTCTTATCTGCCATCCAGTTTGGGGTCAATGATTTGGAAAGTATTGAAACCAATGGTCAGGTTTGCATCCAGACAAATATAGTTTTCAGTAGGAACGGCCAGGCTTGGACGCCTCCATATTTCTATCTTGACAGATTTTAAGAGTAAACAACATAAAATGCAAAAATTGACCTACTGCATACAATGCTGTATACTTAGCATTCTACCATAGTAAACTTTATCTGTTCTGGACTGTGAAACAGGGAAAAAAAACTACTCAGTTAGTACAACATCTCTCAGTCTGGACAAGAGAGACTACTTTAAGTTGTATATGCTTGCTCTTGTATTTAACAGCTTTACAAAAAGCCAACACTTGTGTTGCTTTCACATAACTGACTATCTACTTTGTATAGAAACAAAAATGCATATGAACATGAGAAGTAATGGTGAAAATAAAATTATACCGTTGTTTGGTCATCAAGCCGTTTCTGGAGGGAAGCCAGCTTCCTTTCTAGTTCACTCTTTTGGTCGGTCAAAGCTTTGATTTCTGATGTTGGATCTGGACTCTAGAAGGGAAGAAAGGAGCAGATGAAATTAATTTCATACAACCCAAATATATTTAAACAGCCTGAACCATAAGATAGTTTGGTGAAGGATAAGCACTAGTTCAACTCTGTCTTGGGACCAATTCTGTGTAATTTATAAATGATATAGAGGGTGGGATAAATAGTGTAATCTCAGTGTTTGCTGACGACACAAAAACATGTAGGGCAATAACAACACTCAAGATATGGAATCTTTACAAGAGGACCTGAAAAAATTATTGGAGCGGGCTACTTCACGGCAAATTAAGTCACTTTAAGAAAAGACAAACATCACAAATTGAAAAAATGCATTAAAACACACCAAAAAAAAACAGGAAATGAGGTGTAAAAAGAAAGCTCTGTGATTAAGTGGAGGAACACATAGTACATTTAAGCAATAGTCATTAGGTGCCAGCAGACAGGCGCATTTGCCTGCATGTTCTAAGGAGTGCTAATTTGCAAAAGAAAGTCATGAGACTTGGATTATTTATAAAAAAAAATGCCTCCATATTTGGAAATTCTTTGAAGAGTTACAGCTCATACTTAATCTGGCCAAAGATGGGCAGAATTTCGAACGAAAAGTCTTAGCAAAAGAATGCTAGTTCGTTTTTCTAATCATTAGTGGGTCAAATTGACAAAGGTTTTCAACTGCAGTGACTAGAAAAATTTGAAGGAGCATAACGGATATTTTTTCTCAAATAAATGAATACCTAAAACTGCATGTGGTTTTCATTCAGTCAAGTCCATTCATTCCAAAATCAAATGAAAGTAAATAAAATCTTTCGAACTATAGTATATTTGAATGTTATGAGACCTAAAACTTAGTTCACACAAGCCGAATGTCGGATGGCATTGGACAGTTTCTATTCTATTTCTATTCGGCTCAACAGAAGCCAGTTATTCAGCCAGCTTCTATCAAAGGGGCGTGACTGAAAAACATCTGCCAAAAGGTCTCCCAATCAGCTCTAAGCCAATGGGGGGGGGGGGGGGGGGTCAGCATCAGGCGTCTTCTGAAAATGTACGTACCATGTTGAAAATGAAAATGCCATTAAATGGTACACATATTCTCAAATGACAAAAGAAAAACTTCCCCGATATGTAGCTACATTCCAGCATATAATCAGGCTGTACTTTGTTTCCGATCATGCATGTCTTGCAAATTTGATTTTTTTTAACACAAATATGGTTCAATTCAACGAAAAATCGGTCATTCTGGTAACTATCAAGTAACATTTTCTAACATATCCTTTCAGAAATTTGCGTCCACATCGGCTCTTGAAAGCAGTACACTAACAAACAGAAAATCAAATAACCGATCCAAATTCTGAGATTTCCATTTGATTTTCTAATAACGTGTACTAGGCTTTAAATTCACTGTAATTTAATTGCATGCACAGTTGGTGAGATTCATACTGTTAAGCCTTGATGTACTATTCTTATTGTTTCCAGAAACAGAATCTCTTATTGAATTTCCAAGCTAATAGGACATGCAATAAAAACATCACTCTGCTCTCAGAAATGCAGAGGAATGGCAAGAGTAATCAATTTACTTTCTGTTATTAACATTTAATAAAAGTAAATCGCCACTTTGTCAAAGTTAAAGATTGTTAATATTGATCGTATGCTAGTAAAGTAAACTACCGTAACAAATGCAACACACCAAAAGGAAATCTCAAAGCAATAGGTCCTTATCTTCATGTGTGCAAAGCATAAACATCAATTAAAGAAAAGGACTATTTACCTGGACATTGCTTGAGGCACGGGATTTTAAAGTCTGAATCTTTTCAAAGACCAAGTTGACTTTTCTTTTGGTTGCATCGTCATTATCCTGACTTCTGAAAAATAGAAATTCAATTGTAGTTTAAATACCAATTCATACTTTTTTAAATATATTTTATTTTGCAATTCAATGTTTGCTGATGATCCAGGTGTCTGACAAGACTTTATAAATGTCAAATAACACTGTTAATGTCCAAAAAAATGAAGAATGAGACATGTTGATTACCAGTGGTGAACTGTGACAGAGCAGCCCACTTACTGAGAATGTGTAGGATTCTTTAAAAGAGAAGTATGGGTTGGGGGGGGGGGGGGGATTTCCTCCATTTTCCTTGCCTCTGCACTGAGAACCGAGCGACTCAACATCGCAGATGGCTCGGTTCTCTCACCTCCCCGAGCGGAAAGCTGCTGCCTGTCAATCATCAGCTCTCCGCTCTGCTTCTCCACGCTCACTGGAGCGCTGAGCTGTGCAGGGGGTGGCCATCTAAGCCTCTCAGTGGCTCGCTTAGAGGCTGAGACAAGTGTCAGTCTAGGCACCTGGTAGATCCAGACTCCCATTGTTGTGCCTGGACTGATATCCGTCATGTCAGCAGAGAGCGGACTTCAGACCGTTCTCTGCTGAAAACAGGTCACAGGAGTGCAAAACGAATTGCACTCCTGTGACCCATAGGAGTAGCCCAGCCAAATGAGCTTAGGCTGGACTTCTTTAAAATATTCATACTTACCTCTGTGGATTGAGCATCAGACCGATGCTGCATCTGTCCCCCGCCGTCTCTGCACTGAGAACCGAGCCACTGAACATCGCCGATGGCTCAGTTCTCACAGATCCCCGAGAGGAAAGCTGCTGACAGTAGGTCAGCGTCTTTCCTCTCTGCTTCTCCATGCTCACTGGAGCGATGAGCAGTGGAGGGGCAGGGAGAGGCTGTCTCAGCGGCTCGCTGGGACTGCCATCAGCTGGCGGTTCCCAACTTTAAAGTGGAGGTTCACCCAAAAAGTTAATTTTTAACATTAGATTGAGGCTCGTTTTGTCAAGGGGAATCGGGTGTTTTTTTTTAAATCGACGCAGTACTTACCGTTTTAGAGATAGATCTTCTCCGCCGATTCCAGGTATGGGCTGCGGGACTGGGTGTTCCTATTTGATTGACAGGCTTCCGACAGGCTTCCGACGGTCGCATACATCGCGTCACGATTTTCCGAAAGTAGCCGAACGTCGGTGCGCAGGCGCCGTATAGAGCCGCACCGACGTTCGGCTTCTTCCGGCTACTCGTGACGCGATGTATGCGACTGTCGGAAGCCTGTCGGAAGCCTGTCAATCAAATAGGAACGCCCAGTCCCGAAAACCATACCCGGAAGCGGCGGAGAAGATCTATCTCGAAAACGGTAAGTACTGCTTCGATTTTTAAAAAAACACCCGATTCCCCTTGACAAAATGAGCATCAATCTAATGTTAAAAAAAATGTTTCGGGTGAACTCCCGCTTCAAAGCGGAGGTTCACCCTAAAAACAAGTATATGCCATTCAATCCAGCATACTGCAGACATGTACAGTATGCTGTTTTTTTTTTTTGGTTTACATACCGTAGTATAGGTATTTTCCCCCCAGCTTCCGGGTAGTGAATCCCGCAGGAGTGGGCGTTCCTATTCAGAGACTAAGTGATTGACGTATGACAAAAGCTTCACCCCCGGCGCAAAAGGCGCGTCACCAGTTTCCGGAAAAAGCCGAACGTCGGTGTGCAGGCGCCGTATAGCTCCGTATAGAGCCGACTTGCAGTTCGGCTTCTTTCGGAAACTGGTGACGAGCATTATGCGCCAGGGGTGAAGCTTTTGTCATACGTCAATCACTTAGTCTCTGAATAGGAACGTAGACATCGGTGCATGTCTTTCGCAAATATCTCCTAAACCGTGTAGCATTGAACTTCTTTTTTCTCAGCACGTTGTAGTGTTTTACGTCACCGCGTTGGACACGATCGGATTTTTAACCAATGGTGTGTAGGCAAGACTGATGAAAGCCAGCCATCGGATTCGATTCCATCAGATATCCGATCGTGTGTACAGGGCATTACCCTGGCATTTACCTAGATCAACTTGATCTAGGTAATTTTTTTTATTTTATTTTTTTAAATATAATTTTTTTTTCTACACACTTTTTTTCCTATTTTATTTTCTTCAGTATGACACTGACAGATGGTAAAACATATTCACCCTGGGTGAATATGTTTTACCATCTGTCAGTGTCATACTGAAGAAAATAAAATCCTTTATTAAACCTACTGCCCCATGAAGTCCTTTATCCTCTCCTTCTAATCCCACTCATTGTTTGAGCACAAAGAATTCGTTTGAGCACACGGAACGGCATATCTTCCAATCCTGAAGGTCCAAGAAGGGAGCTGAGACACAGCATTGGAGTACTTCCTGGGATCCACGGAATTACAGCCCTCTGAGTGCCCAATAACCCCTTGAGGGTACAACGTTCTGGTACGCGGCCATCCTATATCTTTTTGGATTTAAATTACCTGTCTGCTGATATCGCCATAGGAACAAGTGTTTATGAAGAGTATAAGATTTTTGAAAATCAGCTGTTTTGCGATAGGACTTATTGCACCTACTGTTTTCACAACACTTGTGGTTATCTGTCACACAGAGACTTTTTTATTTGTATTCATATTTTTATTTATTTCCACCAATCCTTTTTTTAAGGAATTCCATTCACTATGCACATTGGTCAACTATGGCTTTGATGCTATGATAGTAGCGCACTTGTATTTTTTGCCTACGGAAGCCTAGCTGGGCTGTTCCTGGAGCCTGTAGCCACCCACTAAGCCTCTTTGCAGCCCCCCATTCAGTTCACAGCATGGGTGGGGGGCAGAGACTAGAGGTCAGCTGACTGGTGAGGAATGTGAAGTGGGAGAGGCTGGAGGAGACCCCATCTCCTGATTTTGGCATAGGTGTCACTGTTACGGGACACCACAAAGTCAGAGACACAGTGAGTAACACTACCGTGATTAAAGTTGCCATTAAAAGTCCCCACTACAGTTCTCAGATTAGCAGACAACCTTGATCAAGAGCAACTAAGTTGGCTGATCAGAACTCCCCCCAGCACTGCCACTCATCCCAACTCTGTGCCAGCAATGCCACTAATACAAAGGAATACAAATAGAGAATACATGGAAGGGAGAGGAAAAGAGGGGAGGAATAATGAAAAAGGGGGAGAAAGAATAAGAGATAAGAGACAGTACAAGAAAGACCGCTAGAGCGAGGGATGGGGGGAAAAAAACAAGAAATTAGGATAGAGAGAGATAAAAGGGAAAGAAAGGGGAACAAAGAGAAAGAGTGGTACATCGTAAAATATACCATAAGGGGTTCGAATATTGTATGAGTGGAAGGGACTCAGGGAGCGCTAAATGTCCGTGGGCTGGGGGCGGGCGCAAATTACTTGTCTTCCCTTGGGTGCTGACAACCCACGCTCCGAAAATTATTTTACTGTTAGGGGTCCCCACAACTTGGGAAATTTTATCAAGGGGTCACGGCACTAGAAAAGTTGAGAACCACTGCCTTAGATGGACTAAAATTTGTCTGGTTCCTGCTGAACTGACAGAATTTTAATCCATCTGTGCCCAGCCTTACAAATAAATATACACAAACATATTAAGATGAGAGAAAGAAAGAAAGAAAGAAAGAAAGAAAGAAAGAAAGAAAGAAAGAAAGAAAGAAAGAAAGAAAGAAAGAAAGAAAGAAAGAAAGAAAGAAAGAAAGAAAGAAAGAAAGAAAGAAAGAAAGATGGAGGGAGAAAGAGAATGCACTCACAATGGATGGGTGGATTAGCAGGCTGCATCTTTCCTCTTCTGTTTGCTGGGCTTTAAACTTCCCACCCACACATCCCCTTCTCTGAGGCACAACACTGCCGGGGAGTGTGGGTGTGGCAGACACAGGAGGAGAGGGCAGAAGGAGGAGCAGAACCAGCTCTCTCTCTTCTCCTGTCCGTGTGCGTGGGGGGGACTATCAGCGATGGCTCTGGTCTGCCTGCATTTCTGCAAAACCAAAGGTAGTACGCTGTCAGCTGAGCAGGTCTGTGCTAAAGGTGGTAGGGTTGGTTGGCAGAGACCAGAAGCTTGCAGCTTCATTGGCGGCATCAGGAGAAATGTGATACTTCAGTAAGGCACAGGAGGAGCCCAAACCCTGAAGCTCTTAGCATGCCCCCCCTCAACACTTTGCTTGGGGTTATTAGGGTGTGCCCACACCCCGTGTGCAAGCCTATGCATATTTGACATAAATGGATTACCTAAAAAAGAGGCATACATATTTAAACCCAGTGTTTCAAAATGCCACATTTGCAAATGATTTTTAATCCAACATAAAATACAGTGGTACCCAAAACTAAAACCACAGAAACCATGAGAATAACCTTTTTTCATCAGCCATGTAAATCCACTGTTTAGTGCAGGGGTGCCCAACCTTTTGAAGAGCGAGGGCCACTTAACTAACTTGGCAACCACTCGAGGGCCACAATGAGCGGAGCGGGCAGATGACAGGTCACGGCTACGCTATGGCCCTCCGATCCGCCCAGACAAAAGGGTACGAACAGGTGATATGAGGGTCCCATTTGATCGGGCTGATCTTGTGAAAAGGGCCTAAGACTGCTTTCACACTGATGTTCTGTGGTTTGCAGGTGCAGTGTAGTGCCTGTGTCTATCCTGCGGGTTAGCTGAACTTTGCCATAGACTCCACCTGTGGCAAAAGCCGGCGCTGTAGAGGAAGCATCGGCTCATGGGGCTCTGCTCTGCAGCCGCTTTCTTCCTCTACCACCAGCTTCTTTCACCACACTGATGCTGTGGTATGGCGGGTCGGCAACATGCGATCTGGGCTTTCCAACCCACCATTCCAGAGCAGGAGGTCGCGGGCCACATCAGAGGGCTCTGCGGGCCACATGTGACCCCCCGGGCCACTGGTTCGCCACCCCTGATTAAGTGTATTATGAACTACCTGGGGATCTTGTTCCATATACACAAGGCAGGTTTATTGCTGCACAATGGCCATCAATATAATTACCCATTAACAATAACATATTACACTCAACCATTATACTAACCCTTCTTTCAAGTAATTAAAGAGTATCTGTTTTGCAGTTTCCTCATGGGTTTGTTGTGCTAGTTGTTGCTGGCCCTTCAAAATGTCTGGTGTCGCCTGAAAATAAGAAAAAATAAAAAAGATTTAAAAATATAATGTTAGTTAGTGTTAATGTTAGCGTACCAGTGCAAAAATGTGAGTCCAATTAAACATGGTTATGGTTTTGAGTAGCTGTCCAAATATGCTGAGCAGCAACTGCAGCCGATGATTATGAAAAAAAATTCCAACAAGCCTAATCGACTTCTATTGAGTGGGAGCAGCCACACATAGATCGAAATTTAGTCAGTTCCTGCTGAACCAGCCGAATTTCAATCTATCTATGGACAGCTTTACAATAAGGACAATACAGCAGGAAAAGGCAGACAGTCTGTAGCAGCCGCAGAAGCAAGGCCAGCCATACATGGTTCAAATCTCGGCCGGTTCAGAAGGATTGATTGATCAACAGCCTGCTCGCTAGTGGCTGCAATCGTAGCTAGCAATAATCACTGTCTTCTCAGACAATTGCTGATTCCTCTGTCAGTGCTGTCTGTGTTGGAGGAATCGTGCACATTTCTTTCCTGCAACCTCTGATTGCAGGGAAAAAAATTTGCACTGTGCATGGCCAGCTTAAAGTGGTTCCAAAGGCAGAAGTTTTTTATCTTAATGCATTCTGTGCTCAGGGACTGTCACCAGCTCTCTGCTCTGCCCCCCACTGGAGCGCAGAGCTGTGGAAGGGGTAGGAGCGGCCGGCTCAGGCCCCGTACACACGACCGAGTTTCTCGGCAGAATTCTGCCAGAAACTCGATCGGAGCTGAATTCTGCAGAGAAACCCGGCCGTGTGTACACTTTCGGCCGAGGAAGCCGACGAGTTCCTCGTCGAGCCAAATAGAGAACATGTTCTCTATTTCCTCGTTGTTTAATGAGGAAAGTTGGCTCGCCGAGATCCTCGGCGGCTTCACACAGAACTCGACGAGCAAAACGATGAGTTTTGCCCGTCGTGTTCCTCGGACCTGTGTACGGGGCCTCAGGCTCTGAGTGCCTGTGGTCCTGGATTGGAGATCAGAAGCTGAAAAAAAACTGAGTGGACTTAAAGGATAAGTTCACCTTTTTTTTCCTGAATTGCAGCTCCCCTATGTACCAATAGACCATTAAGTCACATGATTAACCAACAGCCTGGAGTCCCTGAACCTGGAAGGAAGCCCAGGTGAAGATGGAAGCCTCTGCAGTGGTGACAGCGTCCCACTGGAAGGCTTCGTTTTAAGGTAAGTCTTTCATAATGTGCTAGTTAGTATGTGGTGCATAACAGCACATTATAATATTGCCTTGCAGGTCTAAACTTTTTTTTTTTTTTTTACAGAGCTTACTTCTGCTTTAAAAGTAAAAACCTCTTTACTGAAGAAGGCTATATATGTTTTTGGGATGCATTTCCCATCTTAAAAATGTATTATTGCACCTTTCCCTGGTAAAAACAAAAAGTCAATCAATGATTAATCCATGCATTCAAACACTGCTTCTGCAGACTGCACTAATTACAAAATCAATCAAGTTTTTTGCAGAGGCAAGATTGACTTTCATTAGATAGTTCAACTGCAGATATACATAGAACCCCGTGGATTATCCTCCATTATGTTCCGCTTTCCATTAGCGTAGCCCTCCTGGCTTCTCCACAGGAATGGAATCAGTCTTCCTCTTATAGCTTTATCTTTGCAGTCGCATATTGAGGCCAAGTAATGAAAGATACATTTAACTCATTCCATAGCTGCAGGACTATCAGGCTGAATTCATTGTAATGGGTGGAGCAGGGTCTTTCCCATTGTCAGGAAGTGCCTTCAGACTGCAGTCATTTTCCACCCTAATGTGTACATATGTACTGAACTGATAGTCAGGAGGGTGGTGTAGGATTAGTAATACAGTCTCAGAGGACTATTTGTCACACGTGTTGAGCGTACAGTGATAGGTTAGGAATCTTTGAAGCTGAACTCCACGATAAGCAAATATCGCCTAGGTACAAGTGATGTGTATTCCTACTTGAATCTTGGCATGCTTGTATTCTTTCTTCAGTTTGCAGTAATATGCAGTAATATGGGGCTGTGCAGTGGTTAAGTGGTTAGCACTTACGCCTAGCAGCATTAGGACTGTTAGTTCAAATCCCAACCACGGCACTACCTGCACAGAGTTTGCATGTTTTCCATGTGACTGCATAGGTTTCCTCCACACTCCAAAGAAATGCTGGTAAGTTAATTGGCCCTAGTATCTGTAGGTATAAATGTGAGCTGTGGGTACCTTAGATTCTAAGCTCCTTGAAAGTAGGGACTTCTGTGAATGTACAATATACAGTATATGTAAAGTGCTGCATAAATTGACAGCACTATATAAGTACCTGTAATAAATAAATAATACAGCTTGAAACTTTGACACCATGCAGCAGCTTTCTGTAATAAAGACCAGTTGCTTCTGTTTTCTCTCCTTACATACAGTGACTGGTCTTGTCTTCGCCCCTCCTGTAATTTTCTGCAGGTAATCTGTACTGGCTGAGACCTACTGGGTACCTCCCACAGCTCTGCTCCTCACAGGATGGGTTTGTAACAGAATTTGGTGCATACAAAAATAGTATTATATCCTTTATGGCCATCAAGGAATAGATTTCAATGATGGCTTTGTCTATTCAGGATTTGGCCATAGCAGAGGGCAATGAGAGCTGCTGCAGGTATAATGCAAGCATCCATTTTACATGGAGCCACCAAACCCTGCACATATGCTACCCAGAGTCCTAATTTTTCCTCTTTAATGCCCCGTACACACAGCTGGCATTTCCGACGGGAAAACTGCGATGAGCGTTTGGCCAGGGATCCCGACCGTGTGTATGCTCCATCGCAGTTTTTCTGACGGAAAAACTGCCAAAAACGTCCGGCAAAAGAAGAGAACTGGCTCTCTTTTTTCCCGTCGGGATTCCCGACTGACTTTTTCCCGTCGGAAATCCCGGCCATGTGTATGGGCCATTAGAATATCGCCCCAAAATGTAATTCAAGAGCCTCAGTGGCCGAAAGAGAGGTGCCTGATTGAATGATGGATTCAAAAAGTGTTCACCCAAATTTAAAAGCATTTGCTTTATTAGATTTTTTTTCAAGCTTAGTGCTAATGGGTTGCACAAAATGACAGGACATTATCTGAAGTTCTGAACCCAAAAACAAAAATCTTCTATATAGCAGCTCTACAGTTTTTTGGTGGCTGCATTCATTTTCTTTTTAGGCTTTTTCCTTTATTTCCTTTAGGTATTGTTATATAGTTCTCTGCAACCTACTTTTGAAATCTCATGTAGCCTTGTTTGATGAGGACAGAGCAAAGCCAAGTGCATCTTGAAACTAGAACTGCAGATGTCACATGCTTCCTTGAACATGATGCTGCTGGTATGGGAGATATTATCACTTAACCCTTTCCCGCCGAGCGTACGCATATATGCGTCCTCGGCTTTTGGGCGTTATACCGGAATGATGCCCGCAGCTGCAGGCATCATCCCGGTACCGTTGTTAGGAGCCGGCGTTTGGCTATCTAGGCATAACAACCGATGCAGCTAAAAGCCGCTCGGTTGTTATGCCGGAGGAGCGGGAGGGGGCGGGAGGGGACATTCCCCCCTCCCGCCGCCTCTCGCCGCTCTGACTGGGCCTCCCGTCCCACCGGGAGACCCGATCCGCCATTCGGCGCCAGTGTCTAGGCGCAGACTGAAATGAAGCCGTAAACGGCTTCGATCCAGTCTCCGCAATGTAAACACGGAAGCAGCATCATGACGTTAATGGCGCCGGATTTAAAAAAGTACACTGTATTCAGAATCGCCGTTTTCGGCAATCTGAATACTTTGAAGTGCAAAGGAGGGATCAGGGGTCTTTTAGACCCCCCGATCCCTCCATAAAGAGTACCTGTCACCACCTATTACTATCACAAGGGATGTTTACATTCCTTGTGACAGCAATAAAAGTGATCAAAATGTAAAAAAAAAACACACAATTTAATATTATACAATTAAATAAAATAAATAAGAAAAAATATATTTTTTTTAAAGCGCCCCCCCTCCCCGCGAGCTTGCGCAACAAAGAAAACGCATAAAGAAGTCGTGCCCGCATATGAAAACGTGAGGTATGGCCGCGATTGCCAGAGTGAGAGCAATAATTCCAGCACTAGACCTCCTCTGTAGCTCCGTAAAAAAAAGTTTAAATCGTCGCCTATGGAGATTTTTAGGTACCGTAGTTTGTCGCCATTCCACGAGTGCGTGCAATTATAAAGCGTGACATGTTTGGTATCTATTTACTTGGAGTAACATCATCTTTCACATTATACAAAAAATTGGGTCAACTTTACCTTTTTATTTATTTTTAATTCATGAAAGTTAATTTTTCCCAAAAAGTTGCGTTTAAAACACCACTGCACAATCAATGTGTGACATATAATTTTGCAACAATCGCCATTGTATTCTCTATATTCTCTGCTAAAATATATATATATAATGTTTGGGGGTTCTAAGTAATTTTCTATAAAAAAATACGGATTTTAACTTGTAAGCACCAAATGTCAGAAATAGGCTCTAGCCCTGTACACATGATCGGTTTGTCTGATGAAAACAGACCGATGGACCGTTTTCATCGGACGAACCGATCGTGTGTGGGCCCCATCGTTTTTTTTTCCATCTGTGAAAAAAAAATGGAACCTGTTTTAAATTTTTCCTATGGATAAAAAAACGATAGAAAAAAACGATCGTCTGTGGGGAAGTCCATCGTTCAAAAATCCATGCATGCTCAGAATCAAGTCGACGCATGCTCAGAAGCATTGAACTTAATTTTTCTCAGCACGTCGTAGTGTTTTACGTCACAGCGTTGGACACGATCGGATTTTTAAACGATGGTGTGCAGGCAAGACTGATGAAAGTCAGCTTCATCGAATATCCGATGAAAAAATCCATCGGATTAGATTCCATCAAGTATACGATCGTGTGTACAGGGCCTTAGTCATGAATGCTTTTACCCAATTTCAATATCGAATTTATTGGCTATATTTGGATCTAGTGACAGGTATGCTTTGATGGTCTTTTTTAAGGATACAGGCCAACATTACTGATGCATCCAGGTTAAATACAAACTATATACAGTTGTGCTCATAACTTTACATACCCTGGCAGAATTTATGATTTCTTGGCCATTTTTCAGAGAATATGAATGATAACACAAACACTTTTCTTTCACTCATGGTTAGTGTTTGGTTGAAGCCATGTATTATCAATCAACTGAGTTTACTCTCTTTAAATCATAATGGCAACAGAAACTACCCAAATGACCCTGATCAAAAGTTTACATACCCCAGTTCTTAATACCGTGTATTGCCCCCTTTAACATCAATGACAGCTTGAAGTCTTTTGTGGTATTTGTGGATGAGGCTCTTTATCTTCTCAGATGGTAAAGCTGCCCATTCCTCTTGGCAAAAAGCCTCCAGTTCCTATAAATTCTTGGCACGTTTAAGATCTCCGCAGAGTGGCTCAAAGATATTGAGGTCAGTAGACTGAGATGGCCACATTCACTTTATTCTGCTGTAGCCAATAACAGGTCGACTTGGCCTTGTGTTTTGGATCATTGTCATGTTGGAATGTCCAAGTACGTCCCATGCGCAGCTTCCTGGCTTATGAATGCAAATGTTCCTCCAGTATTTTTTGATAACATACTGCATTCATCTTGCCAACAATTTTGACCAAATTTCCTGTGCCTTTGTAGCTCACAAATCCCCAAAATAAAGTTAGCGTTTATGGTTGTGGCCAAAAAGCTCAGTTTTGGTCTCATCACTCCAAATGACTCCAAATGACTTTGCGCCAGAAGGTTTGAGACTTGCCTCTGTGCTGTTTGGCGTATTGTAAGCAGGATTCTTTGTGGCATTTACGAAGTAATGGCTTTCTTCTGGCAACTCGACCATACAGCCAATCATTCTTCAAGTGCCTCCTTATTGTGCATCTTGAAAAAGCCACACCACATGTTTTTAGAGAGTCCTGTATTTCACCTGAAGTTATTTGTGGTTTTTTTTTTTTGCATCCTGAACAATTTTCCTGGCAGTTGTTGCTGAAATTTTAGTTGGTCTACCTAAACAGTGGTTTGGTTTCAACAGAACCCCTCATATTTCCACTTCTTGATTCAAGTATGAACACTGCTGATTGGCATTCTCAATTCCTTGGATATCTTTTTATATCCCTTTCCTGTTTTATACAGTTCAACTACCTTTACCTGCAGATCGTTTGACAATTGTTTTGCTTTCTCCATGACTCAGAATTCAGAAACGTCAGTGCAGCACTGGATGAAAGATGCAAGGGTCTGTCAGGAGTCCAGAAACGCATTGACCTTTTATACACACACATTAATTACAAGCAAACAGATCACAGATGAGGATGGTTACATTTAATAGCCATTAAAGCCCCCTTTGTGTCTACTTGTGTGCGTGTAATCACCAGGGTATGTAAACTTTTGACCAGGGTCCTTTGGGTAGTGTCTGTTGCCATTATGATTTAAAAAGAGTAAACACAGTTCAGCCAAACACTAACCATGAGTAAAAAAAATGTTTTTGTGATATCATTCATATTCTCTGAAAGATGGCCAAGAAATCATACATTCTGCCAGGGTATGTAAACTTATGATCACTACTGTATTTTAATCTTGGTAAAGAGGTAGGATTCCATGTTCTACAATCTGCCAAAAAAAGAATGCAAAATGTCTAGCTGGCCTGTTATAGCCCATTATATGGTTTAGCTTCGATGATTAACAAGATTGACAGGGCATTTATTAAAATGATTGGGGTCACAGCAGTACCTCAGGATTTCAATAACAGCCAAGTTTATCAAAGTTCATTGTGAAAAGGGCACTGTGTGGCTCATGATGTTATTGCCTGTTAGGTGCCAAGCTTCAGCTGCTGGACCAGAGCCACCATGTCCTTGTGTTTTGTTCTCACTTTACTCCAATGAGACAGGGAGACTTTTCTAGTTTGCAGTACGACCAATTCAGAAGAGGCTTTCAGTAAAATAAATGTCTAGCCGGTATACTGGTAGAAATAAAACACATACCAAAATGTGCATTTTTTTTATATAATGATGGAGATAATGCAGAAGGGTATTTGCAATATGGAACAGTTCTTCTTGGTGCTTTTTTCTCTGTATAGTATATTTTCTTCTTTTTTTTTGTCTTTCAGAGCCAATATTGATGTGCCCATGATACTAAATTAATATCTGTAGTATATTGTACTTGTTATTGTACCATTTGTCAGCTTGTCAACAGTTTAGAGCTCTTAGAAGCTGCTCACACCCAGGTATTTTACAGTGAACAAACATCTAGAAAACTACAAAAATTGCAGCAATCACATTTTCTTAAAATGGGGAGCCAACATTGCTTACTATCTATGAGGATCTTATGCCGCGTACACACGATCGGACATTCTGTCAACAAAACCGTAGATTTTTTTCTGACGGAATGTTGGCTCAAACTTGTCTTGCATACACATGGTCACACAAATGTTGTCGGAAATTCCAAAGGTCAAGAACGCAGTGACGTACAACACGTACAATGAGCCGAGAAAAATGAAGTTCAATAGGCAGTGCGGCTCTTCTGCTTGATTCCGAGCATGCATGGATTTTTGTGCTTCGGAATTGCATACAGACGATTGGAATTTCCGACAAGAACTTTTGTTGTTGGAAAAATTGAGAACCAGCTCTCAAACAATTGTTGTTGGAAATTCCAACAGCAAATGTCCGATGGAGCCTACACATGGTCGGAAAATCCGACCAAAATCTCACATCGAAAATCTTTTGTCGGAAATTCCAACCATGTGTACGCGCCATAACTGTCTGAAATCACGACTACCACTACAATAGGCATCACATTTGTTGCACAAAGCATAGGTATAGCATATTTAAATGTTCAATTTACTTTGCAGTAACTCAAGTTTGCTTTAAAATAAAAAAAATTGAATTCTGCATGCTATGAACAAGATTAATGTAATACTTTTAACACAAAGGGGTTGATTTACTAAAGGCAAATCCACTTTGCACTACAAGTGCACTTGGAAGGGCAGTCGCTTTAGATCTGAGGGGAAGATCTGAAATAAGGGGAAGCTCTGCTGATTTTATCATCCAATCATGTGCAAGCATGTCTCCCTCAGATCTACAGCAACTACACTTCCAAGTGTACTTGTAGTGCAAGTGGATTTGCCTTTAGTAAATCAACCCCTAGACTAAAACTTAAATCAATGTATTTAGAAATATGTTATCCATTAAATATAAATATTTGAACTAACCTGTGCACCTTGACCTGAACTGTGTGTATTTGCTTTAACTCTTCTTTTTGACTCTTCCGATGGGGGAATGCTGTAGTTTGACAGTTTTAATGAGGACGTCATGGTTTGAATATCTCCATTTCTCTTGTTTTGCCTTTGTAGCGTGGCCGAGTCAGTCTCACTGAATGAGGTTAACCTGCTATTCTTGGTCTCTTTGTAGTAAGGCAAAGAACTGTAGTTTTGCTGCTGGACCTTGTCTGTGGGTGAGGCTTGGCTGACAAGGCTTCCAGTTGTATTTTGCCTTTTAAAGGGCAGTTTATAGTTCTGCATATGTGCTTTCTGCTGGCAGATCTGGGATGGCCGTAATAAGTGTTCATTTGACTTGCCTAAATTTCTACTGAACTCGTTTAAGTAAGCCGTATTGCCTTGTAAACCAAATGGTAGAGCACTGTCAACACTTCTAGCGCGCTTTCTGTCCTCTGCATTGATCCTATTCCGTTTGGCAGACCTGCCTCTTCTTTGTATAGGGACACTCACGTCAAACTTTTCAATCAACTCATCGACTCCAGGAATACACCCAGTATCAATATCACGACCTGTTCCAGGTACAAAAGGAATATACCTCCGATTTTCATGGCGGTTCACATTATCTGCATAAAGAGCATCCTCTTGCTCCTCAAGCCACAACTTTTGTAAGGACTGAGACAATGTTGCAGTTGCTGAAGAACAGGATGATCTACGTGAACGAGGTCCATCAACAGCCTGACCCGAATCTTGTCTTTTAAACTGAAGGACATCAGGCCTTGTTCTCCTAGACTCTGCAGTAATAGTAGAGCTTGTACTATATGGGGATCCATTACTGGAAGAGAAAGACTCTGAGGTATTATTATCACTTGTACTACTCAGCATACTTGTGTTGTCTGTCGGTGACTTGATTTGGTCTTCTTGCATGGAAGATGCATCTTTACCGTTTTGTTCAACTATATCAGCTGACTTACTGCGTACATATTTAGAAGTAACATCTTTAGGTAAAAACATAAAAAGCTTGGAATCTTTTTTTCTTTGCTCTTCTGTAGTCAACAAACCAGAGTCATTTTTAGATGACTTGTAATGGTCTATGCTCAAGGGGTTTTCATTTGGATTATACGGTTTCAAAAGCTCAGGGTGTCTTTGAAAATTTAACACGCTTGCTTTTTGGGACCCATCTTTGGATTCCGGGGTGCTATTCTTCGAGTGGAGATAGTTACTATTGTTTGAGGATTTGTATAACTTGTATGGATTTTCTGGAAAATCCTTGTCATCTGTCCTTACAGAATTTTGACTGTTCTTTAAATTCAGTAACGATCTTTCTTGCGATAGACGTTCCTTTTCAGGTGGGGGAATATTACTTGATGAATATCCTTCTTTATTATTTAATACAATGAATGGATGTCCATCAATTCCTTGGACTCTGATGCTAACACCATAAGAACCTTCCTTTTTATTAGTCCTTGTCCTTCGTGCATTTTCTTCATTGCGCCGAATAATAACATCAGAGTCTTGCCTGTATTTTAGTCCATCATAACGTGAATCCATTGTAGTCTACTGACTCCAGCTGCAGGAACAAGACATAGACAAATTAGAAAGTTATTTTGCTGTCTGCTATAAGAAAACAAAAATTATTATCTCTGAGGTGGTAGGATGTAACCCATAATATAATTTTTAAAAGACTCCCCTCCCCAAAATAATAAAAATACATAAAAATGATGTGGCATAACTATATAAAAACTAGCCTAATAATTTTATTGCAGTTCAAGAAGGTTAGTGCTTCTTTTAAATGTTTTCCTAAGGTTAAAAGTTGTTAATGTACAGGAACAGGAAAGCTTAGGAGTTCCCAGTGGACCCAAAATTCCACACAATGGATCCTCTGGGAAATTAAATGAAAATCCATTACATTCATCTATGGGCATTAGAGCCTATTTCCACAAGCAATCCAAGTCTTACACCAGGGATACAAAAAGGGGTGAAACATGGCTCAGCATCTAAGCAATATAGTTTCTTGCTCACTTAATAATGGAATCCTATATAAGATCCTATATATGATCAATATGTACTGTAGGGTGGGATTACGGTACTTAACCGAGCAGTAAACAGCAGCAGTAACATACCAGTTGGCTATCATTTCAAATTAAAGTATGATTATGTATATATATATATATATATATATATATATATATATATATATATATATATATATATATATATATATATATATATATATATATATACACACACACACACACACTGTAATATATATATAAATATATATATATATATATATATATATATATATATATATACACACACACATATACATACACACATACACACTTTTGAAGGTTTTCCGACAGTACCTTAAAGCTGGCTATAACATTTGATTTTCCAATGAAAAGTTCCTCTATAAATACATACAAAGTGGGAAACAAACAAACAACTCTCTGCATGCTTTCTACTCCCAATCTGACTGTCAGGCCTCGTACACACGACACGACCGAGGAACTCGTCGGGCGAAACACATCGTTTTACTCGTCGAGTTCCTTGTTAGACTTTGCAAGCTTTGCAAGACAACATCTCCTCGTTCTCAAACGCGGTGACATACAACACATACAACGGTAGGGGAAGTTTGATTCCACGGCACAACTCTTGGGGCTGGTTTTGCTAATCTCATGTGTTTGCGTGTTAAGTAAAAGTTTAAGAGACGATTTGCACTTTTCAGTCTGTTACAGCTTGAAAAATGTGTTATCTCCATTACAAATGCTACTTTTACTCCCGTTTCATACTTTATTTTGAGCAAGCGCGGGTTTCCTAGCATACACATGCTCGAGTTTCTCGTCGAAAACAAGCCCAACGAGGAACACGACAAGCAAATTCAGACTCCCGTCGAGGAAAAAGAGAACTTGCTCTCTTTTTTGCTTGTCGAGTTCCTCGACAGTTTCCTTGATGAAAAACGTACACACGACCGGTTTCCTCTGCAAAAAAGCTCTCCCACCAAGTTTCTTGATGGATTCTGCCGAGGAAACCGGTCGTGTGTACGAGGCCTGAAACAATTATGACCGCATAGCTCCCAGCTGTCCTTCATTTGGAGGGACTGTAACTCTGAGACCAAATCCGAAGTCCCTCGTGCAGCCTCAGTGGTCTCTTTTTGGTCTGATGTGTACATCGCTATACAAAATGTACTATCTTACTACCAAAAGTGTTATGTTGGGCTACATTTTTAATCCAACCTCTATTACTGCATTTGAAAAGCCAATAAAAAGAAAAAATTGAGGTCAAAAAGCCAATGTCAATGACGTGTCCTTTGTCTACATACTGTCTGCTAAAAGGACCCCCTCCATCATTTCAGAAGGTTGGGTGGTAATTATGACAGTATCACTTTGCTGACAAAAAATATTAAAAGTCAACAGCTACAAATACTGCAGCTGCTGACTTTTAATATATGGAAACTTACCTGTCCTGAGCGCCCTGCGATGTTGGCACCCGAAGCCGATCTGTCCCTTGGCTCTTGGGTGGAGGCGCCGCCATCTTCGGTAAGACCCCTTTCACACTGCAGCTTCACTTCCGGGTTCCCTACTGTGCATGCACGAGTCGCGCTGCACGATCCCACTGGACCCTGCTGTCTTCTGGGACCTGTGTGTCTCCCAGAAGACAGAGGGGGGACAGAGTAAGTGCCGGACGTGGCGTAGGTCACCGCAGCGATCTAAGTGGGAGCAAATACCTGGATTACACAGGTATCTGCTCCCTTCTCTCCCCTGAAAGGTGCAAGATGTGACACTGGAGGGGGGAAGGATTCCAAAAAGCGGAAGTTTAATTTTTGGGTGAAACTCTACTTTAAGTTCACTTAACAATATAGGGTGCTTCTATGAACTAAATACTCAATAAGCATATTCACAGTTTAAAAAAATTAAATAAAATTAGCAAGCATGTCAAGCTCTCATTTGCAGAAAGCTAATATTTTGATGCTGAAAAAATATTCTTAGAAAACTTCTAATATAAAAGTTAGTATTATCATAACTGCAAATAGAAATGATTTTAGCATTCCAGCATTTGTTAGATTTGTGAATAAAACGAATTGAGCTAAAATTTACTCTTGTCAGAGGAAGTGTTTTACCTAAGCAAGTTACAAAAACTCACAATACTGGTATCCAGCTGGATAGTGTCCTGTAAATTCTACATTTAATGGAATGTTCGGGTGTGTCTGCATACTTTCATCTTGATTATGTGTTCAAATAATAACTCACCAAGCAAAAGAATTTAATTGGGAGGCAAAGCATGGTTTCACTCCCAACAAATAGCATGCTTTGCTCATGAAATTACTACGCACTGTCCAAGTTTTTAGATGTGCATGAACAGTCAAAACGATGCTGTTCGAAGTGAACTGACAAGTGCATTTTATATGGCGGAATAGCCATTATTTCTATAAACCATCCATCCTGGCTGGTACAGACACTACCACTATCTCCATCGCTGCAAAGCAGTTTGCCCTATTTCAGGAGAACAATAACCCGAGCCACTGTAAATGCTGTACCAACAATGCACAGGCTAGTTCTACTAAAAATAAATTATTATTATTATACAGGATTTACATAGCGCCAACAATTTGTGCAGTTACAATGCAATTCAATACAAGAGGAATCAGAGGACCCTGCTTGTTAGAGCTTACAAGAGTTGAGTTATAATTAATGGATGCCATTCGCTGCTGCTTTGCGTGAACTGTACTTTTTTTTATCATTGCCTGAACTAGCTGAAATAAGGAAAGTATTGTTTAAAGCCTATGACAACTTTTAGAAAGAAATATTTATTTATGAATGTTAATTTTTTGTTATAGTCAACCTGTCCTAGCTCCAAAGTAAAGTCCTAGTTCCAAAGTAAGAGGAAACAGTGGCAGCTGGTGGTATATTTTTTTTTACCACCAGTTTCCCCTTGATCGGTCGCCAGGTCAACTCCAAACCACCCCCCCCATCGCCGGTCGCACTTGCCCCATCTAGGTTGTGGCAGGTCCAGGCTTCCCCTGCATCTCCTAATCCCCTGCATCACGCCATGCGTCTCCTCCCTCCTCTCGCCATCCATCTCCTCCTGTCACATACTACGGTGAACAGGAGTAAACCACAACTGCGGTTAAGGAAAGATTTCAATAAACGTGAAAGAGCACAATTGCATTAAAGATTCCAATGCACTTCTCTATGCAAGTGATTATCAGTACTGGACCCCAGGCGTGACTCCAATCAGAGAACAGGAGTTTGGGGGTTCTCTACATCATATCACTTTACATAAAGGAATGCATTGGGCTACTAAGGGAGGAGGTATTACAACATACCCTCTAAGCTTAGCCAACAAAAAGGTATAACGAACATGTTCAGAATTTAAGGGCGGAAGCTGTATACAAGTAACAACAAATGTCAAGCACGTAGCATATGGAATTATTGTATGCAATTAGCAATTTACTGGAGAGAGGCAACTTTAGCGTAAATGATTTGAGAATGTATGTCCCTTTAAGATATTGCACAGCGGTCAGCTGAAGACACAGCAAATAATCCCAAGCAGTAGGATAGCATTAAATAAGCAAATTTTAAATACAGTACTTGTAAAGGCTATATGTGAAGCGGGTAATACTAGAGCAGTAATAGTACTTATCCGTTTGCAGGGATGAGTGTTTTCCAGTAAACAAAGTATTGCAGCAGCAATGGGATTCGTTTATGGAGGGTCTCCTGGTGGGGGATATCTTGGGGTGTCCGCAGCAACTGTAGTAAGGTTGACAGCGTAGATCCAGGCATGGGATGGTTCCCAGTTTAGGGAAAGATAGTAGATGTAGTTTAATTGTAGCCAAGCCGGCTACGGCCGACAATAATAGAACAACGTGTATACTACACGCTGTTCTGTTTATAGCAGAGAGGCATGTGTGCCGAATAGAGCGTTAATTACGCTCGGCACTTCCGCGCTCCAGGCTGGAACGCACGTGGCGCTGGGCGATGACGTTATTGCGCGGTCGCCATTTGCGGTCCAGCGTGGAACGCAATACGGCGACAGAGGCGCCGATTACACCTCCCTCCTGCTCCTAGGTGGCCAATCAAATTGCCTCTATTTTTGGCCAATTGACTGATGCGTCTTATGACACGCTTCCTGATTGGACGGGAGGAGAATCAGTGTGACAATAGAAAATATTCATTCGCTTGGGGCGCAGTGCTCTGCACCTTGAGCCTACCCTTTGCAGCCTAATTTAGCCTGTGGCTCTAATCACATGTTTAAAAAAAAAAAACTCGCCCCTGGTGCTGATGCGAGTGCCCGGCGGGCACGATCACCTCCGGGCACCAGAGATCACTTGTGACAGAACTAGAACCGGGAGCTGTGTGTGTAAACACACAGCTCCCGGTTCTTTCAGGGGGAGAAATTACTGATCGTATGTTCATACAATGTAATGTAATGTATCAACAACTAGTCAGTCCCACCCCCCCTTCAGTTAGAACACAATGAGGGAACCTAATTAACCTCTTGATCGCCCCCTAGTGTTAACCCCTTCCCTGCCAGTGATATTTTTACAGAAATCAATGCATTTTTTTTAGCACTGATCGCTATAAAAATGCCAATGGTCCCAAAAATGTGTCAAAAGTGTCCGATGTGTCCGCCATAAGGTCGCAGTACCGATAAAAATCGCAGATCACCGCCATTACTAGAAAGAAAATTATTAATAAAAATGCCATAAAACTATCCCCTATTTTGTAGACGCTATAACTTTTGCACAAAATCAATCAATAAACGCTTATTGCAATTTTTATATTTTATATTTATTACAGCAAAAAGTTAAAAATATTCATTTTTTTTTACAATTGTCGCTCTATTTTTGCATATAGTACAAAAAAATAAAAACAGCAGAGGTGATCAAATACCACCAAAAGAAATCTCTATTTGTGGGAAAAAAAGGACATCAATTTTGTTTGGGAGCCACGTAGCACGACCGCACAATTGTCAGTTAAAGCGACACAGTGCCAAAACGCAAAAAAGTGGCCCGATCATTGACCAGCAAAATGGTCCGGGGCTGAAGTAGCTAAAGCGACACAGTGGCGTATTGCAAAAAATGGCCTGGTCAGGAAGTGGGTAAAACCTTCCGGAACTGAAGTGGTTAACACAAACGGACACAAGGCTTATACATGGTGATCGACTTGGCGATCTGGTAGGTAAACAGGGGTGTGGGGGGACACGGTGATGGTAAAATATTAGTAACAAATGAGTGTAGGTATAAAGAGAACCTGTTACATTTCCAATGAGCAAAGTGAAAGGCTCACTGTACTACTGTATATTCAGTTTAGATGACCTTGTTCTGTTTTATACAAAGTAAAATGTAATGTACAAACAACTACAGAAAATAGTAAAAAGACATTTAAAATGTCATTAGTCATAATATGTGTGTTGTATTTACCCTCTTAGCATTCAAATTTGTTAGACCTTAACTAAGTATCACCATCGTTTAAATTACTTAATACTATTACTTCAAATGTTCTTTCATGTTGCTCACAAAGCAGCTTGACCTTCTTCTGCTGATTTCTCAATTATATACAAGGTTGCATACTTTGCATAACTTGGCAAGTCATCTATTTACAATGCAGAACACGTATTAAAGGAACATTAAAAACTTTACGTTTTGGTATGTGGCAAGTGATAAGATTCTTATTTCATGACTAATGTTGTTATGCAACCCATGACAAAGTCTACCCAGAGTCTGGTATTTGTGTCATGGGAATGTAGGGCACAGATGTGTATATTATATATGAATATGATTAGAGTGTTTATATAAGGCAAGTATTTGTGCTGAGGCTGTAAAAGGTAAGATGAGTGGTTTATGGACATTAAACAAAGCATACAAAAAATCTTATGGAATAGAGCAGATTTCCACATACAGTATATCCATTCAATAAAATGACAAACTATATTATATATATATATATATATATATATATATATATATATATATATATATATATATATATATATATATTTTTTTTTTTGTAAGATTGGGGTTATTAGACTACAGCGATAGATGCGTTTTCCAGTGAGTACGCCAATCCAGAACTGAGTTTTTAAGGGCCTGGTAGCCCACTTTTATTTAAAAGCATGAAAGTTCACAAATACAATAGCAGCCCTCGCAGGGGGTTCCACCATTCCTGTATCTTGCCAAATCAACAGTTTAGCCTCCCGGCTGTCATACTTGTTATCTGGCTGTTTCAGGCCTTTAGCCTAGGCCCCAGTTTTGTTCCTCAGAACAGTTTCCTAGAGATAAGCTCAAACCTCGCTTACTCCTGTCAGCATCTTGCTGCTCCGTCATTAGTGACATCTGCCTCCTGCAGACATGCACACACAGCCTCTGACTCCACTCAGAGGGATTTTGGGAATCCACCTGATTCCCGGGACAGACTTCCTGTCTGTAGGGTGGGGCCATGAGCTATAGTCAGGTCACAACTAAATAGCTGAACACACAGCTGTGTAATTAGTGTGTCTTTCTCTCCAACATATGGCGGTCAACCAGCAATCTTTCCCATAGCACAGAGTCCCACCCTCACAATATATATATATACACACACACACTCCTGGCACTCCTTCCATATGTGTGTTTTTATCTGGTAGGGTCACTGCAATCTCATCAAATGTAAGTTATGATTTAGAATACTTCTAAATGACTATTAGCTATATATACATACTACGGGTTCTCCCACCTATCCTCTTATTTTCTTTCTTTGAATATACCGGTTTGTCCCCTGGACCTGTATTGTACTCCCTCAGCTTTACCCCACTCGAACCCTGAGGACCACCACCACACGACCACAACATGAAAATAAAATTTCTGTATGACAGTATCATCTATTAACAATACAGAAACATCCTAGCACCTTTACACCTATATTTTCTCAACCAATTACCAGTTCCACAGTATTTTAAATCCAGCATCTGAAAGGCAAATTTAAAAGTGACAATGACTCTCATGTTTCAGACACTCACTGTGTACAGCGAGTTGCCAAGAATATACTGTAAATAGAGTGGTTCTGAATGAGTTGCTTTACCCAGACAGCCTAGTATTTACACATTTGCTGGACAGTGTCACTGATTTAAAGCAGAAATAAACTCTTCTGTCCATTGTTAAAACATTTCCAAACCCCTTTGCTAAAGTTCTAGAAATGTTTGACAACAGATCAATACACCAATACTTGCATGTTTACTGTGTGTTGAGATGAAGGCCACACTACCCTTGCTGCCGCAGAAACAGGCGCCATCTTTGATGTGTCCTGGCACCTACTTTCTTCATGCCCTCCTCCACTGAAAATGCACATTAGCAAAAGATCCTACACAAGGGCAGTAGTTAGTAATAAGGGGTTACCGAAAGGAGATAGTATATCATGACAGTGAGCGCCAATGTTGGAGGTGGAGGCTGATGCCATCCTAGCAAGGCGCTCTGAGGGTCTTGCCATGAAAAGGATTGCAGAACTGAAGGACACACTGATCATCCACAGGTATATGTCACCTGCTTAAATAGCATAGATAATACAGCAAGGCTTTAGAGGACTTTACTACTATGGAAGTAATATATGCATTCAGCACTTTTATATTGGGGAGCACTTCCACAAACTGTTTACTTCCACTTTAACAGAGCAACAGTGGCTTTCTGAAACTCCTGTAGGTCTCCTGGTCTTTTTTGGCAGTTGATCAGATTTTTTCTGGCAGAGCAGTTGTTATGTAGGAGTGCTTCTTTCAACATTTCTAGCATCAGTGTGCTAAAATCCTCCAAATGCAACACATACACACTCACAAATCTTTTGGCTAGAAATACACTATACGCCAGAGGATGACCGAACAAGCAACACAAGCCAGGAATAGGGAACATTTCCAATGTCATATACTAGCAAGCCACAACACTAAATACTGGAGTTTGCAATCTCGCTCCCTCCTCCCTATCCATACCTGTCGTTGCATAAAAAACTTTTTCATATATATATATACTCTGCTTCACTGCCCGGTTCCCTACGACGCATGCGCGAGTCGCGCTACGCCTGCCGATTGGCTCCCGCTGTCTACTGGGAGCCGAGTGTTCCCAGAACACAACGGGGGGACGGGGACGGGAGGTGACGTTATGCCCGCAGTCTGCCCGAGACTGTGTGGCCGGAAGTGGGTGCAAATACCTGTCTTTAGACTGGTATCTGTACCCCCCTGAAAGGTGTCAAATGTGACACCGGAGGGGGGAGGGTTCCGATCAGCGGGAGTTCCACTTTAGGGTGGAGCTCCGCTTTAAAGTCATCTTTAGAAATTATGTTACACATAATAAAGACAGGAATTGCATGCCTTTCTTTTCCAACCACTGTTCAAACAGACGATGAATAGAAGGGTTGTTCATACTCAAAGCATCTGGCAGCATAGACACCCATCCAGTTACAAAAATACTTAAGTCAAATATAAATAATGAGTAATAGGTAGCAATGCTAACAAGTAATCTGCACCAGCAAATACAATGGTCAAGTTAATGCCAAGCATCTGATGTATTGGTCTCTAGAGGATTCCTTCGCATTTTCCGCTCATTGTGATTATAGAACAATCTGAACTCAAACTAAAAGGGTTTCGTCCAACAGTAAAATGACGCCATTTAATGGAAACTAAAACACAATTCACATGATAGAATGACTAGGTAAGAAAAAGCCTTCTGTTAATCTTGGCCATTTTTCCTCTCACGCCTTATAGATAACTATAAATATTAGCGGCTGTGGCTCTTTGGCGTTTCTGCACCCACCCTTCCTCTATCTCTAACAAGCAGGAAGGAGTTGATTCCCCTGAATTAAGGGAGCATTCTGAAAGCGTGAACAATCCTATCTTAAATTTTTTTTGGGGTGGTGCCAATACATCTGAGCAGTAAAATGTTTTCCCCTCCCTATCCGTGACATTATTAACCAGTTAAGGACCAGCCGTCGTATTTATACTGTGGCAGGTTGGCTCCCCTGGGCAAATCGCTCGGGCACTTTAAGAGCACTAGGGGGCACGCGTGGCGCGACGACAGAGCTGATGCACGTGCCTGGCGGCCACGATGTCCATCGGGCACCCGCGATCACTCCTGCAAAAGACAGAACGGGGATTTGTCAATGTAAACAGACAGATCTCCATCCTGTCAGGAGAGAGGAGACAGATCTGTTGTTCATACTGCTTCATACTGAACAGTGATCGGTCTCTTCCTCCAGGCAGTCCCACCCCCAGACAGTTAGAAACACTCCCTAGGACACACATTTAACCTCTTCCCTGACAATAATGGGCCAAATCCTCAAAAGAGATACGCAGGCGGAACTGCTGTTCAGCCTGCGTATCCCTGTGCCTATCTTTGGAACTGATCCACAGAAGGATTTTTCCAAAGATAGGCATAAGATCTGACATCTGTAAGACACTTACACTGTCAGATCTTAAGACCATTATGGCCGAATCCATCTTTTTAATTCTTGCTCAAGTATACCTTTAGAAGTTCGTATGAAGATGGCAGCCTGAAGCCTCGTACACACGCTTGGTTTTCTCGGCAAGAACCAGCAAGAAAACTGGCTGCAGAGCTTTCTTGCCGAGTAAACCGAACGTGTGTATGAGGCTTTCGGGTTTCTCGTCAAGAAAACTGCCTAAAATCTCGACGAGAAAAATAGAGAACATGTTCTCTATTTTCTCGTTGTGATTCTCGGCAGTGTTTTCCTGCCAAGAAACCCTAGAGCAGGGGTCTCAAACTGGTGGCCCTCCAGCTGTTGCAGAACTACAAGTCCCATGAGGCATTGCAAGGCTGACAATTACAAGCATTACTCCCACAGGCAGAGGCATGATGGGACTTGTAGTTTTGTAACAGCTGGAGGGCCGCGAGTTTGAGACCCCTGCCCTAGAGTGTGTATACTTACCTGTTGCCGTGGAAACCTGTGCATGCTTGAAATGACTTTGACGCATGCGCGGTAGCTTCCTAGGCATAGGTACGGTACAGCAAGATGGTGGCGACGGCATCGAATGTGACAAGTGCATGCTCGTCATACGCAATGACGTCACCGCGTTCTTGCCTTTAAAAAGAACTGTGTCTGTACACTGGGGCGGCAAGAGATTCTTGCGAATAATCTCATCAGGGAAAACAACGTTTTTTCCTGACAAGATTCTGGCCCGTGTGTACAGGGCTTGAGAGCCTGCACCTGTACCAAAAAAGTCAGAATCTGCAAGCCCATATTTTTTATCATCAGGTCTTTTCTAGTCTGTGTATTCTACCTGTACACACAATTATTGGATGCCATTGCAACAAAACAGAACACAGATTGTACCTGGGGAAAGTAAATCACTTGACAAGCTCCAGTTTCTTGTTTCCCCCAGTCTGTTCTTTGTGTCCAGGAGCCAGGATTTGATGTCATGCACTTTCCTGCCCAGCTGAGAAGGATATGGAAGGCTGGGATATGAGCAATATGCTTCCTGTTTCTGATTGGCAACACTTGTGAAACTTGTTCTACATTGCATTCTGCTAGCCGAAACCATGCAAGACAATTAATCTGTTCACTGTTGGAGGAACGAATGATTCTAGTGCCAAAGGGAACTTAAAGTAGGAAGTTCTAAATTTAAATAACTCTAAAGATTTTGTCCTGCAAGAAATGGCATCCTCCTTGCCTATGGTTAAAGTGGTTGTTAAGCCACTCTAAGCTGTATACACCATCAGCACTGCCTCCTAGTGTAGTGTCCCCCTCTGGGTGTGATTTATAAAAATAAATGCTGCTCATTTCAGTGCCAAGATTGTGATCACATGACTGGTCAGCTTTCTCCTTTTCTCCTCTGAGAGATGCAGTGGGCGGGGCTCAAATTCCTCTGCTGATGTCAGTCTGGAGGGGAGGAGGAGAGAGCTGGCTGGTCATGTGATCGCAATCTCGCTCTTAAATTAGGTATTTACAGTATTTATATTTATAAATCATTCACAGCGGGGAACACTGCAATAGGAGGCAATGCAGATGGTGTATACATGTTAGCAGGGCCGCCATAAGGGGGGGGACAGCCGATACAACTGTAAGGGGCCCGGGGCCCGTCTTGGCCAGAAGAAGGCAGAAGGGGTGAAGGGGATAGAAATTATCTTACAGCTTTTGCTGCTCTCTTTGTCATTGAGCCCAGACATCAAGCCGTTTACTGCCACCTCTGGCTACTATGTGCATGTGCACCTCTCGTGTGAACGACCTGTACTGTGCTCCTCTGTGTCAGCAACATGTCAGCTTTGTGAAAATGAGCTGGGACTAGGTAGGAAGATTTCCTTTACAAGTAGGGGCTGTGAAGGAAAGGGAGGGGCTGTTCAGGGACAGGGAGGGGCCAGAGGCGTGTCTGTTTACAAATTTGTGCATGTGTGGGGCTGACATATATTTACAGGTGGGGGCTGACATATATACAGGATTGAGGGGGGGCTGAGTGCGTACAGGTGAGGTGGCCGGTGTGTGGATTTCGTGGGATTGCTCATGGGCAAGCCCTGAGGAATGTTGGTGGTCAGGCTTGGGGGGGGCAGGCCTAAAGCTGTGTAAGGGGCCCAAAAATTTCTGATGGCTGCAGGTTAGTGTTATGAGATCAGCAGGAGGGGGGCTCACACACAACAGAGGGACAAGGGGGAAGGAGGACACCAGAGCAGAGAGGAGAATCCCAGTAGATCAGCAGTTTTTGAAACACTCAGAGCAGCCCGTTCAATGTCACTTAAATTCCTTTTTTTTTTTACCCACTCTGATGCTCGGTTTGAACTTTAGCAAGTCATCTTCTCCACGTCTAGATGCATAAATGCACCGAGTTGCTGCCATGCGATTTGCAAATTAGAAATTTGTGTTACTGAGCAATTGAACATGTGCACCTAATAAAGTGTCCGGTGAGTGTATATTGTACATTCACATCAGTAGCTGCCCACAAGAGCTTACAGTAAAGGCCCTTAACATATTCATACATAAATACACATACTAGGGTCAATTTAGACATTAGCCAATTAACTTACCAGCATTTCTTTGTAGTGTGGGAGGAAACCCATGCAAGCACAAGGAGAACATGCAAACTCCAATGTTATAGGTGGGAGGCTAACACAAGGGGGGGGGGGAGTTATTTCTGCAGGAGTTTGGTACACCCAGCATGAAAAGCCTAGGAAGACTGAAGTTATTATAATTAGTAAATGTATTCAAGCTATTACCAAAGTATATCTAAATCCTGAATGGATGATACTTTGTTTGTTAAATCAATAAACAGCATAAACAACTGTAATTTTTTTATATATATATATATATATATATATATATATATATATATATATATATATATATAGATTTTCAGCCATTTCCTATCTACATTCATTGACTTGCAGGCAGAGGAGATAAGAAATATATTTGTACAATAAATTGTGTGAATATTCACCTTAAGGTGGCTGCAAGGGTAAAAAGATGTTTACCTTAATTAATTATCTGCATTAAAGTGATATTAAAGCGGAGTTTCACCCATTTAAAAGTCAGCAGATACAAAATGTGCAGTTGTTGACATTTAATAATCAGACACTCACCTGTCCCACGGTCCAGCGATGAAGGTGCAGGAAGCCCCGCTCCTCTCTCCCTCCTCTATGAGGCGCCGGCATTCTAACTGTGGGCGCCCGGCTGAGGCCTTGTACACACGACCGAGTTTCTCTGCAAAAACCAGCAAGAAACTTCCTGGGAGATATTTTATTGCCGAGGAAACCGGTTGTGTGTACATTTTCGTCAAGGAAACTGTCGAGAAACTCGACGAGCCAAAAAGAAAGCATGTTCTCTATTTCCTTGACGGGAATGGAGAAAATTGGCTTGTCGAGTTTCTCGACGGCTTCACAAGGAACTCGACGAGCAAAACGATGTGTTTCGCCCGTCGAGTTTCTCGGTCGTGTGTACGAGGCCTGAGGCTTCACAGCCGGGGGTGCACTGCACATGGGAGGGGGGAAAGGTGAACTTTCTTTCAGCGTCGCAGAGCCAGGGGAGGAAGTGGGAGCTGGGTGCCCGTAAAAACAGAGTGCCCGCTCCTCCCCCAAAAAAATTACATGCCAAATGCGGCATGACAGGGGGTCACTTGCTCTTAAAGGGGAAGTTCCATTTTTGGGTGGAACTCCGCTTTAAAGTCTCTTTAAAAAAAAAATTATAACAACAACAAATATGTCTATACTTACTAACTCTGTGTAATGGTTTTGCAGAGCAGCCCCGATACTCCTATATCCAGGTCCCTTGCCGGTGCTCCTAGCCCCTCCCTCCTGCCCCCAGAGCAAGCAGCATGGGCGCCTAAGCAAGCTTGATTCCGAGCTGCAGCTCTGCATGTCCATTCACACACAGCCGGAGCTCGGCCGCGCCCCCTCTCTCTCCTGATTGGCTTAGTGACTATGATTAACATCAGTGGGAGCCATTAGCTCAGCCAATGTGGAGGCAAAGTCCCTGAAGAGCCGAGGCACTCATGCACAACATTGGATAGAGATGGGGCTTGGGTATTAAGGGGGGCTGGGGGGGATGCTGCCCAGAGAATGTTTTAACATTCATGCATAGAATGCACAATGGTAAATAACCTTAAACTATTTTATGGTAAAAAAAATTAAAACTTTTAAAAGCTTCTCCCTATCAACCCCTCCCCTCTCTCTCTCTTCTCACAGAAGGCTTGGCAGCAGCAAGAGCCAGCGGCTCCTGCTGCTGTCAGTCAAAGCCTGCGAGGAGGGAGGGGGCGGGATGTGTGTCTATAGATGTACAAGTGGCCCTCTAGCAAGTGGCTTGCTATGGAGGCACTCAGAGAAGGAGGAGGAGCCAAGAGTGATGGCGGGGAACCCCAGAAAAGGAGGTTCACGGCCGCACTATGCACAACGATTGCACAGAGCAGGCAAGTATAACATGTTTGTTATTTAAAAAACCCTCTATAAATCATTTTAAATTGTACCCTTTGTGTTAAATTTAAAGTCCACTTTTTTGCATCCCATATGCCCCCCCCCCCCCAATACAAATAGCTTTAAAAATCCATTTGCAAACAAACCAATTACCTAAGAAAAACATAACAAAAAAAGAAGACTGATTACCTTTGCACTGGCCTCTGACATCTCCGGGAAGCATGGGTTACGTCATCGTGCCTTGCTGCAGACCTGGAAGCTTGAAATCCTGCAAGAACGCACTCTATCCCATTAAAAGAGTGCATTCCCACAGGATTCTGAACTATTCCAGAAGGGAGCATGGAGGTACGGTGATGTTACCTATTGTTCCTGGAACTTTTGTAGGCCAGGGCCAAGGTAAATAAAAAATTCCCAGGTGATATGTTTATTTACAAGTGGCTTTTAATGGGCAACATGGGACATGCAAAAAAAAAAAAGGGGGATCTTCAATTCAGCATGCAAGGTCCACTTTAAGAGCCCATTCACACCTAGGCGTTTTGTCGCCTGTAGCGCGACGCTCACAAACGCCAGAGGGACCAAAATACATTAAAGTCTATGGGGATGGTTCACATCTGAACGCTGATGCGCCTGACGCCCATCGCCTGTAGCCAAAAAAAGTTCCGGACCCTTTTTTGTCGCGCATATCGGGCGGTTTGGGCGTATTTGAGCGTTTCCATTTCCCATAGAAAGTAATGGAAACGCTCGATTCAAGCGACTTGCGCGACAACGGGCGTTTGCTACGGGCGTTTCGTCGCTTTTATCAATAGAACTTGTCGTCCATGCAGAAGATTAAAAAAATCTACCAACATAGCAACAAGTGATGAAAAGATGATAGTTTTTCCTATTGGCTAAAATAAAAAACGTCGGACAACGATGTATGCAAACGCGCAAATAAGCATGAATACGCGCGACAAAACGCCGGGAAAAAAACGCCGAACGACCGACGCTCAGGTGTGAATGCAGCCTAACTATCCTTGAGGGGGGGGGGGGGGGGGCAGATTCATGTTTACTCATTTCATCTGCATATTACTGGATAACTGATGAGAACATTTACACAATTTATTCTATTTAGTAAATCAGGCCATGTGTGTATTAGAATCTGTTGGGGATCCATTTATCTTTTGGGGCTGTAAACACACATTTTATAGCAAAAAAAAATAATGGAAATTATTCAGTCAAGGTCTCCGCAAGCTGACCTCTCTTCTTCTTTTCAAAGAATGAATGTCTCAAAGTGTAAATTCACGGGCTGGGAACAATGACACTGACTTTGAACTGGAAGACCTGACCCTAGTATCTAGAAATCCCAAGCATGTGTTCATGTTGTGGTCTCATGGGGAATATAGCAAAAAAGGACTGGCTAGTAGAAAAGAGAAAAAAAAATGTACCATGGTTTAAAAAATAATTAGTCTAGGAAAAAAAAAGAAATGCATTCTTGTTGTGCAGTTTACTCCATGTGTACTGTAAGCAGGAGTACCAACTAAAGTAACTACACATTGCTGAACAAGCCATCAATACACATTACTATTTAAGGATATACAACTGGAGGTTAAATCACAGTACATTATACAAAAGAGTATGATACTGCTGCTGTAATAATAATAATATATGGGTGTATGTGTACATATAATTATATATCACATTATAGAGATCCAGACTCAACACAGTTGTCGTTTATTTTATGAACTATACAAATGAGAAGGTTGCAATTTATCTCTAAATTTAGGAACCCAAGGGATTTTATGCTTTAATGACACCCCTAGTTCCCAGAAATTGTATAGGCTAAAACTGTAAAGGTCTGTCCTACTAATCCTTGACATTCTGCAGATGTCATCCAGAACCCCTGCATGCCACTGCAGGTTAGGCGTCTGTTCTGGAAGTTTTATAGTTAGGCAAATCCTATAATCTTATTGCGAATTGGTTCCAAATTATTAATAATTTATTTAATAAAAGATGCACACAGCATCTTTCCAAATAACTGTACTGTTTATTTGTGCAATTTAAGTTTTTATACACATGATTAGGTAGGTATCACATTAATATTACAATTGTACTTTTATTGTACTTTTATGGTAACAAGGGGCGTAACATAGGCAGGCTAATTTCCAATCAGGACTCCAAAAGAATGCAACATCTAATCAAAACATTATTAGTGCCGTGTGCACAGAGAGTGCAGAGTGTAATACATAGGCAAAGCATACAAAATAGAAAATAATTTTAAACAGATTTAACAAACTTCCTTTACAGCCTCTCAACACTTCAATGGCACCATTCTTATCCTGGGCCATCAGTAAAGAACGTGCAAGGATAAAAGCCCAGGATCCTGCACCTTTACAAACAATTCATTAATGGGAGCTTCCATATCTATTCTCAAGCTTGAAGATGGATGGTAGGTTACCCTTGAAGAACATATGCTATTAGTGGGATACTAAGGCCCCGTACACATGGTCGGTTTGGTCCGATGAGAATGAACCGAAGTTCATTTTCATCGGACCAAACCGACCGTGTGTATAGGCTATCGGTCTGTTTTCCTTCGGTCCAAAATTTTAAAACATGCTTCAAAACCGAACCGATGGTTAGTACAGAAAAGCATCGGTTTAAAACCCGCGCATGCTCAGAATCAAGTCGACACATGCTTGGAAGCATTGAACTTCGTTTTTTTCAGCACGTCGTGTGTTTTACGTCACCGCGTTCTGACCCGATCGGATTTTGAACTGATGGTGTGTACACACATCAGACCATCAGGCCACTTCAGCGGTGAACCAATGAAAACGGTCCGTCAGACCATTCTCATCGGTTTTGTCCGACCGTGTGTACGGGGCCTAAGGCAGCCATTGCCAAGTTCCTTTGGAAACCTGCATGATCATGCCTGGTTGTTCTGACTCAATGGGGGTTGATTTACCAAAGGAAAAAAGTCTGTTCAATTTGCAAATACATTTTCGCCTTAAAGAAGAAGTCCAGCCTGAGCTTGTTTAGCTGTATTTCTCCTATGGGCCATAGGAGTGCAATTCATTTTGCACTCCTGTGTCCAATTTTTGGCAGAGAGCGTTCTGAAGTCCGCTCTCTGCTGAAATCACTGGAATCAGTCCAGGCATCGCATCATCACAACAAAAATTCTGGATCTCACAGGTGTCTGGACTGATGCCTGTCTCAGCCTCTCAGCGAGCTGCTGAGAGCCTGAGGCGGCCGCTCCCCACCCCCTCCACAGCTCAGCACTCCATAGAGGAGCAGAGAGGAGAGTGGCTGACTGACAGTCAGCTGCTCTCCGCTCGGGGAGCTAAGAGAACTCAACCATCGACAATGTTTGATGGCTCTGTTCTCAATGCAGAGACGCCGGGAGACAAATGTAGCATCGGTCCAATGCTGCATCCACCTAGGCAAGTATGATGGGTTAAAACAAAAAAACATATATTTCTCTTTTAAGTTAGCCATACACTAGTAGAATTTGGTTAGAATTTTTGTTTCTAAGAACATAAATTTATTTTCTAATTTTTAATAGAATAATTTTGATCACAATAACGAGAAAATTCTAAAGAGCAGGATAAAAAATTTTTCACAAATGTATGGATTTCTAACTATGTTAAAAAGTGAATTTTCACCATCTTCACTATGCCAAGGGAGAATTTTCTTCCAAAATGAAATGTCCCTTAAAAAAGGAACAGCCTATTTTTCTTCAGTAAATCAATGCCAGTGAATACTGAAGCCAAAGAGCCATAATGACAGCCTCTGTCATTTTCAAAAAAGCCATTAATTGCATCCCCTGTAATTTTTTATTTTGTTTTGGTGAGGTATGTTAACATATTACTAAAGTCAACGTTTAAACATTGTTGATGAATTGAAACCAAAATTCCAGCAAAAAAATGATAAAAACATACACTGCATCCAGAGTGTACATTTGAGACATGCCTTGGTTCCAGAATGAAATAACGCCGGGGTGCATGAGATAAAGTTACGTCATCCGGCTCAGCCAATCAAGTTGGCTGAAGATGCCAAACAAGAAAGACGGCCAGATAATGATGTTGGTGCCAGCGAGGGAGTTCACAGACATCAACTTATTGGAGGGGAGGGGAGGTGAGGTGAGTACAGGTGCTTTAAAGTGGAACTAAACCCTCCTATCTTTTTCAGCCAAGGAAGCTGCCATCTTAGACTGCTTGATCTGCAACTACCATTATGCTGCACGTGATCAGTTATGACACCAACCATTTAATGGTTTAACAGTTTGGTTGAGAGCACAACCAACGTGACAGTTAACATTCCCTGCATGATGGGAATGTATTTTTTTTGAGTTTAGTTCCGCTTTAAGGTACTTTACAGACAGCAATGTACCGAGCTCTGGCTAAACAACAGCGGCCTTTGCAGAAATCACAAGATCAGTGTTTTATACCTGGGCACCTTCATGGCTGCCAGAATTAGCACAGAGCCCTTCATTCTCTTGCACATAAAGTTTTTCACAACCTTTTATACAACTTTACGGTAGTTAAGCTAGATCTTTAATACCTCTTGCTAGTATACTAAAGTATACTAAAGTTGGCCACAAACAGTTAAGCCCTGTACACACGATCGGTTTGTCTGATGAAAAACGGACCGATGGACCGCTTTCATTGGACGAACCGATCGTGTGTGGGCCCCATCGTTTTTTTATCCATCGGTGAAAAAAAATAGAACCCGTTTTAAATGTTTCTTATGGTGTGCAGGCAAGACTGATGAAAGTCAGCTTCATCAGATATCCGATGAAAAAATCCATCGGATCAGATTCCATCACATATCCGATAGTGTGTACAGGGCTTCAGATTTTCATTTAAACATTTGTACAGAGATTTTGAAAAATCAATCAATATAACATTCTTTCTTGTTATCATGGGGTCAACTAATCTCATTGGAAAGACCTTAAATTTTTAATTTGAATTGAATCCCAAATGTGTTAAACAGGTTTCACTACAATATATACAAATTGTCCTTTACCAAAACCACATTTGCAGTTATAACTTCGTGTTTTTTAATTTTCTCCTTACTATGGTCAAAAAATGAACGTTGGTTTGTATCCATTAACCACTAAAGCATTAAACAAATGCACCAAAAAATGAAATAAAAAAAAAATTCTACTGTTTTATGGGCAGCTTTAGAATATAGGTTCTATTAACCCCCCTGGCGGTATTCCCGATTCTGACTCGGGGTTACATTTTTTTGCTACGATCGGTAACCCCGGGTCAGACTCGGGCTCGCCTCGCTGAATCCACAGGAAGTGTTTACTTACCTTGTCCCTGGATACAGCGATGCCACCATAGTGCCTCTGTGTGTCGCCGATCTCCGTTCCCTGCGATGTTACAACGCACGGGGGCGGAGAACGGCGCCAAATTCAAAAAGGTAATCAAACACCTTACATACAGTATACTGTAATCTTATAGATTACAGTACTATATGTAAAAAATACACACCCCTTGTCCCTAGTGGTCTGCCCAGTGCCCTACATGTACTTTTATATAATAAAAACGGTTCTTTCTCCCTGCAAACTGTAGATTGTCCATAGCAACCAAAAGTGTCCCTTTATGTCAAAAATGGTTTTAGATCAGCTAGAAAACAGCGATAATAAATTATAATCACTTGCAGAATTGTGCGATAGCGATTTGTGGGGAAATTCGTCATAAAAAAAAAAGTAATGACAGCGGCAATTCTGCAACTGAGCACATTTCAGTGATTTTGAGTTGATTACATTATTGAATAATTTTTATTATAATTATATTATTATTTGTTATAATTATTTATAATTATTTCCTATATTATAATTTATGATTTTGTTTTTAAAAAAAATTCATACCCGGTATGCCTACTAGACTCTTGTTTGGTCAGATTTAAAGCGGTAGTTCACCCTCACCCACATGATTTTACCATCGAGACAGGCATTGTAGCGCGAGCTACAGTATGCCTGTCCCGATTTTTTTAACCCCGGACTCACCTTGTAATCGTACATTGTAGATTTCGGCTCCCGCGGGGAATGGGCGTGCCTATGGAGAGGGAGGATGATTGACGGCCGGCCCTGGCACGTCACTCTCCCCGAAGACAGCCGGAGTAGGTCTCGGCTCTTCACGGCGCCTGCGCACAGGCTATGCGCAGGCACCGTGAAGAGCCAAGCCTATTTCGGCTATTTCCGGAGAAGCGTGACGCGCCAGAGCCGGCCGTCAATCATCCTCCGTCTCCATAGGCACGCCCATTCCCCGGTATCTTCGATGAACGATTACAAGGTGAGTACGGGGGTAAAAAAATCGGGACAGGCATACTGTAGCTCGCGCTACAATGCCTGATTTTATTGTAGTAGAAAAAAAAAAAAAAAAAATTCCGTTCATAGGGTGAACCCCCGCTTTAAGTGAGTTATTCCTAAAAATTGCAGGCCTACAGTATAAAACGCCAAATTTCCTTGCAAATAATGGTACTGCTTTCAGCACCTAAAATCTGAAATAATCATACCGCTAGGGAGGCTAAAACCTGAGGATATTGCAAGTTGGGAAAGATTTACCATACGTCCCATAATATATACGAGTGGTTTACATGCAACCCCTACTAAGCATCTCTCCACCTAAATAATGGCACAGCTACAAGTGTAAACTTCATTACATAACCATAATAGAAAGGTTCAGTATCATACACGATCACACCCGTCTCCACCCCAGGAGTCAACTCATTCATGACACAGGAGGGGGGAATTCAGAGGTGCCCAAAAGTTCAGGAATTCCAGGAATGTCATTGGGAAGCTCTGTACCATCCCCTCCCCCAGGGATAATGGCTATTGTCTAGAGATGCCACTATTAACGATGTCACTGCATTGTACTCAGCAGTCTATCCCATTCCTAGTCCAACCAAAACATGAGGGCTAATGGCCAAACCTGCCAGATTCCTGAATTTCAGATGTAATTAGTTTAGATGATACTTATTTGGGTTTCAGGCAGTCCTTTTATTATACTATATCACCTGGACAGTTTACTGCACCACCCATTAAATAAAAAGGTGCATTTAAATAATCTGAAAAGAATACCAGAATTAGAAACATTTTACATTGCTGAAAAGACCTAAACTCGCCATAGATGGATCGAAACTCCACCAAACTGGTTAAATTTTGATCCATGTGCTCTTCAACTTCTTAATAAGTAATTACTGTATCACCACAGAGTGGTACTGTGGATACGTAATAGAGTAGACAGTGCCACGTCCCGTTTGGATTAAAGAGAATTTGAAGTATGTAGGTTTGGACTTTTCAGGCACGACAAAAAACAAATACTGTATTTGCTGGCGTATAAGACTACCTTTTACACTTAAAAAAACTGTCCAAAAAGCAGGGGTCGTCTTATACGCCGGGTCAGCTGCTCGGATGCCTGCTGGATGTGCAGTAATACTGTATGTAGCTTCGGCTGTGCAGTAATCCTGGTCAACGCCAAGGGAGCTGACATTTTTCCCTCGGTGTGCCTTCCGGGTCCTCGACTTCGGTGCTGTGAGTGGCCAGAGCTGCGAAGACGTCGCTCCTGCGCATGCGCGCGGGAGTCTTCTTCCCGGCAAGGTCCGGCAGTGTCTGCCGGACCTTCACAGCGCATGCGCCTCTGACGTCAGTGGCTGCATGCAAAGTTATTATCTCCTAAACAGTACAGGTTTAGGAGATAGTCATTTTACCTATAATAAGGCTTACCTGTAGGTAAAAAAAAAAAAAAATGGGTATACAACCACTTAAATTAGAACTTTTTCAAATTTTGGACAGAGTTTACATACCCCACCTTCACCACTGCAGGCATTGTATCTGTACATTCTCTATAAAAAGGTGCATTTATGGATCCTCAGCCACCTAAGTTGCTGCAAGGTGTGCTGTGACTTGTGGTTCCCCCCAGCTGGCCCCTTTGTCTATTGCTGCAATTGTTTCTAACTATAGAATAATATACGCGGAGGGGGCGCAGAGGGCGCACATCCCGTACACAGGGCCATGTGTTTCCTTTCTGACAAGCCTAATAGGAAATCTTCATGAGGTGTTGTTTATAAACAGACGCACCATAGAGAGGTATATAAATTGTCCATACTGACGGCTTCTATACACAACAACGGGCTCCAGTCACACATGTCACAAGTCACACAAGCAATTTTGCCACATTTGGTAAATGCACTGCACTGGATGAAGTTGGCAATTAACTGATCAAACTTGGGTGGTTTCGCAGAGACTGAATACATTTCGATCAGTGCGTGGCCATCCCTGCTTGACAGAAATTGATCGATTGATCAAGATGATGGAAAACTTGTCGATCATCGGCTGCAGCAGCTGATTTGTGTATTCTGGCATCAGCAGGTCCCACCATCAGAATACAATGTCCCAGCAGGAGGGGATCCCCCCATTCATTCTGTTTGTTTGGATGGAGGAATCTGTTTTTTTGTTTGTTTTTTTACTCAGCTTTCAATGGCCAGTTTTGAGGAGGATTATAACCTGAAGAGGTTTTTTTGTTTTTGCTTCCCATCGGGGAATTTTTTATTTTTATTGTATTATCTTTTAGTTAAATAGAAAAAATAACATGTTGTATCAAGCAGTCCAGTGTATCAGGAGCCATAGACATAAAAAGACATGTATACGGGATAAAATACAATGACAAGCATGGCGATACTGTATGGAACAATAATTGTAGCTCAGAGCGACCACAGGGCCTGCACCATGAAGAAACAAGCAGAAAATCATAACAATAGAGCCCAAAAGCCAGACCTAGGCGAGTCAATACTGATTCCGATGCTAAATTAACTACAGAGTAGGCTGGTGGTGCAAACCCCAGAAGTGGGGGAGTAAACAACCTCCATCCATTGGGGATGTTTCCTTTCACTTCATGTTCCACAGCCAAAACAGGAAGTGAGAGGAATTCCCTCCAAAGTAAGTAAACACGTGGTTGTCAACAGATCTAGTGTCCCCGTTGGAAGATTTCCTTTCTATTAACCTCCCTGGCGGTATGATTCTGTCAGAAAAAACATGCTGAAAGCGGTACCATTATTTGCAAGGAAATTTGGCGTTTTATATTGTAGGTCTGTAATTTTTAGAAATAACTCACTTAAATCTGACCAAACAAGATTCTAATAGGCATCCCGGGTATGACATTTTTTTAAAAACAAAATTATAAATTATAATATAATAAATAATTATAAATAATTATAACAAATAATAATATAATTATAATAAAAATTATTCAATAATGTAATCAAATCAAAATCACTGAAATTTTCTCAGTTGCAGAATTGTTGCTGTCATTATTTTTTTTTTTTTATGACGAATTTCCCCACAAATCGCTATCGCACAATTCTGCAAGTGATTATAATTTATTATCGCTGTTTTTTAGCTGATCTAAAACCATTTTTGACATAAAGGGACACTTTTGGTTGCTATGGACAATCTACAGTTTGCAGGGAGAAAGAAACGTTTTTATTATATAAAATTACATGCATGACACAGGACAGACCACTAGGGACAAGGGGGGTGTGTTTTTTTTACATACAGTACTGTAATCTATAAGATTACAGTATACTGTATGTAAGGTGTTTGTTTACTTTTTTGAATTTGGCGCCGTTCTCCGTCCCCGTGCGTCGTAACGTCGCAGGGAACGGAGATCGGCGTCACACGGAGGCACTGTGTGAATCGAGCGAGGTCCCGCTCGCTCACACAGCGGGGTGGCATCGCTGGATCCAGGGACAAGGTAAGTAACTTTGCCTGTGGATCTAGCGAGGCAAGCCCGAGACTGACTCGGGGTTACCGCTCGCAGCAGGAAAATCTAACCCCGAGTCAGACTCGGGAACACCGCCAGGCAGGTTAATGTTCTGGTGACAACCCAAAATTTGGGATTTTCTTTCACTTTCAATGGCAAACAGGACAAATCCAGAGGATGAATCTCCCTAACGGGGACACAGACAGCAATAAAAACCTGACAGGGATCCTGAAAAAAAAAAGTTTTGCCTTTACTTATACCTAAAGCTTTGTAAATTGAGTCGAATATGCTCTACATCTGATAGTGTTTAATAACAAATTAATCAAACCATGCGGAAAGAAAACGAATGCACAAATGCAACAAACCTGCCAGAAAAAACATCAACCACAAGGTCGATCGTACCCTGAGGGCAACCTCACTGTGTGCAAACTACACGGGATGTAAACAGTGCTGGAGCAAAATGGGTGGCTGCCTGGGGCCCCAGACCTCAGGGGCCACCTCGTATTCATGTCCCTGTATATTCCACCATTACATCTGCAGTTTTTAGAGAGTATACCACTACGAGAGACTCATTAAACTGGTGGGGGCCCCATGAACTGAACCCAACCGGGGACCACCGTATGATTTGTTCAAACCTTGTCCATTGATCAGTGCAAGAACATTGTTTTCGATCGGCCCTAATTACACCATACAGGTGCTGTGTATTAAAAGGTAGCATGTCTGCATCTACACAGTGTACAAAAATGCAATGCATCTAATAATAATACAATAAAAATAAAAAATAAATAAGTAAAAAATAATCACAAATAATAAAAATAAATAATATAAATAATATTATAGGAAAAAAATAGATGTTAGAATTGTGACCCTTGGCCTGTACAGAACAAAACGCATGTAAACAAACAATGTTCAACGCACAGCAAAACAGAGCAATGCACCAAGGCTCATTCACACTTACAGTCAAGTGCCCTTTCACACTTGTGCGACTTGTCCTGCGACTTGAGACGTCATATGACAAGTCATACTTCATGATTTACAATGAGAAAGTAGTCCCTGCACTACTTTGTTCTGACTTTGATGTGACTTGAGGTCCATAGACCTCAAGATTACATAGGCATTGCTTCAAGTCGCCTCCTAGTCGTGGCAAAATCGTTGGCAAGGTTGCACAAGCGTGAAAGGGGTCTAAGGGATGGCAAAACCCCACAGTTGAAACCCTGTTTTTACAGCCCTCCCAACCACACCCCCCTTTAGCTCCAGAGCCAACGGCCGGGCATGTACACATGCCGCAGTGCTTTGCTGCGCCGAGCGCGACGCATTCAAGTGAATGAGTGCCCCTCTACTGCATGCAATGCATAATGCTAGTGAGGGGTGCAAGGCGTTAAAGCAGGCAGTGAGAGGGGATACAACCCCTCATCACCACCTGTCAAATGCTCTCTGAAGAGCAATTTGATCACTCTTCAGAGACCGAAGCAAGTGTGAATGAGCCTTACAAAAAAAAGCAGTTTTCTGTGGATTTTTTTTTTTGCGTTGTTCGGTGTAAATGGGCCCTTCTTACACTACCCCTGCTTCTACCTGTGATGATGGCGCAATAAGTTACAAGCTGCAACTTCTATGCAACAAAATTTGTGTCTAACATGTTAGAACAGTCCTATCCAGTATATTAGTATCCCCCATGTCTTAGTAGGGCAATGATCGCACTAGTAATGTGAGCAGCTGTCAGTGTGAGTTCTGGCAGGAAGCAGTGCAATGCGTCTTTATGCGCTTGTGCGTATTTTCTCACCTGCGATTATCCAGCGCCTAAAAACACAGAACACCACAAATAGTGCAATGCTGGTAAAAACAGACAGTGGTATTGGGTTGATCTCCTTAGGAGCTGACACTTAGATCCCCCCTCCCCCACAGGGAAACTACAACTTGCTGGGAGTCCCAGTTCCAGAACAGCTGCAGTCCTATCCAGGGACAGCCTGCCAACACTTATCATTATTAGCCAGAAAGTCAACACACCAAACAGACACCAAGGTCACTGGAAACTAAATCCCCCAACTAACAAAAGTTACAAAGTTTTCTACAAGAATCTCCAAAGAATGCAAAGCACAGTGATCAGCCTTCTGCTGAATGATTGTCAGCTCTGCAGTCCAGGGAAAGTTCTCACAATCCCATGAACAGATCACCCACCCAGACATACAGATCACCCACCCAGACATACATACAGATCACCCACCCAGACATACATACAGATCACCCAGACAGACACACAGATCTACTACCTGCACACAGACATCACTTTACATGGAGGAGGAAAGTTCTCCTATTCCCAGCTCACAGCACTACACAGGTGCTGAACTCCAGAAAGTAAACAGGTGTATAGGAAGAAACAAGGAAACCAAACTCCTTACCTTTCCTAGTCTGTCCCTCTGCTGACAACTGATTACCATATTATCCCAAACTCAGCTCACATCTCCTCTCCACCCCTACAAGGTGACCACCCCTTCCTCCCATTGTTCCAGCCATGGGAGAGTCAGCTCCACACTGCCATCTACTGGGCGAACTGCACATCTTCACCAGCATGGCAAATGCAATGGTTTACTACACAGAGCAGAGATTTCCTACAGAGAGCAATGATTTAATATAGAGATCAGTAATTTACTACAGAGAGCAGTGATTTCTACAGAGAGCAATGATTTCCTACAGAGAGAAATTACTTCTTATAGAGATCAGTAATTTACTACAGAGAGCAGTGATTTCTACAGAGAGCAATGATTTCCTACAGAGAGCAATGATTTCTTATAGAGATCAGTAATTTACTACAGAGAGCAGTGATTTCCTACAGAGAGCAATGACTTCTTATAGAGATCAGTAATTTACTACAGAGAGCAGTGATTTCTACAGAGAGCAGAGATTTCCTACAGAGAGCAATAATTTATTATATATATCAGTAATTTACTACAGAGATCAATGATTTCTACAGAGAGCAATGATTTCTTATAGAGATCAGTAATTTACTACAGAGAGCAATGATTTCTACAGAGAGCAATGATTTCTACAGAGAGCAATGATTTCTACAGAGAGCAATGATTTCCTACAGAGAGCAATGATTTCTTATAGAGACCAGTCATTTACTACAGATAGCAGTGATTTCTACAGAGAGCAATGATTTCCTACAGAGCAATGATTTCTTATAGAGATCAGTAATTTACTACAGATAGCAGTGATTTCCTACAGAGAGCAATGATTTATTATAGAGATCAGTAATTTACTACAGAGAGCAGTGATTTCTACAGAGAGCACTGATTTCCTACAGAGAGCAATGATTTCTTATAGCGATCAGTAATTTACTACAGAGAGCAATGATTTCTACAGAGAGCAATGATTTCCTACAGAGAGCAATGATTTCTTATAGAGATCAGTAATTTACTACAGAGAGCAGTGATTTCCTACAGAGAGCAATGATTTATTATAGAGATCAGTAATTTACTACAGAGAGCAGTGATTTCTACAGAGAGCAATGATTTCCTACAGAGAGCAATGATTTCTTATAGAGATCAGTAATTTACTACAGAGAGCAATGATTTATTATAGAGATCAGTAATTTACTACAGAGAGCAGTGATTTCTACAGAGAGCAATGATTTCTTATAGAGATCAGTAATTTACTACAGAGAGCAATGATTTCTACAGAGAGCAATGATTTCCTACAGAGAGCAATGATTTCTTATAGAGATCAGTAATTTACTACAGAGAGCAATGATTTCTACAGAGAGCAATGATTTCCTACAGAGAGCAATGATTTCTTATAGAGATCAGTAATTTACTACAGAGAGCAGTGATTTCTACAGAGAGCAATGATTTCCTACAGAGAGCAATGATTTCTTATAGAGATCAGTAATTTACTACAGATAGCAGTAATTTCTACAGAGAGCAATGATTTCCTACAGAGAGCAATGATTTCTTATAGAGATCAGTAATTTACTACAGAGAGCAGTGATTTCTACAGAGAGCAATGATTTTCAACAGATAGCAGGGATTTACTACAGAGAGCAGTGTATTTATTGCAGAAATCAGTGATTTGCTACAGGGAGTAGAGATTTCCTACAGAGAGCAATGATTTATTATAGAGATCAGTAATTTACTACAGAGAGCAGAGATTTCTACAGAAAGCAATGATTTCCTACAGAGAGCAATGATTCTTATAGAGATCAGTAATTTACTACAGAGAGCAAAGATTTCCTACAGAGAGTAATGATTTTTAACAGATAGCAGGGATTTACAACAGAAAGCAGTGTATTTATTGCATAAATCAGTGATTTTCTACAGGGGGCAGAGATTTCCTACAGAGAGCAATGATTTATTATAGAGATAAGTAATTTACTACAGGGAGCAGAGATTTTTCTACAGAGAGCAATGATTTTCAACAGATAGCAGGGATGTTTACTACAGAAAGCATTGGGGTTGATTTATTAAAACTGGAGCGTGCAAAATCTGGTGAAGCTCTGAATAGAAACCAATCAGCTTCCAGGTTGTATTGCCAAAGCTTATTTGAACAAGCTGAAGTTAAATGCTGATTGGCTACCATGCACAGCTGCTACAGATTCTGAGTAAATCTCAGAAAACTGTATTTATAGCAATCAGTGTTTTGCAACAGAGAGCAGAAATTTCCTACAAAGAGCAATGATTTTCAACAGATAGCAGAGATTTAATACAGAAACCAGTGGATTTATTGCAGAAATCAGTGATTTGCTACAGGGAGCAGAGATTGTCTACAGAGGGCAATGATTTATTATAGAGATCAGTAATTTACTACAGAGAGCAGAGATTTCCTACAGAGAGCAATGATTTTCTTCAGATAGCAGGGATTCACTACAGAGAGCAATGATTTTCTTCAGATAGCAGGGATTCACTACAGAGAGCAATGATTTTCTTCAGATAGCAGATATTTACTACAGAAACCAGTGGATTTATTGCAGAAATCAGTGGGATTGATTTACTAAAGGCTAATAGACCTTGCACTTTGCAAGTGCAGTTGCTCCTGAGCTTAGTAAATGAGACAAAGCTTCACTTTGCAAAGAATACCCAGTCACATGCAAGGAAAATAAAAAACAGCATTGTTTGCTTACACATGGTTGGATGATGGAAGTAAGCAGAACTTCCTCTCATTTAACAAGCTATGGGGCAATTGCAGTTGCAGAGTGCACACTCTATTTGCCTTTAGTAAAGTGATTTGCTACAGAGAGCAGAGATTTTCTACAGAGAGCAATGATTTTCAACAGATAGCAGGGATTTACTACAGAAAGCAGTGTATTTACAGCACAAATCAGCAATTTGCTATATATAGCAGAGATTTCCTATAGATAGCAGAGATTTACTACAGAAAGCAGAGATTTCCTACAGAGAGCAATGATTTACGGTATTATAGGGATCAGTGATTTACTACAGAGGGCAATGATTTTTACAGCTAGCAAAGATTTATTACAGAGAGCTGTGATTTCTACAGATAGCAGAAAATTACTACAAAAAGCAGTAATTTATTGCAGAGATCAGTGACTTGCTACAGAGAGCAGAAATTTACTACAAAGATCAGTGATTTAATAAAGAGAGCTGAGCTTTACTACAGATAGAAGTTATATACTGCAGAGAACAACAATTTACTACAGAGAGAAGTGACTTAATACAAACCGCAGAACTTTAATATAAAGGGCAGTGATTTACTACAGAGAGACGTGATTTACTGCAGAGAGCAATGATTTACTACAGAGAGAAGTGATTTAATACAGACAGCAGAGCTTTAATACAGAGAGCAGTGATTTACTACAGAGAGAAGTGATTTAATACAGACAGCAGAGCTTTAATACAGATAGCAAAGCTTTACCACAGAGAGCAATGATTTACTACAGAGAGAAGCGATTTACTACAGATCAGGATATCCTGCAGCTCCCAACGCACACAGGATTATTAAAATACTCCGAGTCCCCATCTATGCTAAAATTCACAGAAAAAAGAAATCATGGGCCAGATTCACAAATAAGATACAACGGCGTTTCTCCTGATACGCCGTCGTATCTCTGTTTCTATCTATGAAACTGATTCATAGAATCAGTTACGCATAGATATCCCTAAGATCCGACAGGTGTAATTGTTTTACACTGTCGGATCTTAGGATGCAGTACCGCGGCCGCCGCTGGGGGGAGTTTGCGTCGTAAACCAGCGTCGGGTATGCAAATTAGGAGTTACGGCGGATCCACAACGGTTTTTCGCGTTCGCTACGTCGCCGCTAGTCTAGTTTCCCGTCGCAAAGTTACACTTTTTTTTGGTGCCTTAACTTTAGTCAGCAAGTGTATTGCTGTCTAAAGTATGGCCGTCGTTCCAGCGTCGAAATTTAAAAATCAATGTCATTTGCGTAAGCCGTCCGGGAATACGGAAGTACGCTACGCGCGTTGCCGTTCAAAAAAATGACGTCACGGCGCGCAAAGCACGGCGGGAGTTAGGAAACGGAGCATGCGCAGTAGGTCCGGCGCGGGAGCGCGCCTAATTTAAATGGCACACGCCCATTTGAATTGGCCCGCCTTGCGCCGGAGGCCGCGGGCGTAGGTTTTCTTTTTTTTCAATTTCTTTATTTTCAAAACAAAAAAATAACATTTTATAGAAAACATTAAAGAAAAATTAACAATCATCTAACAAAAATAAATAAATAAATCCTGGTTCATTCCAATGGACATGTTACAACACTATCTGTCTATCCGATCGTCTCCAGAAGGAACCAAAGCTACAAAAAAAAAAAAAAAAAAATTTAAAGTTACGCAAGAGAGAGAAAGAAGAAACCGGAACTATTCCATATTATTGATATCTTCGGGGTCCTCTCCTTTCCTCCCTTAATTCCCGTCCTCCCACTATTACACATCAGGAGCATGGCCCCTTCGCTACCATTATTGGTTCATAACAAAAGGGAAGGAGGGCCTTATAGGGGGAAGAATTCAATAAATCAGCACTTCAAATTTCCTAATGTTTGGACATGGGAGGACGCTATCCCATGCCATCCCATTTCATTATAGCCCATTCCCCGTGCCCTCTCCCCCCATGTTTCTTATAGTTCCTTTTCGTTCCTTATCTTAATATGCATTCCTAGATTTTCCCTCCCGAGCCTTCTCTAATAAATAAAAAAAAGAAAAAAAAAAAAAGAAAAAACCCCAACCAACACAAAAAAAAAAACAACATCCCCAGGTTTTCATCGCAAGTGCTTGGTGAATCAGGCACTTGCGATGAAAAATTGCGGCGGTGTAACGTATCTAGGATACGTTACGCCGCCACAATTCTACGTGAATCTGGCCCCATGTGCCTATGGCATGTTAGGGGGTCATTTACATGAACAATTTGCCCTATACAGCGTGAAGAGCCATTTGTTAATTTTTCTGTACCAGCTCTGAGTTGCATGCAGACAGCCCATGTCAGTGAATGGAGATTATTGGCTGTTCAGACTCAGGGACAGATGCACGGATCCCAATGCAGAGACAATACACCAAGGGCTGTGAATACCCATTAGGCCTCATGCACACTGGACGTTTTTGGCGTCAGACGTTTTTTTTCTACAGCCAATAAACTCCCCATCATCTTCCCCTATGTGTCCATGCACATAGGTTGTTATCAACTGTTTTTGGCTGGGGTGTTTTTGGGCTGTAAAAAAAAAAAAAAAACTAGTGCATTCTGACAAGAGTTTTTCAGCTGTAAAAAAGCTCTAACGTCACATTCAATGCCGTCGCCGCCATTTTGCTGCACCCTACCTATGCCTAGAAAGCTACCGCGCATGCGTCAAAGTCATTTCGAGCATGCACGGGTTTCCACGGCGACCACACTCTCGGGTTTCTCGGCAGGACGAGAAAATAGAGAGCATGTTCTCTATTTTTCTCGTCTAGTTTCTGGGCAGTTTTCTTGACGAGAATCCTGAAAGCCTCATACACACGCTCGGTATAGTCGACTATTCATGGCATGCATGTCGAGACCTAGCTGGGATGTACACTGCAATGGAAAAGAAAAATTGCAAAGAGTTTGGGGCAAAAGGTTTTTTGAAAAAGACCTCTGGGTACACCATGCAAGTATACAGTATCCAACAAAAATGAGTACACCCCTTACATTTTTGTAAATATTTTATGCTATCTTTTCATGTGACAACACTGAAGAAATGACACTTTGCTACAATGTAAAGTACAGCTTGTATAACAGTGTAAATTTGCTGTCCCCTCACAATAACTCAACACACAGCCATTAATGTCTAAACCCCATGCAACAAAAGTGAGTACACCCCTAATTAAAAAATGTCAAATTGGGCCCAAATAGCCATTTTCTCTCCCCGGTGTCATGTGACATGTTAGTGTTACAAGGTCTCAGGTGTGAATAGGGAGCAGGTGTGTTAAATTTGGTGTTATTGCTCTCACTCTCTTATACTGGTCACTGGAAGTTCAATATGGCACCCCATGGCGATGAACTCTCTGAGGATCTAAAAAAAAGAATTGTTGCTCTATATAAAGATGGCCTAGGCTATAAGAAGATTGCCAAGACCCTGAGACCCTGATGTTTAACAGGACAGGTTCCACTCAGAACAGGCCTCGCCATGGTTGACCAAAGAAGATGAGTGCACGTGCTCAGCGTCATATACAGAGGTCGTCTTTGGGAAATAGACGTATGAGTGCTGCCAGCATTGCTGCAGAGATTGAAGGGGTTGGGGGTCAGCCTGTCATTGTGCATGGCTGTTGTCCCAGAAGGAAGCCTCTTCTAAAGATGATGCACAAGAAAGCCCGCAAGCAGTTTGCTAAAGACAAGCAGACTAAGGACAAGGATTACTGGAACCATGTCCTGTGGTCTGATTAGACCAAGATAAACTTATTTGGTTCAGATGGTGTCAAGCGTGTGTGGTGGTCACCAGGGGAGGAATACAAAGACAAGTGTGTCTTGCCTACAGTCAAGCATGGTGGTGGGAGTGTCATGGTCTGGGGCTACACGAGTGCTGCCGGCACTGGGAGCTACAGTTCATTGAGGGAACCATGAATGTTAACATGTACTGTGACATACTAAGCATGATCCTCTCCTTTTGGAGACTGGGCCGCAGGGCAGTATTCCAACATAACGACCCCAAACACACCTTCAAAACAGCCACTACCTTGCTAAAGAAGCTGAGGGTAAATATGATGGACTGGCCAAGCATGTCTCCAGATCTAAACCCTATTGAGCATCTGTGGGGCATCCTCAAACGGAAGGTGGAGGAGCGCAAGGTCTCTAACATCCAGTGTGGAAGAGGACTCCAGTGGTAACCTGTGAATCTCTGGTGAACTCCATGCCCGAGAGGGTTAAGGCAGTGCTGGAAAATAATGTTGGCCACACAAAATATTGACATTTTGGACCCAATTTGGACATTTTCACTTAGGGGTGTACTCACTTTTGTTGCCAGCGGTTTAGACATTAATGGCTGTGTGTTTCGTTATTTTGAGGGGACAGCAAATTTACACTGTTATGCCGCGTACACACGATCGGACATTCCAACAAAACCGTGGATTTTTTCGCTCAAACTTGTCTTATATACACACGGTCACACAAATGTTGTCGAAAATCCCGAACGTCAAGAACGCGGTGACGTACAACACTACGATGAGCCGAGAAAAATTAAGTTCAATGATTCCGAGCAATGCGTCCAATTGATTCCGAACATGCGTAGGATTTTTGTGCGTCGGAATTGGCTACAGACGATCGGAATTTCCGACAAGAACTTTTGTTGTCTGAAAAATTGAGAACCAGCTCTCCATACCTTTTTTCCTGCAGTCTTCAGACCAAGACTGTGCAGTTATGGGTCCTTCCTCAGTGGCGGTGGCGGTCTGTACTTCCTCCTGGACTGAGCAGTGATAACATGCTGTATCAGTCAAGGAGTACTGTGAGCCTAGTCTAGTGATGATACAACCCCCAAGGGGTGTGTCAATGACAACCTGAGTCAATAGGAAGTAGGTTGGATGACATCGGCCAGAAGAAGAGTGCTGCTTCACCTTGGAGGACAGCGCTGGGAAGAAGGTGAGTACAGTAGTAGCTCAGATTGCGAGTAACGCGGTTAACAAGCGTTTCGCATACGGGCTGTTATTTTTTGATAAAGTGTTTCTGTGTTTCTGATTGCATCCGATCGGCTTTGAGCAGTCTCTAAGGCCTCGTACACACGATAGGTTAACCAACGGACAACGATCTGATGGACCGTTTTCATCAGTCAAAACCGATCGTGTGTGGGCCCCATAGGTTATTTAACCATTGGTTAAAAAAAGCCAACTTGCTTTAAATTTAACCAATGGATTCCTAACCGATGGGAAAAAAACGATCGTTAGTAGGCACGACCATCGGTTAAAAATCCACGCATGCTCAGAATCAAGTTGACGCATGCTTGGAAGCATTGAACTTTTTTTTTTTCAGCATTTCGTTGTGTTACGTCACCACGTTCTGACACGATCGTTTTTTTAACCGATGGTGTGTAGGCGCGACGGACCATCAGTCAGCTTCATCGGTTAACCGACGACAACGGTCCATCAGACCGTTCTCATTGGATGGACTGATCGTGTGTACGAGGCTTGAGTGTCTCCAGCGCCCCCCCACCTCTGACCACATGCGGTACTGCATGCCATAGAAGTCACTGTGAAATGAATTGTCTGGGTTTACAATGACTTCTATGGGGAAACTCGCTTTGATATACGAGTTGTGCTCGTGATTCAAGGTTCCATTGTATTGCATTATAAGCATTTTTTTTTTTTTTTACAGGTGCAAGGTAGCATATTAAAAAAAAAAAAATACAGTACATTTATATGCTAGAATTTATTTATGATTAGTGTGCGCATTTTTCCACTATTTAATAAAATAAAAGGTACTTTGCACTGGGCACAGAGGTGGTAATTTCACTCACACCCCCCATAAACAATTAAGTTCACATACTATAATTAGAATTTTATATCCTATCTTTTATATCCTGTCTATTTTTGGAACTCCAAATAAAAATAACATAGTGGCAAGTTCTAGATTTATGTTAAGTCTCGCACACAGAGGTATTATTATATCATTTCCTAGATTAACACTGCCTTGTGTTCTCTGCTTCCAATTGCTTCTTAAAAAATACATTTTTTATTTTTTTTATTTTTTTTTTAAGTGTATTTTGTGCGTGTACTCGAGAGAGGAGCCGGACTGCAGGAGTTGGGAGTAGGCAGGCCTCCCCCAGAGGCAATCTGCCACCTTTCTCCATGCCCCGGGTGGCAATGGTGGGTGTGTGAGAGGGTCCTCCCACACAGCCCGCCCTACCTGCTCCGCTTTGAAGCCCAACGGGGCAGAGGGACTCCCTATAAGGGAGTGAGAGGATTTGCCCGCTCAACCAGCCCCGTTAGTCCTTCGCCTCTCTTTAAGAGACCGCGTGGTCAAAGTGTGTGTGCGTTAACCCAATTTCGAGTGCGTGTGTAGGTGTGGTGGTTTTTGTGGGAGGGGGGTGGGCGTACTAAGCGCAGGCTTACCTCGCATAGCACACCCACCGGGAGTCGGGCTGAGACCACCAAACTCAATTCACATGTAGCCGAGACCGGGAACCGAACCCCTAGCTGCAGAGGTGAATGGCTTGTCAGCGCAGTGCCAATCGCGTTGAGCCACCGCAGCTCCTCAAAAAAATAAATAAATAAATACATTTCTTATTGGTTTCATATACTGGATCTGTTCCAATTTACCTTCAGTGTATCCATTGTTGTCCTTAATGCATATTTTTAGTCCAAAAACAAAACTTAATATTTTTGCAAATTACTGGTCCTTATACAGTATACACTCATTCATGAAACTGTTGATGGCTGTGCTGTGGAAGTATCGCTAGAAGTCCTCTTCTTCTTCTTTGAGAGGAGGTCAGGCGAATTACACAAAAATTTACGGAACGCGAGGTCCCAGATGACCCAGCGTATTTCCTTCTACACGCAAATGACACCCCTGCGCATATATATAAAAAGTCAATTGTTTGACACCTGTTAGATGCAGTCAAGGCCTGCATCCCACTATGCTGGAAGTCCCCGCATCCACCGACGGTAGCCATGTGGTTGCGGAAGGTAGATGAGACATGGCGAATGTGGACAATGTTCACATATTCGGAGGAGGGCCAGGCCCTCAGAGGTGAATGACCGACCCCCCCTAGCCAGAGTCCCCCCCCCCCCCGGATCAACTGACCTGATTGATGGGACCGTCTCGTGGAGCGGGCCGCTGGCCGGCGGTGGGTGTCCATGCTCGCGAACTTCCCCCTCCCTCCCCTCCCTCCCTCTCCTCTTTTCTCCCTCTTTTCTTCCATCATTCTCCCTTCTCTTTTCTCTTCTGGACTGCTCACTGAGCAGTATCCACAATCTTACTCCTATTTTCTCCACTCAATTGCACTTAGAAAAAGGAAAATGTGGGAGGCTGGGCCACGGTTCCATAGTGCCCTGATGCAGAGTGTACCACACGAATACTGTTTGAGATTAAATGTTGGTTTTCAAGATGGAGGCGGATGTGCGGTGCAGACGGCGGTTCACCCTCTGGTGTCTGCAATACTGCCCTCGACTATAAGTTATAACTAAACACGCTGTTCAACGGCTTCGGCCGAACTCTACATGTAACTTCCCCTTATGTATGTGTATTTGCTGATGACAGCTGTTGTACTGTTTTTTTTTTTTTTTTTGCTGTGGTTCGTGTGGACCAGTCTTCTGTTATGAATAACTAAACAATAAAAAAAGAAGTCCTCTTCTATAGGAAATCTTATCTAAACTGGTTAAATTTCTGTTTCTGTGTATTTAACTTTGTGGACTTTAAACCCAAGCACACTGATTTTTCCTTATCAGTAGGGATGACTAAAACTAAATATTGACTGGAAATAAATGTTATTTGTAATGGTGGTCATTACTGTGCCCTAGGATGGTGTATATTACAACATGGCCATCATTTCAGACAGTTCATTTTCATTATTTCTGTGACCTTACATAAGTTTTATTAAACTAGCAATACACACCATGGGCCAGATTCACAGAATAGATACGACGGCGTATCTCCTGATACACCGTTGTATCTCTTGTCCTATCTATGCGGCTGATTCATAGAATCAGTTCCGCATAGATAGCCCTAAGATCCGACAGGTGTAATTGACTTACACTGTCGGATCTTAGGATGCAATACTTCGGCCGCCGCTGGGTGGAGTTTAAGTCGTTTTCCTGCGTCGGGTATGCTAATGAGCATTTACGGCGATCCACGACGGTTTTCGCGTTCGTTACGTCGTCGCTAGTAATTTTTTCCCGTCGCAAAGTTACACCTGCTTTAACATGGCTTAACTTTAGTCGAGCCATGTTAAAGTATGGCCGTCGTTCCCGGGTCAAATTTAAAAAAATTTTGGGGCGTAAGACGTCCGGGAATACGAATGGACGCTACGCACGTCACCGTTCTAAAAAATGACGTCACTTCGCGCAAAGCACGGCGGGAATTTCAAAACTGAGAATGCGCAGTACTTCCGGCGCGGGAGCGCGCCTAATTTAAATGGTACACGCCCCATTTGAATTGGGCGGGCTTGCGCCGAACGTGTTTACAATACACCGCCGCAAGTTTACAGGTAAGTGCTTTGTGGATCAGGCACTTATACTGAAAACTTGCGGCGGTGTAACGTAAACGGGCTACGTTGCGCCGCCGCAATTGTACCTGAATCTGGCCCCATGAGCTTAGTTGCAATGATTTCTCATTAAAGCATTATATTTTTGGCCTATATGAGAAGATAAGCCAAGTATCTGTGTATGAGCACAGAGGAAAAATACTCTGGCTTTACAAAATATTTGTAGGACTGGATTCAGTTTTGTAAAATTTTTCAATATATGTGCAACCATCAAATGGTGGTCTACTGAAAAGGCTGAATTACAGCAGACCAAGTTGTGGGGCCTTTGTGCCACCTAGGCTGCAGCAACCCTGCTCTGGGCTGTGTGCCACTTATGCTGCAGCTAGGGTTGCCACCTTTTCTTCAAGTCAAACCCGAACACTAGCGGCGCACAGAAATGTTTTTTATACATATATTTTGCTAATAAATAAAATTTCTAATCATATGACGTTAATAACAAGAGTCCCCCTTTACATCATAGTCCACAGAGTTCCCCTTTCACATCTGAACTGGCAGAGTTCCCTTTCACTTTAACCTCCCTGGCGGTATGATTATGTCTGGAATTTTGTTCCAAAAGCGGTACAATTATTTTGCATGGAAATTTGGCGTTTTACATTGTATGCCTGTAATTTTATAGGAATAACTCACTTAAATCTGTCCAAACAAGAGTCTAGTAGACATCCTGGGTATGATAAAGTTCTCTAACCGGAACTGTCTGGGTGAATCCCGTACAGGTGGCAACCCTAGCTTCAGAAAACCTGTTCTGGGCTGTGTGCCACCTATGCTGCAGCAACCCTTCTCTGGGCTCTGTGCCTTATAGACTGTTGCAACCCTACTATGGACTATGTGGGTTATTTACGAAAGGCAAATCCACTTTGCACTATCTGAGGGGTAGATCTGAATTGAGGGGAAGCTCTGCTGATTTTATTATCCAATCATGTGCAAGCTAAAATGCTGTTTTTTATTTTCCCTGCATGTCCCCCTCAGATCTACAGCGACTGCACTTTCAAGTGCACTTTCAGTGCAATTTCAAGTGCACTTTTGTGGTGGAGGTAAATAAAATGAATATTTTTGTGCTTTTCTCCTAAACCATTCAAATTGTATTCTCTAGGGTCTTTGCTTAAAAATATATATATATATAATGTTTTGGGGTTCAATGTAATTTTATAGCAAATAAATGATTATTTTTACATGTAGGAGAGAAATGTCAGAATTGGCCTGGGTGCTCCAGAACGCCTAATGGTGCTCCCTGCATGTTGGGCCTCTGTATGTGGCCACACTGTGTAAAAGTCTTATACATGTGGTATCGCCATACTCGGGAGGAATAGCAGAATGTGTTTTGGGGTATAATTTGTGGTATGCATATGCTGTGTGAGAGAAATAACCTGCTCATATGACAATTTTGTGAAAAAATAAATAAAAAAATAAAACATCTTGGGGCAGATTCACGTAGATCGCAGCAAATTTGTGCGGATTTACGTTACGCCGCCGCAAGTTTTTCAGGCAAGTGCTTTATTCACAAAGCACTTGCCTGTAAAGTTGCGGCGGCGTAGCGTAAATCACCCGGCGGAATTCAAATTTGGCGGGTAGGGGGCGTATATCATTTAAATGAAGCGCGTTCCCGCGCCAAACAAACTGTGCATGCGCCGTCCGTAAAATATCCCATCGCAAGGACATCATTGGTTTCACGGACGACTTACGCAAACAACGTAAATTGTTCAATTTTCGACGCGGGAACAACAGCCATACTGAACATTGGCTGCGCCTCATAGACCCAGGGGCAACTTTACGCCGGGAAAAGCCTAACGTAAACGTCGTAACTTTACTGCGTCGGCCGCGCGTACGTTCGGGAATTTGCGTATCTAACTAATTTGCATACTCAATGCGGAATTCGACGGAAGCGCCACCTAGCGGTCAAAAAAAATGCAGTTGAGATCCGACGGCGTAAGAGACTTACGCCTGTCGGATCTAATGGATATCTATGCGTAACTGATTCTAAGAATCAGGCGCATAGATACGACGGCGCTACGCAGAGATACGATGGCGTATCTGGAGATGCGCCGTCGTATCTCTTTTGAGAATCTGGGCCTTTGATTTTGCAAAGAATTGTGGGAAAAAAATGACAACTTCAAAAAACTCACCATGCCTCTTTCTAAATACCTTGGAATGTCTTCTTTCCAAAAAGGGGTCATTTGGGGGGTATTTGTACTTTTCTGGCATGTTAGGGTCTCAAGAAATGAGATAGGACGTCAGTACTTCAGGTGTGATCAATTTTCAGATATTGGCACCATATTTCAGATATTGGCACCATAGCTTGTGGACGCTATAACTTTCACAAAGACCTAATAATATCCACCAATTTGTACTTATTTTTACCAAAGATATGTAGCAGTATAGATTTTGGCCAAAATTTATGAAGAAAAATTACAAATTTGCTAAATTTTATAACAGAAACAAAGAAACATTTTTTTTCTTTTATAGCGCAAAAAATAAAAAACCCAACGGTGATTATATACCACCAAAAGAAAGCTCCATTTGTGGGAAAAAAAGGACAAAAATAAAATTTGGGTACAGTGTTGTATGACTGACTAATTGTCATTCAAAATGTGAGAGCACCGAAAGCTGAAAATTGGTCTGGTTATTAAGGGAGTTTAAGTGCCCAGTGGTCAAGTGGTTAAATAAAATTGCATGACACAAAGGCAACAGTCTTTCCTTAACCGCTTGCCAACCGCCCACCGTACTTTTATGGCTGCAGGTCGGCTCGGCTGCGCAAAATCACGTAATATAGCGTGATTTTGCATTGCGGCCACTAGGGGCGCATACGCCGCCAGAGGCGCACGCGTGCGCCCCCTGCTCGCCCCTGGTGCCGATCACCGCTGGGCACCCGCGATCGCGCGTGACAGAGCGAGAACCGGGAGCTGTGTGTGTAAACACAATGAGGGAACATAATTAACCCCTTGATCCCCCTAGTGTTAACCCCTTCCCTGCCAGCTACATTTTTACAGTAATCAATGCATTTTTATAGCACTGATCGCTATAAAAATGCCAATGGTCCCAAAAATGTGTCAAAAGTGTCCGAAGTGTCCGCCATAATGTCGCAGTACCAATAAAAATCGCAGATCACCGCCATTACTAGTAAAAAAAAATATTAATAAAAATGCCATAAAACTATCCCCTATTTTGTAGACGCTATAACTTTTGTGCAAACCAATCAATAACCGCTTATTGCCTTTTTTTTACGAAAAATATGTAGAAGAATACGTATTGGCCTAAACTGCTGAAAAAATATTTTTTATATATATTTTTGGGGGATATTTATTATAGCAAAAAATAAAAAATATTCCTTTTTTTTCAAAATTGTCACTCTATTTTTGTTAAAACCGCAAAGGTGATCAAATACCACCAAAAGAAAGCTCTATTTGTCCACGCAATGGTCAGTCAAAGCGACGCTGTGCCGAATCGCAAAAAGTGGCTCGGTCATTGACCACCAAAATGGTCCGGGGCTAAAGTGGTTAAACTAATTCGTAACTCAGGCGAGTCCATAATGGCAGTATCCAGGATTCTGTGCAATACCAGGTAAGTATAACATCTTTTTTTTTTTTTTTTTTTTTATAACAAAAATCCTTTACAATCACTCAAAGGTGAGATAACCTTTTAAGAGATTATGTGCTTTAACTAAAAATTATAGGGCCAGATCCACTGAGAGAGTACGCCGGCGTATCTACTGATACGCCTGCGTACTTTCATATTTCCCGCGTCGTATCTTTAGTTTGAATCCTCAAACCAAGATACGACGGCATCTGGGTTCGATCCGACAGGCGTACGGCTTCGTACGCCTTCGGATCGTAGATGCAATACTTTGGCGTCCGCTGGGTGGCGTTCGCGTAGTTTTCCGCGTCGGGTATGCAAATTCGCTTTTTCCGACGATCCACGAACGTACGCACGGCCGTCGCATTCTCTTACGTCGTCTCTAGTCGGCTTTTTCCGGCATATAGTTAAAGCTGGTATTTTGCGGCGTATAGTTAGACTTGCCATGTTAAGTATGGCCGTCTTTCCCACGTCGTAATTTGAATTTTTTTTTTGCGTAAGTCGTCCGTGAATAGGGATGGACGTAATTCATGTCTAAGTTAAAAAAATTACGTCGTTGCGACGTCATTTAGCGCAATGCACGGCGGGAAATTTAGGGACGGTGCATGCGCAGTTCATTCGACGCGCTTCATTTAAATGAAACACGCCCCCTACTCGCCGATTTGAATTACGCGCCGAGAGATACACTACGCCGCAGTAACTTACGGCGCAAATTCTTTGTGGATTCAAAGAATTAAAAAGTAAGTTACAGCGCCATAGCGTATCTCACATACGCTGCGCCCATCTAAATATATGTGGATCTGGCCCCTAGTTTTCTCTATATGGGAATCTTTAGTCGTGCATAGGAAAAATGGGAAAAGTGTCCCAGCTACAAAAAGGTTAATTGTGAATAAAATGTTAAAATGCTCAGTTCATGGGATGAACTGTTGGGTTTTAGTTGTCTTGTGATCACTGTGACTTGTAAAATCGCCTTACCTATCATGTGGCTTGTTCCCTGTAGACAAAGTCAGTGATGTGTGCATTTTGTTAGGCCATGGAGGAAGTGTAGTGAAAGATTAACAGGGTAATTATGCACACAACATACAGATTAATTTAATTCAGAAAATCTCTGCCCGCTTGGCTTCCAGTTATATGCTCTTAAGTGCTATTACTAAGCATTGAACAATCACTTCAAAGATCTGAAAAAGAATGGAAATAATCCATGTAATAAGAAGAGCAGCAGGAGGACAAGAAGTCCCTTTAGTCTCAATTGGACATAATCTCGTTTTGTGTGCGATATTCCTTGTATGCCTTAAGTCCCGGCTTATACTTGTGGCATTCCAAATGCTGGTATTCTGCAGTCCACTAGAGCAGATATGCTTAACATTTCACTTATCACAGACCCCGAGGTCTTGCTTCTTGGTTCCTATGTGTGTTTATATGCCCTGTTCCAAAGTAATACTGTTTTACTCTTCCTTTGTTTAAAGTATTTTTAAACCCTCAGCGGTCTTAGTTTAACATAAAATTCTTAACCCACCACTTGCAGTTTATAACTTTCATGAATACTGGCTCCTACTCTCTCAGGATTGCTTTCCTGATTTTTGGTCTTCACACTGAAGAGTTAGCAGTGGACAGAGCAGTCATCAGCTAGTCTGTTAGCTTGGAGATGGTTATCGTACACACAACCGTTTTCCTCGACAGAATCCATCAAGGAGCTGCGGTGGCTCAACGCGATTGGCACTGCGCTGACAAGCCATTCACCTCTGCAGCTAGAGGTTCGGATCCTGGTCTAAGCTACATGTGAATTGAGTTTGGTGGTCTCAGCCCGGCTCCCAGTGGGTGTGCTATGCGAGGTAAGCTTGCGCTTAGTATGCCCACCCCCCTCCCACAAAAACCACCACACTTACACGCACTCGAAATTGGGTTAACATGCACACACTTTGATCACGCGGTCTCTAAAAAGAGAGGCGAAGGACTAACGGGGCTGGTTGAGCGGGCTAGATCCTCTCACTCCCTTATAGGGAGTCCCTCTGCCCCGTTGGGCTTCAAAGCGGAGTAGGTAGGGCGGGCTGTGTGGGAGGACCCCCTCACACACCCACCATGGCCACCCGGGGCATGGAGAAAGGTGGCAGAGTACACGCACAAAAATACACTTAAAAAAAAAAAAAAGAATCCATCAAGAAACTTGGTGGCAGAGCTTTTTTGTCGAGGAAAACGGTCATGTGTATGTTTTTCGTCAAGAAAACTGTCGTGGAACTCGACGAGAAAAAAAGAGAACAACTTCTCTTTTTCCTCGTCGGGAGTTTCAATTTCCTTGTCGCGTTTCTCGTCGGGCTGGTTTACGACGAGAAACACGTTTGTGTGTATGCTTAGAAACCCACGCATACTCAGAATAAAGTATGAGACGGGAGCGCGCCTTCGGTAAAAGTAGGGTTTGTAATGGAGATAGCACATTCGTCACGCTGTAACAGACAGAAAAGCGCGAATCGTCTCTCACCAAACTTTTACTTAACACGCAGTAACATGAGATTAGCAAAAGCAGCCCCAAGGGTGACGCCAGTGGAATCAAACTTCCCCTTTATAGTGCCGTTGTACGTATTGTACGTCACCGCGTTTGAGAACAACGAGATTTTGTCTTGACAGTGTGTACGCAAAGAAAGCTTGTCAAGATTCTCGACAAGCCTAACAATGAACTCGTCGAGGAAAACGATGTTTAATTTACGACGAGTTCCTCGGTCGTGTGTACGAGGCCTCAGGGGAAGGAGCAGGGGAGTGCCTTGCCATACTAGGCTACGGGGCTGTGTGTTTCTATTGATGCACACAATGTAGGGAGACTATTCTAGTTCCTTCATGGAAGGGTAACTCCATGGAATTCTGCAAGAGAAATGAACCACCCCGAAACAGGAAACCTGGGGCAGCAATCATGGCACCAGCAAGTCTTAGGCCGGGTACTAACGAGCAAACATGTACGATGAAACCGGTCCGTCGGACCGTTTTCACCGTACATGTCTGCCCGAAAGCTTCTGTACGATGGCTGTACTAACCATCGTACAGAAGACCGTTTTCACCGTACATGTCTGCCCGAGGGCTTCTGTACGATGGCTGTACTAACCATCGTACAGAAGACCGCGCGTAAACAATACGCGGGGCGTGGCCTCGTCGTCGCAGCGGCGATGACGCGGCGATGAGACGGCGACGTGGGCGGGCCTGCCATTTAAATGCTTCCACGAATGCGTCAAACTCATTCGACGCATGCGAGGGACGGCGGGCACTCGGACATGTACGGTAGGTCTGTACTGACGACCGTACATGTCCGAGCGGGCAGGATTCCAGCGGACGGTTTTAAAACACGTCCAGGAATATTTGTCTGCTGGGAAAAGGCCCGGCGGGCAAATGTTTGCTGGAAATCTGCCCGCTCGCGCCTACACACGACCAAACATGTATGCTGAAACTGGTCCGCGGACCAGTTTCAGCATACATGTTTGGTCGTGTGTACGGGGCCTTAAAGTGGTTCTAAAGGCAGAAAGTTTTTTTTTTCTTAATGCATTCTATGCATTCTACCCGTACCACCAGAGAGAGAGCCACGCTGTACCTGCACCACCAGAGTTAGTGCCATGCTGTACCTGCACCACCAGAGAGGGAGCCACGCTGTACCCACACCACCAGAGGGAGAAAGTCTGAGCCACTGCCAGGGTACAGATGTGATACACTACTGACCGGAGTCAGCCTGGGAACCCAGAGTGAGCGGACGTCCAATCGGAGGGATCACTGCAGCTGTTTTGGGGGGTCTGGGTCTTGGTCTGGTAAGAGAGACATTATCCATTACTGTTCCTAGGGACTGAGCTATTAGGGAGTGCCTAATCTGCTATCCTCTATGCCTTATTGACCGCCACAATGAGCTCAAATGCTGGGCCTCTGGCTCAAAACTAGGGGGTAGGGGTTGACACCATTTGTACCACAACAGATAGCTGCCATAGTCCCAGTATCCTCTTCAACGGCAGACAGTCCTCTTTCAGATAAAGGTGGTCTCCACAGCCACTTACCGGAGCCGATCGCGTCCTTTCCCCTGTGAGGTTGGATGCTGAGTGAGGAAAAGATGGCTCCATACCAGGCCCGGATTGGCCATAGGGCAAACCGGGCATATGCCCGGTGGGCCGCGGCCGCCGGGCCGCTGTTCTTGCTTGCGGGGCCAAGGCAGGCTGCTCTGTAAGCCCGCGCCGGTCCTCCGACCTTTCCACGGCCGCCCGGCTGCCAGTTCAGCCTTCGGCATCGGGATATGCAGCAGGAGGACGTAAACAAGAAGGGGGAGGGACTAGAGGAGACACCGCTCCACGGCCGCCAATGAACTGCAGCCGTTGGTGCCGGGGGGCGTGACCAGGAAGGGAGAGGAGCCTGCTACAGCATGTTCTGCAGATGGGATCTCTCCGAGAAAACGTAAGTGCCGGCCCCTGTAACCTGAATAGGAGGAGCGGTGGGGTGGCTCAGGCTGGCTGCATCTAAAAGAATCATTCTCTCCATCTTCTCCCCGTGGTCTCTGAATGCCTGTTTCTGCTCCTCTCCCTCTCGCAGGCATTCAGGTACTGCGGGAAGAAGAGGGAGAGAATGATTCTTCTATATGCAGCCACCCCACCGCTCCACCTATCCTGCTCATCTCTGCTGCCCCCACAGTGCTCCCCCCCCCCACAGTGCTCTCTACCCCCCCCCCCACAGGACTCTCAAGCCCCCCCAGTGCTCTCCACCTCACCCATGCTCTCTGCTGCCCCCTGCCTCTCTTCCTGTGCTCTGCACCTCCCCCCTGTGATATCCAACTCTCCCTGTGCCCTCTACTTCTCCCTCAGTGCTATCCAGCCCACCCCCCCTGTGCTCTCCTCCTCCCTCCTGTACTCTCCACCTCCCCCCATGCTCTAGGCTGTCCCCCTGTGCCCTCCGCCTCTCCCCCTGTGCTCTTCACCTCCCCCAGTGCTCTCCAGCCCCCCCCCAGTGCTCTCTACCTCCCCCCATGCTCAACGCTGCCCCCTGTGCCCTCCGCCTCTCCCCCTGTGCTCTCCACCTCCCCCTGTGCTCTTTTCAATTCCCCCTAATTCTCTCCAGCCCCCCCAGTGCTCTCCACCTCCCCCATGCTCTACGCTGCCCCCCTGTGCCCTCCGTCTCTCCCCCTGTGCTCTCTACCTCCCCCCATGCTCAACGCTGCCCTCTGTGCCCTCCGCCTCTCCCCCTGTGCTCTCCACCTCATCCTGTGCTCTTTTCAATTCCCCCTAATGCTCTCCAACCCCCCCAGTGCTCTCCAGCCCCCCTTCTCTCCACCTCCCTCCTGTGCTCTCCACCTCCCCCATGCTCTACGCTGCCCCCCTGTGTCCTCCGTCTCTCCCCCTGTGCTCTCCACCTCCCCCCATGCTCAACGCTGTGCCCTCCGCCTCTCCCCCTGTGCTCTCCACCTCCCCCTGTGCTCTTTTCAATTCCCCCTAATTCTCTCCAGCCCCCCCAGTGCTCTCCAAACCCCCTTCTCTCCACCTCCCTCCTGTGCTCTCCACCTCCCCCATGCTCTACGCTGCCCCCCTGTGTCCTCCGTCTCTCCCCCTGTGCTCTCTACCTCCCCCCATGCTCTACGATGCCCCCTGTGCCCTCCGCCTCTCCCCCTGTGCTCTCCACCTCCCCCTGTGCTCTTTTCAATTCCCCCTAATTCTCTCCAGCCCCCCCCCCCCAGTGCTCTCTATCCCCCCCAGTGCTCTCCAGCCCCCCTCTTCTCTCCACCTCCCTCCTGTGCTCTCCACCTCCCCCCATGCTCTACGCTGCCCCCTCTGCCCTCCATCTCTCCCCCTGTGCTCTCCACCTCCCCCATGCTCTATGCTGCCCCCCTGTGCCCTCTGCCTCTCCCGCAGTGCTCTCTAGCCCCCCAGTGCTCTCTAGCCTCCCCAGTGCTCTCTACCTCACCCTGTGCTCTCCAGCCCCCCAGTGCTCTTTAACACCCCAGCCCAGTGCTCTCCACCTCCCCCATGCTCTACGCTGCCCCCTGTGCCCTCCACCTTCCCAATGCTCTACGCCTCCCCCTGTGCTCTCCACCTCCCCCCATGCTCTACGCTGCCCCCTATGCCCTCCATCTCTCCCCCTGTGCTCTCCACCTCCCCCATGCTCTATGCTGCCCCCCTGTGCCCTCTGCCTCTCCCCCCAGTGCTCTCTAGCCCCCCAGTGCTCTCTAGCCTCCCCAGTGTTCTCTACCTCACCCTGTGCTCTCCAACCCCCCGTGCTCTTTAATACCCCAGCCCAGTTCTCTCCACCTCCCCCCATGCTCTACGCTGCCCCCCTGTGCCCTCCATCTCTCCCCCTTTGCTCTCCACCTTCCCAATGCTCTACGCCTCCCCCTGTGCTCTCCACCTTCCCCCCATGCTCTACGCTGCCCCCTGTGCCCTCTGCCTCTCCCCCAGTGCTTTCTAGCCCCCCCCCCAGTGTTCTCTAGCCCCCCCAGTGTTCTCTAGCCCCCTTTTGCTCTCCCCTCCCCCATGCTCTATGCTGCCCCCTGTACCCTCTGCCTCTTCCCCAGTGCTCTCTAGCCCCCCAGTGCTCTCCAGCCCCCACTGTGCTCTCCACCTCCTCCCATGCTCTACGTTGCCCCCTGTGCCCTACGCCTCTCCCCCAGTACTCTCCAGCCCCCCATTGATCTTCACCTACCCCCTGTGCTCTCCACCTCCTCCCATGCTCTCTGCTGCCCCCCTGTGCCCTTCGCCTCCCCCCAGTGATCTCCGCCTCCCCCATGTGATCTTCACCCCCGTGCTCTCCTGCCCTCCCTGTGCTCTCTGCCCCACCCTGTGTTTTTGCTTCCCCCTGTGCTCTTCAACCCCCCACTCCCTGTGCTCTCCAGACCCCCATGCTCTCTGGCCCCCTTGTGCTCTCCTCTTCCTCCCTGTGACCTCTGCCTCTCCCCTGTGCTCTCTGCCCCCTCATTCTCTCCACCTCCCCCGTGCTCTCACCCCACCCAATGTTCTCAAGGTTCTTCCCTGTGCTCTCTGCCCCCCCTGCTCTTTCCCTGTCCCCTTGCCCCCTGCACCTTTGCAGGGTTTCCCCCTCCCCTCTCCCGAGGGATCCTTTAGGATGGAGAGTGGGGATGGGTCGGTTAAGGTGTCATGGGCTGCTCATTCCAAAATGCCCGGGCCTATTTTTTGTCCCAGTCCGGGCCTGCTCCATACCATGGGATGACAGAATTGACATCAAATGTTACTTCCACCCAATGGTCTTAAAGGGGAATTATTATTTTATTTGCAAAAAAAAAAAACTTTTTTACTCATTTTTTTTATTGCATTTTGGTGTAAATGTGACATAAAGAGGACCGATTATGCACTATTCCCATTACAAGGGATGTTTACATTCCTTATAATAGCAATAAAAATTATCCAAAAATATATTTTTTTTAAAGAAAGTGTAAAAATAAAAAACTTACAATAAAATAAAAAATAAAAACTATATTTTTTTTAAATCGCCCCTGTCCCTGTGTGCTCAAGCACAGAAGCGAATGCACGCACACGTATGTCCCGCCCACATATGTAAACGCCATTCAAACCACACATGTGAGGTATTGCCACGTGTCTTAGAGCGAGATCAACAATTGTAGCACTAGGCCTCCTCTGTAACTCTAAACATGTGTAGCGCCCCCTTACTTTTAGTATGGGCGTTACGCTAGAAATTAGTGGGGAATGGGAGGATTAGTTTACTCCTATTCATAATTTGTGGAAATTTGGGTTGTTGCCAATTTCAGAATCTGTCCTGTAGGTCAGTCTGCGCTCCGGGGGTGCGTTATCACCCCCGGGCGGCAGGTGGCGCTAGAGGGGTTCTGACAGACCCACCTTCCCCAGCAGCCAATCAGAGGAGTTCTGTACTCGTTGGGCATGCTGGGGGGGATATATCTGTGGCAACCGCCATTGTTCTCTGTTCTGTGTGGGGCCCCAGTTCCAGGTGCGGTATCCACCTTCAGGGTACGCGCATCCATGGGCCTCGCCACCGTGGCCTGCTTCACTGAGGTTACGCACCATGCGGAGCCTCGCCCTAATATTGAGAGGGGCCCCAGCGACTTGCTGGGTCCCAACATTCTGCTGTAAGGATTCTAAGCTGGAAGATGTGTGATGGGGGATCGGCTCAGGGAGAACCTAGAACTAGAGGTTGTCCAGGAGGCCTAGACGAACCATCGGGGATCCGGTCACCACGCCGCATGACAGGTATGCTTAAGCTGTCAGTTTGGTGACACAAAAATCTGAATTGACTGGGAGGATTCACTCATCCTGATCTCACATACCTCAAATTGATAAAGCCTGTATCAGAGGCTCTGAGTTAGGCCGGTGCTACAGGCCTGTTCCTCCCAGTGTTCTTTAAGTGGCACTTCGGCTGCCAGGCATGTGATAGTCGCCTGTCCGGGGCACTTTACCCACCCTGATAGGGGTGGAGAAGAATTGAGTTACACTATTGCTAAGAGCAGGCTTGCTCTTTTCCATATCCAAGGCCTGATACTAAAGTTTCTCTATGCTCATCAACCTTTCTCTATTGTGTGCCATGTTGATGTTGGCCATGTTGGGGCCTTGGAATAAAGCATTAAAAACCCATTCTGTGTCTGGACATGTAGGCGAGAAGTGCCAGAATAGGCCCGGCATGGAAGTGAAGAAAGCAGCTCCTGTTTACTCAGAAGCTTCTCAAACTGATGCCATCAACACAAGCACAAAATCCGACAACACATCCTCTAATGGTTCCTTTTCTTGGCCGTGAAGATCTAAAAGCTCAACGCTTACTCTTCTGTTCCAAATGACAGATATTGGCAGTCATGTGCTGGTTGCAGTTTAATGCTGGCTTCACGCTGCAGCACACTCCGGCTCACAGCAGGAGTCCGGTGCGCACAGCACATCAGCTGTGGCAGGGGAATCATTGCTACTGCAGCTGCATGTGGATAAAGAGGCAGGGATGCTTGTGGTATCATTGATCTAAGTGTGGCCATGTGTCCATTTTAGATCAATGATGTCATTTTTTTTTTTATTTGGTGTGAAGTTCACCTTCAAGATCCTCAGAGCACAAGTCGCATTCCAAAGTCAGATCAGTTAAGACGATGATCCGACTTCAATGATATTCAATGAGCTGAAGTAGGATCAAAGTTGGACCAAAGTAGTGCAGGAACATTTTCAAAGTCGGACTGACTTGTGTCAGACCAGTTAAGACGTCTCTCATAGGGAAACATTGATTTCCATACGTCATGCAACATGTGCTCACAATGTCTGATCGTTTGTTGTACAAGTGTGAACCCGGCCGTAATCACCATGGTGGATGCCACAAGTCGGATGGCTATGACAAGGATCTAACTTTAATCCTACTTCAATGATATTCAATGGGCTGAAGTCGTACAGGAACCTTTTTCAAAGTCGAACTGACTTGTGTCGTACCAGTTAAGATGTCCCTTTAGGGAATAATTGATTTGCACACATCATGAGACATGAGTTTTCCAAAGCCGTTTGGTATGTCATACCAGTGTGAACTCAAGAAGTTGGTTGGCACATCTGCACCAGATTTTGTACGCTGTAGTTTTAGTTAAATCAACCCAACAGTGTCCTATCCATGGCTTGCCATTGTCTCTGTTAAATCATAAAGTAAATGTACTGGAGAGATGTACTGACTTTTTTATTTTGCCAAGACATACAATTTAATTCAGCTCTGCTCAATAGCTATCTGCCTCCACCCTGTTTATGTTTCAGCTTGGCAGTACTAACAGGTTGGAATAGTGATGTTAGGTGACAGAGATGCAGCTTTTGTGTAGGTGTGAAGACTAGTAGGTAGGTTCAGAGAGAAATTTTTACGTTGTTTGCGCACATCGTCCGTGAATAGGGATTTACGTCGTTTACGCAATGCACACTGGGAAATGTAGGTGCCCGGCGCATGCGCAGTTTAAAAAAAACGTCAAAAACGTCAGGTCAAGCCCCATTAACATAAAACACGCCCCCCTTAGACAATTTTGAATTAGGCGCCCTTACGCCCGCCCGCTTTAGGCTACGCTGCCGTAACTTAGCAGGCAAGTACTTTGAGAATCAAGTACTTGCCTCGCCAACTTACGGCGGCGTAGCCTAAACACGCTAAGCTACGCCGCCGCAAAGTTGGGCCAATCTCTCTGAATCTACCTAAAAAGTGATGCCACATTTTCTGTACTCTCAAATTTGTTTTTCCTGCTTGAATCCTCTTGTCCGCTATGCTGTGCTGGAAACCTATTCATTTGAAAGGGCTGCCTTATCACAATGTACATTAATGCACAACATAACACATGTTATTCAATGCCCAAAATCAGACAAGTCTTAAAGTGGAGTTCCACCCATTAATATAACATTACATCAGTAGTTTTAAAAAAAAATCATTAGTCCTTTAAGAATTTTTTTTTTTTTTTAGATGCCTTCAAAGTGTTGTTGCTAGGCAGAATAGTTAATCTTCCCTCTTCCTGCACCTAGGGGCTTAAGCTTCCTAACCTACACCGCACAGACTCCTGGGAATGTAGTGGGTGTAACTTTCCAGGAGTCTGTGCACTCCCCAGTCTCGAAGAATCATGTGACTTGGACAGTACAGGTGCTGAAACCTATTACACTGCTTGTGCAGCACTGAGCATGTGCGAGATCTGCAAGGCTGAAATCCAGGAAGTCATACAGTCTGGCTTCATGATGCCCACACTTAAGATGGCCCCAGTCAATCTCTATTTTATAAAGTGTCTAAATGCTGTAACAACCTAACAAAACGGACCTTAGTTTACAGACTAACTTTACTAGAATACATTAAGCTTGTGTATTACAGGGGTATTTATATTTATAAAGTGAAATTGTGGCCGGAACTCTGCTTTAAAGCCCCTTAAGGATTTCACTTTATAAATGATCTGTAATTTTCTGTAGCAGCGTTTCCCCCCAAGGAGCCGTAAATTGGACTTTAAGAACAACCTCTGGTACACCTGGTTAAATGAAAGTTACTACACGTACTTATAAGAATGCAAGTGTGGATACCTTTAACTGGACTGTGAATTAGTATCAGGAAATAGACACAAGACCATTTAGTAGTAATTGAACTCAATGTATTAGTACGGAGTAAATGGTGCATATAAATATGGTGCAGTAAATGAGCGTACAGAAGGTAGGTTCAGGCGCAGTCCACTAGACAGTATACTCACCATACCTAAGTAACTGTACCACTAGACTGGAATCAACACATAAATCAGCAAAGTCAGCAATAAACAGTGCATATAAGCATTAACTGTAAACAACACAGGAGCCAGGCGCATAAATGTGATCAAAAGTACCCGTAATTGAATGTGAAATACTCCGGCTGCTGCTCCCAAACTCAAAAGACCAGCTGAGATACATTAGAAGATTCAACACGGGAATCGCTGTTTCGGTATAATAGAAACAAACAATGGAAAAAAGGTTAAGAACTTTAATGACAACAGTATCAAGACTTGTATCAATTGTCAATTGTGAAAGAATAAGAGGAAATAACCTCTTATTGTTTCACAATTGACAATTGATACAAATTTTGATACTGTTAAAGTTCTTAACCTTTTTTCCATCATTTGCTTCTATTATACCGGAACAGCGCTTCCGTGTTGAATCTTCTATAAGCATTAGCTGCAATGTGAATATTAACACTATACAGGCATACCCCACTTTTAAGTACACAATGGAGTTTATTTACTAAAGCTGGAAAGCGCAAAATCAGGCTCACTTCTGCATGGAAACCAATTAGCTTCCAGGTTTTATTACCAGACTTAATTGAACAAGCTGGGGTTAGAACCTCATTGGTTTCTATGCAGAAGTGGCCTGATTTTGCACTTTCCAGCTTTAGTAAATAAACCCCATTGTGAACTTAAAAGTGGGGTATGCCTGTAACTAATCTAGAGTTCACTCTAAGGCCCCGTACACACGAGAGGATCCATCCGCTGGAATTGATCCGCGGACCGGCTCCAGCGGATAGATCCCCTGGTGTGTACAATCCAGCGAATCTGTTTCCGCGGATTTTCATCCCCTGGGATGGATTTCAAACGGATACAAATTTGAAGACATGCTTTCAAATCTATCCGCTTGAATCCATCCCAACGGATTGATCCGCTGGTCTGTACAGACTCACCGGATCAATCCGTCCGAATGAATCCGACGCATGCGTGGAATTCCTTATATGACAGCGTCGCGCACGTCGCCGCGTCATCATCGCGGCGACGGCGCGACACGTCATCGCGATGGGATTTCGGCGCAGATTTCGATCCGATGGTGAGTACACTCCATCGGATCAAAATCCTTGCAAATCCTCGAGAGGATTTATCGGCGGAAACGGTCCGGTGTACCGTATCCGCGGATAAATCCTCTCGTGTGTACGGGGCCTTAGAGGATGGCTAGGATATTATAGGTTGGACTTGATAAACTTGTGTCTTTTTGCAACCTCACCTTTGATAACTATGTAACTATGGGATGCCTATACTGATGGGGGGTCCGCACTGAGGGGGGGTGTCTATACTGATGGGGGGTCTGCACTAAGCGGGGGTTTCTATTCTGATAGGGGGTCTGTACTCAGGGGGGTGTCTAAACTGATCGGAGGGTTTGCACTGAGGGGTGGTCTGTACTGATGGAGGGAAGTGGTCTGTACCATGCCCGCAGCCTCTGCATCTCCTGTACCATGCCCACAGCCTCTGCATCTCCTGTACTATGCTTGCAGTCTCTGCATCACATCCTGTACCATCAAAATATATATATAGCGTATAACTTTCTTTTCTTCTCTGCTTCGGGCTCTAGCCCCAGATCTTTTGTAGACCCAGCAACACCCCTACCATCCAGTGAGATGCAATAAAATGCAGCATGTCTGTATTTTATCGCACCTCACTGCACCACATCTCTGGGCTTGCATTGTAGTAACAATAGAGCACATGAAAAACAATTGTTTTATATGTGCCCTAGCGATGACTGGTGTTTTTCCTCTGCTAGTCATTGTTGCTGTGTTGAATGGGCCCTGAGTCTAGGTTTACATCTATGCAGTTTTCAGGTGTGTTTTGTGGTGCGTTTTGTATTTTTAAACCCACATTTTTTATGTGTTTTTGCATATCGTTTTCATGCGTTTTGCGTTTTCTTTTCATTAAACACACTGTATATAGCTGGTTGCTAAGGAGTGAGGCGGCCGCTGCATCCATAACAACGATGAGTAACCAACTTCTCCACTGATAGCTGAACGTAAAAAGAACAAAAAAATATGTTTAAATATGTTTAAACCCGGTGCGGGGTTACACCCCAAATCCAGGCCAGGCCCTGTCTGGTTTGGATTTGGAAGGGAACCCCACGCCAAAAACAATGGCATGGGGTTCCCCCCAAATCCATACCAAACCCTTATGCGAGCATGCCCTCAACATGGGGGGGGGGGGTGCTTTGGGTGAGATGGGCTCTACCCCCTCCCTTTTCTGACATGCTGGGATGAAGGTCTGGTATGGATTTGGGGGAGGGCATATGCCATTTATTTATTCTTGGCATGTGGTTCTCCTCCAAATTTATACCGGACCCTAAGGGCCTGGTATGGATTTGGGAAAGGGGGGGGGCATGCTGTATTTTTCAGAAATTTTCTTGCCAACAAATCTTTTTTTTTTACATTTAGCTGTGGGTGGGGAACCTTGCTGACAGCCGAAGACTCATCGGTTGTTAAAGACGCGGGGGAGGGTTAATAAAGGAAAAAAAAAGTAACACAAAAAAAAGAGAAAAGATATTGCAGTGGCAAGCAGAGGCGTATCTAGTGAAAATAGCACCTATGGCAAGCACTGAGACTGCGCCCCTGTCGAAACATATGAAACCCATCTTTCAGATAACCTTAACAAAAAAACAAAACTTGTGATATTTATCATCCCTTGTGATACCTTTGGTAGTGACATAGCTTTTTTATGGAGAAATCTGGGGTTTATTAGACCTCTGATTCCTCCTTTGCCCTCCAAGGCCAGGTAAATGCAGAACCAACACTGGAAGTGATGAAATCTTCATCACTTACGGCCAAAGTTTTCACAGAGGAGAGGGAGAAACTGATGTTCCTCCTTCTTCTTTGTGCGCTTCCAATCCGACCAAATGGAATGGGAGAGCTTGGGAGAACAGGGAAGGGCTGTGGCTGAACGCAGCAGGGATCGCGCTGCCATTGTCCATTAGCAAAGGTGCTGAAAAGGAGATCATGCCTATGCTCGGGAGGAGAGAAGAAGAGACCCTGGTAAGTGCTTTGCTGCCCAGCCACTCATCAGCGCTCCCTTCATATGGCGCCCATGGCACTTGCCATGGCTGCCATACCCTAGATACGCCACTGGTGGCAAGGCAGTGCAGGACTGGCCAGAAGAGGGATTACTTTGACGGCCGGCTTAAACATGTATTGCAATATGTAAAAATGAACTAAATATCCCTGTTTTTCATTGCATTGTTTGCTGGGAAGGGTGGAGAGCAGGAGTGCCCAACCTTCTGAAAGCAGAGGGCCACTTAAGCGACTTAGTAACCAGTCGCGAGCCACAATGAGTGGAGTGGGCAGATGACAGGTCTGTGTCCAGTCTGCATATGCAAAGCAGACACAGGCAACGCCCAATCTACTCTATGGGCCCTCCTATCCAATCAGATAGAAGGGGGCAGATCTACTTTTGTTTTTTTTAGCAGATCGAATTGGAGGTAGGCAGGTGTAAATGGACAAACGTCTGTTTACATCTGCCTCTCCATAGAGGTGAATGGAGGGTCCGATTGGGTCGGATCGATCATGTGAAAGGGGCCTAAGGCTGCTTTTACACTGATGGTCTGCGGTCTATTGCGGCGTAGTGTACCTGAGGTTTTCCCGCCATCTAGCTGCACTTTGCCATAGATGTCTATTATATCCTGCAGGTGTGGTGCACTTTCTGAAAAGCCACTTGCTTCCTCTACTGCTGGCTTCATTTACAACACTGATGCTCCCGGATGGCAGGTTGGCAACCTGCAATCTGGGCTTGCCAACCAGCCATCCCAGAGCAGGAGGTCGCGGGCCACATCAGAGGGCTCCGCGGGCCACATGTGGCCCCTGGGTCACTGGTTGGGCACCCCTTGTGTAGAGGGTCCATCCAGAATTTGTAAAAAATAACATAAAACGCGCCAAAACACAACAAACACATGTTTTTGGTGCGACTCCATTGAAGGCTATTACACACAAAATGCAATCCGCTACGGGAAAAAATTACCCAACCGTTTTAAAAAAAAGCAGCACCGCAAAACATACAGATGTGAACTACATCTATTCGAAACCATATTAAAGCGGGAGTTCACCCAAATTTGTTTTTTAACATTAGATGGATGCTCATTTTGTCAAGGGGAATCGGGTAGTTTTTTTTAAAATCGAAGCAGTACTTACCGTTTTAGAGAGCGATCTTCTCCGCCGCTTCCGGGGAAGGTCTTCGGGACTGGGCGTTCCTATTTGATTGACAGGCTTCCGACGGTCGCATACATCGCGTCACGAGTAGCCGAAAGAAGCCGAACGTCGGTGCGGCTCTATACGGCGCCTGCGCACCGACGTTCGGCTACTTTCGGAAAATCGTGACGCGATGTATGCGACCGTCGGAAGCCTGTCAATCAAGTAGGAACGCCCAGTCCCGCAGCCCATACCCGGAAGCGGCGGAGAAGATGCATCTCTAAAATGGTAAGTGCGGCTTCGATTGTAAAAAAAAACACCCGATTCCCCTAGACAAAACGAGCCTCAATCTAATGTTAAAAAAAAAAGTTTTTTTGAGTGAACCTCCATTTTAAATGGACTGTAGTGCATTTCTGCAAAATGCAAAGCGCACCAAAATTGTGTGACCGTAGGGTGAGTCATTTAAAGAAAGTCTGAGGGGCTGTGAATTAAAAGTGATAGTAGTTCTACTGCATTACACAGTGCTCTCAGTCCAATACTGCAAACGGAGAAACGGAAAAGAGCAGATTGATAATTCGTTACTGTGCCGCTAATCCTTCATTCTCCAATGAGGGTGCTGGGGGTGTGTCCTGGACCTGGCTATACTGCTTAAACGCAGTGAAGGTGCGGGACCTGGCTTTGCAATCTAAATCACAAGACCCACTGAACAGAATTACAAATCTGTATTTGTGAAGCACCCAGCACTTGCGGTGAGAACATTTTGCCTATACTAAACCTGCTTTTGAGGACCTGTCATTCTGTGAAGGCTGTAATGATAATTAGAAAAATGACAGTTAATATAAATATGTATCAAGAGCTTCTAAATATACAGCAGTTGCCAGTCAAAACTACAACAGTAAATGTTTGTCCATTACAGCAGAGCTGGACATACAGTATATGTTGTGCTGATACATTAATCTGATCAATGGCTGCCTTCCTTGGCACTGTGTAATAGCACCACCTGGTGGAATCTTCTATATCTGCTACTGACGAGTTACCCCTGAAACAACATTTGTCAGTACATGTACAAGCATTTATTTTTTTGCACTACCCTCCTCCCCCTGCTTCTAAAGAAGGATCACATACATTTGTAACTCTAAACCAAACAATAATGTACACAGAAAGAATAATTTAAAAAAATATATATTTGTATTGTAATTCTCTAGTTTAGTTAAACTACATATAACTTGTCATTTCCTATAATAAATCAATGTTTAAATATTTTCCTTATATTAAATGGGAACTCCTTCACGTACTAAACATGGAATGGTGGAAAAATACATCTGCCTTTGAATGTCATAGATTTTAGTAGGTTTCCAAAACTAGAGCTGCATCACTTTGCGTCAGCCAAAAGGTATGGGGGGCCAAATGCTCAGCCTGCCCCACATCTGCTTTCAGACAAATGCTTGGTGCATGACCCTTGTATGGGCCCAATAAATTGCCCAACATTCTCAAGGAGGTACAGGCCCAGATTCTCAAAGGGCTTACGACGGCGCAACGCAATGTACGCCGTTGTAAGTCCTAATCTGGGCCGTCGTATCTATGCGACTGATTCAATCAGTTACACATAGATACCCATTATATCCGACAGGCGTAAGGCTCTTACGCTGTCGGATCTTAAATGCAATTTTTTTTTTTGCCGCTAGGTGTCGCCTCCGTCGTTTTCCCAGTCGAGTATGCAAATTAGCAAAATACGAGAATTCCCAAACGTACGCGCGGTCGACGCAGTGAAGTTACGACGTTTACGTTAGATTTGCACCGCGTAAAGTTGCCCCTGCTATATGAGGGGCAACCAATGTTAAGTATGGCCGTCGTTCCCGCGACAAAATTTTAAAATTTAAGTCGTTTGCGTAAGTCGTCCGTGAATGGGGCTGGACGCCATTTACGTTCACTTCGAAACCAATGACGACCTTGCGACGTCATTTGGAGCAATGCACCCTGGGATATTTTCCGGACGGCGCATGCGCAGTACGTTCGGCGTGGGAACGCGCCTAATTTAAATGCTCCACGCCCCTTACCCGGCTAATTTGAATTAGGCGGGCTTGCGCCGGGTGATTTACGCTACGCCGCCGCAACTTTACAGGCAAGTTCTTTGTGAATAAAGCACTTGCCTGTAAAACTTGCGGTGGCGTAACGTAAATCAGATACGTTAGGCCCGCACAGTTTTACGCCCATATATGAGAATCTGGGCCTTAATGTTTAATCTGAAAGTGTGAAACATTGCATTCTGTCACCTTCCTCTGTTCTGATTGGTGATACCAATGTAACTATTCTAAACAATAAAGTGGTTGTAAACATATACCCAGTGAAGTGACTGGCCTCAGGTGATACACAGGGATAAACAAATCCTCCTATATACCTATTTATCTGCAGCCTTCTCTTCTCTATATGCATTCAAAGTCCAGAATTTTTAAAGCTTGCCTGAGCTGTCAGAAGATGGGGCAGAGAGCTAAAGTTACACTCTGCAGAGATCAGTGAGGAGAGCTCTGAGAGCTGATTGGTTCGAAGGGACACATCCCCCATCACACATCACACAGAAAAAAAGCTTAGACTGTCAACCACAGGCTGTTTACTGGAGATCCCTCCCCTGTCACCTTTTTTCTCTTGGTGTCAGGAAAACATATTAGAAGTGACTCACGCTGGTAGCAGAAGAAGAAATCAGCTGGAAGAAATTACACTTAGTGCTCCTAATTGAGACAAGTACACACAATAGATATGCTTTGTTCATATTTCATGTGGACTAAGCAAGGATTGTGGGGTAGATCCACATACAAATACATTGGCTCAGCGTATGTGAGATACGCTACGCTGCTGTAACTTACATTATGCCGGTTCGAATCCCCAAAGAATTTGCGGCTTAAGTTACGGTGGCGTAGTGTATCTCAAGCGGCGTAACGGCGCGGAATTCAAATCGGCGATTAGGGGGCGTGTTTCATTTAAATGAAGCGCGTCCCCACGCCGAATGAACTGCGCATGCTCCGTTTATAAATTTCCCGCCGTGCATTGCGCTAAATGACGTCGCAACTTAGACGTGAATTACGTCCATCCCGATTCACGGACGACTTACGCAAAAAATAAAAAAAATCTAATTTCGACGCGGGAACGACAGCCATACTTAACATGGCAAGTCTAACTATACGCGACGAAATAGCAGCTTTAACTATACGCCAGAAAAAGCCGACTACTGGCGCCGGAAAAAAATGCGCCGGCCACTCGTACGTTCGTGGATCGTCGGAAATAGCTCATTTGCATACCCGACGCGGAAAACGACGTGAACGCCACCCAGCGGACGCCGAAGTATTGCATCTTAGATCCGAAGGAGTACGAAGACGTACACCTGTCGGATCTAACCCAGAAGCCGTCGATACGACGCGGGAAATTTGAAAGTACGCCTGCGTATCAGTAGATACACCGGCGTACTGGCTTTGTGGATCTACCCCTTAATATCTACTGGACACCTGAATGGGGACACACTTGCTCCAATTGTTCCACTGGCAGGAAAAATGCCACTGCCACTGTAAAGCCCAATACACACGACCGGTCTGTCTGATGGTTTGTTTTCCATCGGTGAAAAAAAATAGAACATGTTTTAAAATTTTCCTATGGATAAAAAACTGATAGAAAAAAGATCGTCTGTGTGGAACTCCATCGGAGAAAAATCCATGCATGCTCAGAATCAAGTCGACGCATGCTCGGAAGCATTGAACTTCATTTTTCTCAGCATGTCGTAGTGTTTTACGTCACAGCGTTGGACACGGTTGGATTTTTGACTGATGGTGTGTAGACAAGACTGATGGAAGTCAGCTTCATCGGATATCCAACGAAAAAATCCATCGGATTAGATTCCATCAGATATCCGATCGTGTGTACAGGGCTTTAGTCAGCAGGAGGAAAACATTCTCCAGCTTCGGATGTTGGAGAAAGACATCTGTTGTCTGTGGTCAGGGGAATGGCTGTCCCTAATGGAAAAGAGGCCTTTCTCTCATTCTACACTGTTACTGTATATGAGGTATAGTGAGTATTTTGGGGGAGTCGAGTTCTTTACTGGTGGTATTTATGCTGGGAGGGAGCTTTGTGCTGGGGTGGATCTGGAAAGGAGGTAATTTTTGGTTGTATGCTAAATACTGCTGAGCCCTGCACTCTGAGGGTTATGCACTCCTGACCCCTGCACTCTGTGCGATACACACTCCTGATCCCTGCACCCTGTGTGTTTGTACTCCTGATCCCTACAGTTTGGGCATTATGCACTCCTGACCCCTGCATCCTGTGCACTATATACATCGGCTCCCTGCACTCTGTGTGATATGCACTCCTTATCCTAGAACCTTCACTTTGAGCACCCCTGACCCCTTAACACTGTAACATGGATATTCCATACTCCTGACCACTGCAAGTACATTATATACTCCTGAGCCCTGCACTCTGCATGCTATATTGTACAATGTACATGACATACTTCTGACCAAAGTCTTTATTTCTTTATCGTACACCACGGCATGGGCGTCCGCAGAACTTTTTTCAGGGGGGGCATCATTTTAAGGTCATCCATGCTCGGTCCCTTTTTGACAATGTCATGAAGTGGAGGGGCTTAGTCATTATCACATAAAGCGCAGGCATCCAAAGGTTTGAGAAACCTGATGCAACTATCAAGCAACTAGCAACTTTGAATAACAATATCATAAAAAATTGAGTCCCCCCCCCCCCCAGGATCAGTGCCAGTTTCTGCAATAACAATCCCCAGCTTTGCTGTCAGTTTCCGCAATAAAAATCGCCAGCATTGGTGTCAGGAGCAACAATAATAACCCTCCACATCGGTGCATATTTCTAGAATAAAAACTTCAGCATCTGTACCAGTGTACATAATAATGACCCTCAGCACTGGTGTCAGTTTCCGCACTAAAAAATCCCAGCATTTGGTGTCATTTTCTGCAATAATTGCCCCCAGCATAGATGGGAGGATATCAGGTTAGACACTTCCTAATGGCTCAGTCCCTAGGATAAGTAATGGATAATGGCCAACAGGCCCTCTTACCAGACCTGGTGAAACCGCAACAGTGATCCCTCTGGCTGGACGTTCACTCACTTTTGGTTGCCTGGGGTGACTCTAGTCAGTAGTGTAGCATGCCTGTATACTGGCAGTGGCTCGGTCTTTCTCCCTCTCTGGTGGTGCGGGTACAGCGTGGCTCCCTCTCTGGTCATGCGGGTACAGCGTGGCTCCCTCTCTGGTCGTGCGGGTACAGCGGGGCTCCCTCTCTGGTCGTGCGGGTACAGCGGGGCTCCCTCTCTGGTCGTGCGGGTACAGCGGGGCTCCCTCTCTGGTGGTAGGGGTACAGCGGGGCTCCCTCTCTGGTGGTGCGGGTACAACGAGGCTCCCTCTCTGGTGGTGCGGGTACAGTGTGACTCCCTCTCTGGTCGTGCGGGTACAACATGGCTCACTGGTTGGTGCGGGTACAGCGTGGCTCTCTGGTTGGTGCGGGTACAGCGTGGCTCTCTGGTTGGTGCGGGTACAGCGTGGCTCTCTGGTTGGTGCGGGTACACCCAGCTTCCCCCAGCATGAGCACAGTATTTTCTTTTCTCCTCTTGTATCCCCCCCCCCCCCAGCAGAGAGCTTGCTCTCTATTTTCTAGCTTCAGCTGACAGAAAGGGGCGATCAGGGAGATATACAGACACAGCCGTGGCTCTCCTCTCCCTGTCACAGCGCCGCTGATCCATTTACCAGCGAACACGGCAGTGGCGCTGTGACAGGGAGAGGAGAGCCGCGGGCTGTGTCTGTATATCTTCCCGGATCGCCCCCTCCCCCTTTCTGTCAGCTGAAGCTAGAAGAGAGAGAGAGAGAGCGGATCTAATTGAATTCGCCGCACCGCCGCCATGCTTCCTACCTACTGTTTTCCTCCCCGAGAATCACGGCACTGGTTTCTAGGGGGGGGGCAAACACCCTCCCTTGCCCTTTGGACGCCCATGCACCACGGGACACAGAGCCTCCTAATCATTACATAGTGGGTTGCATGGTCACCAGAGGTGATTGGACACTGGCACAACCAATCAAAGACAGTTCCTCTCCATATAACCCCTCCCATCAGGGAAGTACCTTCGTTTTTTCCCCAGTGTCTAAGGTGTTGGACGTGAGTAAGATGTGCTGAAGGAAGCTCTGCCAAAGGAGACCCTATGAGGGCAGAGAGCTACACTGTGGGTCCATCCAAGACGCTTATTTTTATTACGCCAAAACTGGATGGTATCCGGACCTCGTGGACGAGGTGTCGTCTGTAATGTCTCTGTTCGGAGGACTGGGCTCTGGGGTCCAGCACTTTCGCTCTATACGCTAAAAGTCCTGGGAAAGTCTTTGACAAGGCCCAGGGAAGAGGTCTCCTTTAAGTAGGAACCCATACCCATGAAGCTTGGCATGCAGAACCCGCAGTGATGGGGGAAGATTGGTATCTGCCTGGCAGAAAACCTGCGGCGGGGACAAGGTGATTTAGGAAAAAGTCCTAAGTTTTAAACTTAACCACTTAAGGACCCATTCACGCCGACATACGTCGGCAGAATGGCACGGCTGGGCACAGGCACGTACCTGTACGTCCTCTTTAAGAGCCCAGCCGTGGGGTCGCGACCCGGTCCGAAGCTCCGTGACCGTGCCCGTGGGACCCGTGGACCCGATCGACGCCTGTGTCCCGCGATCTGTCACAGGAGCTAAAGAACGGGGAGAGGTGTGTGTAAACATTCATTGTGGCAATGTCAGTGATCTTCTGTTCCCTGATATAGGGAAAGACGATCACTAACATCACATGTCCAGCCCCGCCCCCCTACAGTTAGAAACACATATGAGGTCACACTTAACTCCTTCAACGCCCCCTAGTGGTTACCGTAACTCTTAAACTGCAATTGTCATTTTCACAGTAATCAGTGCATTTTTATAGCACTTTTCGCTGTGAAAATTACAATGGTCCCAAAAATGTGTAAAAATTGGCCGATGTGTCCGCCATAATGTCGCAGTCACAAAAACAGGTCGGGGGGGGACCCCCGACCTGTAAGGGGTCCGGTGGCCCCAGGGGCCTGGATGGCATCCCCCATTTTTTTTTTGATCGTCAGCACCCAAAGACCCCCAACCTGTAAGGGGCCCGGTGGTCCCCAGGGGCCCGGATTGGCATCCCCCATTTTTTTTGTTCGTCAGCACCCAAAAGCCCCCCCCCCAGACCTGTAAGGGGCCCGGATGGCATCCTCATTTTTTTCTTTGTTTGTCAGCACCCAAAGCCCCCCGACCTGTAAGGGGCCCGAATGGCATTCCCCATTTTTTTTGTTCGTCAGCACCCAAAGCCCCCCCGACCTGTAAAGAGTCTGATGGCCCCCAGGGGCCCGGATGGCATCCTCCATTTTTTCTATTTTTTTTTGATCGTCCGCACCCAAAGTCCCCGATCTGTATAGGGGCCCGGTGGTTCCCAGGGGCCCGGATGGCATCCCCCATTTTTTTTGTTCGTCAGCACCCACGACCTGTAAGGGGCCCGGTGGCCCACAGGGGCCCAGATGGCATCCCCCATTTTTTTTTTTATCGTCAGCACCCAAAGACCCCCAACCTGTAAGGGGCCCGGTGGTCCCCAGGGGCCCGGATTGGCATCCCCCATTTTTTTTGTTCGTCAGCACCCAAAAGCCCCCCCCCCAGACCTGTAAGGGGCCCGGATAGCATCCTCATTTTTTTCTTTGTTTGTCAGCACCAAAAGACCCCCGACCGGTAAGGGGCCCGAATGGCATTCCCCATTTTTTTTGTTCGTCAGCACCCAAAGCCCCCCCGACCTGTAAAGAGTCTGATGGCCCCCAGGGGCCCGGATGGCATCCTCCATTTTTTCTATTTTTTTTTGATCGTCCGCACCCAAAGTCCCCGATCTGTAAGGGGCCCGGTGGTTCCCAGGGGCCCGGATGGCATCCCCCATTTTTTTTGTTCGTCAGCACCCACGACCTGTAAGGGGCCCGGTGGCCCACAGGGGCCCAGATGGCATCCCCCATTTTTTTTTTTATCGTCAGCACCCAAAGCCCCCCGACCTGTAAGGGTCACGGTGGTCCCCAGGAGCCCGGATGTCATCCCCCATTTTCTTTGTTCATCAGCACTCAAAGCCTCTCCCCTGACCTGTAAGGGGCCTGGTGGTCCCCAGGGGCCTGGATGGCATCCCCCATTCTTTTGTTTTTTAATTCTTTTTTTGTTTGTCAGCACCCAAAGCCCCCCGACTTGTAAGGGGCCCGGATGGCATCCCCCATTTTATTCCTTTGTTCGTCAGCACCCAAAGCCCCCCCCCCCCCCTGACATGTAAGGGGCTCGGATGGCATCCCCAATTTTTTTTGTTCGTCAGCACCCAAAGCCCCCCCGACCCTTAAGGGGCCCGGATGGCATCCCCCATATTTTTTTTTGTGATCGATAGCACCCAAAGCCCCCCCGACCTGTAAGGGGCCTGGTGGTCCCCAGGGGTCCAGATGTCATCCACCATTTTTTTTGTTTGTCAGCACTCAAAGCCCCTTTCCCAACCTGTAAGGGGCCCAGTGGTCTCCAGGGGCCTGGATGCTTCTTTTTTTTTTATTCTTTTTTTTTTGTTCGTCAGCACCCAAAGCCCCCCCCCCCCCCCCCTGTAAGGGGCCCGGGTGGCATCCACCATTTTTTTCTTTGTTCGTCAGCACCCAAAGCCGGATTTCTTCTCCAGCTTGCCGATTGCACTAGTGAGCCAGTAGAAGCACCGGAGGGCAGCAAGTAAAAGCAATTAAGCAGGGAATCACCGGCCAAAAAATATGATATCTGAACAGGGGCAATCTGTCCATTAGGGGCGCCCAGGTGTTGCTACCCTCTCTCCAGGCCACCCTCTATATGCATAGCATGAATCTATCCATTGATGCAGCGGCTGCCCCCTATTAATGCGTCCGACCCCTTTCAGGGCATCAGGCGCATGATTTACCGCAGCCAGATTTTTTTTTAAGCACCTGCCAAAGGCTCTAATAAGCTTCAAAATAGGGTGTGCTCGGGACGCAGAGAGTGCGACTGGAGCCCACCCTGGTGTGTTACATTAGCGAATGAATATTCACTGTTGCAACACTGATCCTCCTCCTGGTCAACAGTGTTGTAACTAACGGCGTTTAAATAAACGCCGTTAGGTAACGATGGGCCTCCTGAGGGTAACGAGTAATCTATCAGATTACTTTTGCCCTCTCGGCAACGCCGTTCCCATTACTGGACGGCGTTACCGAAATTACATAGAGCGCGTGGGGGGGCAGTCCGGGCAGACTCTGCCTCCTCCCGTGACGCTGCTTGTGACTCACCGTCCGACCACCTGACCAGCTGACGCGGCTACGTCGAAACGTCACTCCGTACACTTCCAGCCACCCGATACATTGGGTGGCTGGGAGTGTACGGAGTGACGTTTCGAAGCGACCGCGTCAGCTGGTCAGGTGGTCGGATGGTGAGTCACAAGCAGCGTCACGGCAGGAGGCAGAGTCTGCCCGGACTGCCCGGCGATACTTGACGTTGAGAAGGGAGTGGGACCTGATATGCCTAAAACATATGGAACCGGCGGAGCAGCGGCGTTGGAGCCGAGGAGATCATCATGACAGTCGGCGATGGAGAGGCACAGGTACGCCCGCACAGTACACGGGACACACAGACCCAGGAGGTGGGGAATGGGGATAGAGTCAGAGCCAGATCATATCAGGCAGCTTAGCGGGCTTATCCAGGCTCTCACCACAAAGGATGACATGCCTGGGCAGTGGGCAGTTGGGCACTGTGGGCAGGTGGAGTTGATAATTAATTATACACAGTATTGCATTTGCTGGGCCTGCCTGGGCATGTGGAGCGGTTCGGTGGAGTGACACTCCACCGGACCGCTCCACATGCCCAGGCAGGCCCAGCAAATGCAATACTTTTAAAATGTTATTAGTAATAACATTTTAAAATATGCATTATTTGTAAAGGAATTTTGTAGTGCAGTTATAAAGTATAGTACAGTACAGTATATGGCAGGCCCAGCAAATGCAATACTGTGTACAATTATTAATATCATCATCACACTCCACCTGCCCAGGCAGCAATACTGTACAATATAGATTCAGTGTGCACTGCAGCAGTGTCACTCACACTGCACACTGAATCTATATTGTGCAGTATTGCTGGGCAGGTGGAGTGTGATGATGATATTAATAATTGTACACAGTACGAAATGTTCTAAAATACTGTATATAGTGTTTTTATTCTTCAATCAGTTAATATAAACATCTTTGATATTAAAGATGCTATAGAACGTAATTGTATTGTAGAATATTAAAAAAAAAAGTCAGTTACTTTTCTGAGTAACTAATTACTTTGCCAATGAAGTAACTGAGGGCAAAATCCACAAAGCAGATGCGCCGACTTAACTCGAGATTTCTAATTTTACACGGCGCGTATCTTTGCGCCTGATCCTCAAAACGAGATACGCATGAAATTCCGGTATTTTCGTCCTACCTAAAATAATTACACCGGCGCTTCTTTGTGCGCAAATTACGCTAGACACGCCGCTGTATTTGATAGGCAAAGATGCAAATGAGGGAGATAGGGCGATCCACAAAATTAAGTGTGTGCGGCGTAGATTACGACCTGTGCGCTTTTGTTAGTTTCCCGGAGCAATTTTACACTTTATAAAAGCAGCCCTAATTTTACACATGCCGTGTAAAGGTCAGCTAAAGCAATACCATGAAGGAAGAGCTGACCACACACACTTGCTGGACTACAATCTGTATGCCACCATGCCAGGGGCATCCATGCCCCTATCTATAATAGTGACTTTAGTAACCCAGGGTACCCCCTCTTCTGAGGGAACAGCAGTCAGGAGACGCCTCGCAGAATGCATATTTGCAGAGTAAACGCACATTAATGATGTCACAATGAGAATGCATGAATGCACGCCACTGTGGTCCCTAGCACAGACACATCACATGCACATCGAATTGGATTAGATCCAAGTCCCCCCCCCCCCATTGGTACTTGGAAGCAGCAACGCCACGCCACGGCTCCAATTATGTCACTGTGCATTCATACACCATTCAGGAACCTGGGATCACTTCTCCCTGGTCCTGGGGATCCCTACTCCACCAAAACTGAGGATGACACCCTTATTTTATCAGGAATGCCACCCCCCCACATTCACACACATAAATCAAATCATAAGTACAGAATACCAAATGAAATAATAAAAAAAAAAAAAAAAGTATCCCTGCTAATTAATTATCGGCGGCGATTGCTACGCCTTGGCTGGCCACGGGCATGGCCACGGGCACGGCCACGCCCTCGCGGAGGATGTCCATTGGGGGGGTGTGAGCTGGGGAAGGAGGAGCCTCCTGGGGGGGTGAGCAGGGGAAGGAGGAGCCTCCTGGGGGGGGTGAGCAGGGGAAGGAGGAGCCTCCTGGGGGGGGTGAGCAGGGGAAGGAGGAGCCTCCCCTGCTGGCCTGCCCTCCAAGGCCACTGCAATTCTACTGAGACAGGCAGTGAGGGAAGCCGCATTGGCCTGGCCAGACCTAGTATTGTCCTGCACAGCCTGGGTCAGGGCAGTCACCTCCCGGGCCACGCCTGTTGTGGCGGTCTGTAGGTCGTTCATGCATGTAATGACCGCCACTGAGTTGGTGGCCACATCACCGACTGCCTCCATCATTACACCCAGGCTGTGCTCCATCTGGGTAATTTTTTGGAGCATTTTAGCCAGAGTGCGGGTCTGCCGGGCATTGTCCCTCAGCAGACTGACCGGCAGACGCTCGGCTACCTCCATGGTGTCCTGGGTCGCCATCCTGCCTGCCCCTGAGGCTTGTGGCCTGGGAGGAGGGGATAGAGTGACCCTTGTGGGTGGAGGCCTGTTGGGAGAGAAGTGGGAGGGGCTACCCCTGATGGTGGCCTGACTGGTGCCAGCCTCTGGGGTAGCCTCAGGGGAAGACTCAAAGGTCATCATATCAGAGGCCAACAGGACTTCCCGGCCAATCTGAATATTTTCTTCCTCCTCCCCCTCATCCTCCTCCCCCTCATCCTCCTCCCCCTCAACCTCCTCATGAGGGGAGGTTTGGCCACTCCCCTCCCCTGGGGAATCCTGCCCTTCTTGGGAGTCATCAGCAGCCTGTCTTGGGGGTGGTGCAGCAGCCTGGCCTGATGGGCCAGCAACCTCCTGGCCTGATGGGCCTGCAACCTCCTGGCCTGATGGGCCTGCAACCTCCTGGCCATCTGTGGAGGACACAAAACAATCACAGGTTTGAGGATCCACACACATGGCACATCTTCCCTTCCCCCACCCACACATGCTAATCACCAGAGAGAAAAACCAAAAACGTACCTGTCCTCACAGGAACATCTGACTGATAGCCAGGCAGGCCCACCACCTGCTGTGGGTGGAAACACTGGGCCACTGCCCATTCCTCCTCCGTCAGTCTGACTGGGCAGGGTCCTCCTCCTCCAGTGCCCCTGGTATGGGCGTCCATCTTTGCCATCTTATTGCGGACGACGCTCCTAAGGTCGTTAATCTTTTTCTGTATGCCAGGGGGGGTCCTGGTCTCCCCCCCACCGCATTGACCTGATCCGTTTAAGGAGCTCCTTCCTCCTGGCCGGGGGGGTGTTTTGGCTCTCAGGGCCATGCAGATATCGCCCATATCGCACGATGCCCCGAGCAAGAATTCGCTTCTCTCCCAGGGTGAAATTAAGCTTCCTGCGCTTGGGGGCCATCACAGACACCACCCAGCACCAAGAAACTCACCCAAAAAACAATCACCAATACACACCCAACAAACAGACAAAAATACACACCCAAAAAACAGACAAAAATATACACCCAAAAAACAGACAAAAATCTAAACACACAAGCAGACAGCTACTATAAATTCTAAATAAAACACGAACAAAAAACAAACAAAATACAAGCACAAAAAAAAAATCAGCAAAAACAATAACAAACAAATTAACAAAATACACTTATCAAAAACAAACACCAACTAGACTCTCCAACTCCTCAAACACTTTTCTCACAAACACAACTTAACAACACACCGACAAACGTTAAGAGCAGAAGCAAATTGCTCATGGAAGGGAAACACTGGGATATACTTTTGCAAGGGAAGTGTGTTTGACTGGGGATTTTTATACACAGGGCGATCCTCAAACTAAGTACGCTTGGCCTTTTACCTATCTCACTGATTGCGCCGAGCAAAGTTCTGCACATGCGCAGTGAGCAGCAGATTCGTGCGCGCATGCGCAGTACGGCCGGCCCTTCATTTGCATGGGGTCACGGCTCATTACAATGAAGCACGCCCACTTCCTTCCCACTTGCAATAACCCCGCCTTACGCCTCGGAATTTAAGTTTAATTTTGTGCGCAAATGCGCTGTGGATACGGCACTTACGACACCAACTTAGGGCGCCGTAACTTAAATGACATAAGTTTTAAGTAACTTAATTTGCGCCGCTGGCTGTGGATTTGGCCCTGAGTCACTAACTCAATTACTTTTTCGGACAAGTAATTTGTAACTGTAACTAATTACTTTTTTAAAGGAAGATGAGCAACACTGCTGGTCAATCGGGAAGCGGGTCTGATACCCGTCACTTGATTGGCTGAAAGGACAGGTGATCCTATTGGATGGCTAGAAGCAGGGGGGGAGATGCACGGCGAAAGCAAGGAGGTGAAGAGCCACTGCCCAATGCCTGCATGCTCGGTCCCCGTCGATGCCTGGATGCCCGGTCCCTGCAGATGCTTGGATGCTCCATCCACTCCACCGCTCTGCGGATCTCCGCCGCTGCTCCTTGGATGCCCGCAGACACCAGTCGCCACTGTATCTGAATGATGCCTGCAGCTGCACCCATCATTCAGATATCCCCACTCAAAGCCCAGGAGGTCATATGACGTCATAGGACATAGGATGTCATAAGTGGTAAGCTGCATTGACATACATTGTAGTTGTAGTGCATAACATTTAACATGACTGTCTAGATGTAAAGATAGGAGACAAAATGATGCAAGGCTACTTCTTAACGTGTTTCGTGAAACAAAATCAGGAGATACAGCATTTTTCCGCTCAAAAAACGATATCTGCAAGGAGACCATGTGATTAAATTACATTAAAAGTAAAAAAAAACAAAAAACAGACTTCTTCATGTAATTTAATGATATGGTCTCCTTGCAGATATGGGTATGTTGAGGAAAGTTGAGAAATCCTGAAATCCTGAGTGACCTAGGCATTAGGTAATGAATTTGACATTGTATTTAGTCTTCTTATCTATATAACTGCATACTTGTGTCCTCTGTTATCAACATTGATGGGTCAACAGTAATGTCTTCCATTGGTCTTACTGTCAAAAAGACTGATACTTACAGCAAACAACATCCCCAAATGTAAAACCTTCATCTTGGGTATCTTCAGTCACAGTGAAGGTTATCAGACCTTCTAATGACGCTATATACAGTGACCATATATCAAGACAGTTGTATTGTAGGTTACAGAGCAATGTTTTAAATGGCCACTTTTGTCAATAACAACAAATTGAAGTATGTATATATTGAAGTATGGCTATGAAAAGCTTTTTTGTTTTGGACAGAGTTTTATAGGGATTAGAACACATATCAGTGGGCAGAAGGCCACATTCTTACACCTTTTTTTTTTACTTGGAAAAAACAACTTTATTAATTTAAGGCACAGATTACAAGATAGTCAAGCACATTCATCAATAAAAGTACAATTTCATATGGTAAATTGCGTGATCATTTTGTTTACCCAGAAACCGCTATTCATACATTCACAAGGCCAAAGGAGCAGTTCAACATAGAACAACCTCCGGGCAAGGCAGAATCAGACACATGTTTCTCGATCCTCTAGCCATCTGTCCTATATCTTGGAATACTTTTGTGCGGATCCCCTGTGTGTGTAAATCGTTTTTTTGAATGGCAAAGTGTCATTAACAGCCTTTTTCCACATCTGTAGAGTGGGGGCAAAATGTGCATCCATCTCTGGGCAATCACTTTACATGCTAAAAATAATGTTTCAAATAGGAAAATTGTGTGATATTTATCTACCTCTACATCAGGCAATAGCCCCAGAATACACAACTTAGGGTCAAGTACCACAGGGGATCCCATATTGTCATGTAGAAAGCGGACAACCTGCGTCCAGTAAGTCTGAATATTTGGACAGCTCCAAATGAGATGGTAAAATGTGCCAACACATTCTTACACCTTTGGTGGGATTGCACCTTTATTAAACCATTTTGGGCAGAGTAACAAACCTGTATAGTAATATTGCTCAAAATCGTTAGGAGATGATCCTCTCAGAATGCTATTCCATGACACGCATATGTCTGTGGGCTCCTATAAGTGATAGTTAGTTTCCCAGCTTCTGAGGCTTGTGCCGCTACAATGGAAATCCTTGGTGGTCCCTACTGTCAAGGAGTGGCTAATGAAGGTACAAGAAATACAATGGACAGAGTAGTGGAGGTACCAGTGTTCAGATCATTGTCACAAATTTTGCAGTATCTAAGCTCTATGACTAGATTTCAGTTCCTATGATTTATATAAACAACTAACAATATGGTAATATGAGTTTACATGTGCAAAATGTTGGCCTTTGACCTTTCTCACAGCACTGGTTGACTTGAGTTAGGCTGTGTGATACCCCGGTTTTTCTTCGTATTCTCTTTCTAGGGGAGGGATAGGTTTTCTAGCCCCGCTCACCTGCTTTCCATCCTCCTCTCTTCTTGCTTCACCCATCCTTCTTTCAAACATCTTCCTTTTTGCTCACTGTTTCCTCACTGGAGAGTCAGGGGAAACCTCTACGAAGGCCCCTCCGGTAATATATATTTGTCATCCACAAAGGCATATTATTTTTACTGTAATAGATTGTTATTTTGTAATGCCGTAATATTGTCCATATATCCATGTGGAACAAATGCAATAGGATCCAAAGGGCTGCACACTTGAAAACTGCATTCACTTTATTTATAATCATTAAACACCATATACAGCAACAGTGAACACCATGAGAGCAAGGAAACACAGTCAACCTGTTTTACACTGCCAGCGATTATTCATGACTTTACGAATAAGCGCTAGTAGTGCGAAACTTGCTGACTGTGTTTCCTTGCTATCTTACCTACCGTACCTGTAATGTTCCTATTTTCTTTTTGCAATTATGAAAAAAAAACACATTAAGATTTGAAAAAAAATAATCTGTCGAGATTTTATTGTTGTCTGTGTCCATGATTCACCCTCTCTATTTGTCCTAATGACCATTGTCACTGACAGTGAAAGCCCCAAATTTTTAATTGACCCCTAAACAGGAATACAGAGGACATTTTCCAATGAGGACACAGTTCTAGTGACAGTCAGTGAGTTCCCTCACTTCCTGTTTTGGCTTTGGCAAAATCTCTGCAATAGGACACAGAAGCAAAAAATACCGACAGGGGTTATATAACCCTCCCCTGCTCTATCCAAAATAATAAAGGAGTTTTGCTTTTAGTTCTACTTTCAGCTTTGACAGGTTTGCCCCTGACTGTTTATATAACATCACATTTAAATAATTTTATCTTTAACAGTTATTATCTGGCCTGGTGGCAACAGTCTCTAGAAGGTCGAATGTTGCTAAAGCAGGCCATACACGGTCGAATTTTCTTTTCAAAATCAGAACGTTTTTTTTTTTTTTGATCCGATGATGCCACCATTGATTTTTGAAATTCGGCCGACCAAACCATCATGTTGCCGGGAATATTCGTTTCTCTCCGGGAATATTCGTTTCTCTCCGGGAATATTCTTTTCTTGCACATGCGCATTTTTTTTTCTATTACATTTCTCGCACGATTCTCCCATCATTGATCAAAAAATCATTAGTTTTTCAAAAGATTTCCAACATGTCAGATTCCTCAAATTTGATTGCCGCACGAAAATCGGCTGTTGCTGCAGCCCACTAACGGTGCGAAATTCGTACGAAAATTCTTTGATACGATTTTCGAAAGAAAATTCTTTCAAAATTCGAACCATGTATGGCCTTTAGTGGGACATAACAATTAAAGTCTGACAAGGTTCTAAGGACTCGTACACATGGCCGAGTTTCTCGGCAAAAACCAGCAAGAAGCTTGCTGTGTTTTTTTTTTTGCCGAGGAAACCGGTCGTGTGTACACTTTTCAACGAGGAAACCGCCGAGGATCTCGTCGGGCCAAAAAGAAAGCATGTCTATTTTTTCCTCCACGGCAATGGGAAAATTTGGCTCGCCGAGATTCTCGGCGGCTTCACAAGGAACTTGACGAGCAAAACGATGTGTTTCGCCCGTCGAGTTCCTCGGACATGTGTACGAGGCTTAACCCTTCCCAGCTGAACCCAAAGTTAGAAGAAACAGTTGTGTGGAGTTCCATTTTAAGTGGGTTCAGGATATTTCATGACTCCTAGGGGGTTCAGTCATAAACCATTTGCTGAATGTTGCCACATTGCTTTTTTAGGATGTGTCTTTATAATCATTGCCTAAGGATGTTTTTGCTTAGAAAGGACAATTTGAAAGGAAAGGGAACACATTTTCCTGTAGGATGTATTTTCATATTATACAAACAGGAAGTGAGTGAAGCAAAGAAATAATCTGGACGAGCAAATGCCAAATGGTTGTTAGTAGTCTGTATTCTACTCTAAACATAAATTAACATTTGTTTTTGGCATGACTGATAACCTTCTGGCTCATTGCATAGGATCTTACTTATCTCTGAGTATTCATGGAAACCACATTGTAAAATAATTGTGATAACACAATTACAAGACCATTCAGATAGGGATCAGGAAAGGAGATAAGAAGGGAAGTGCTCTCATAGTGCTATAAATATCTCCTATCATTTTGCTCCTAAAGGAATATTATATTTTATATTTAAAAATTACACTTCTATACTGTACATTCTAAGTTATCTATCCTTTACTACATGGGCTGTTATCAATCATGATCAACAGTGTGACCAAGAACCGTTACTGCTCCCTCATGATTAATAATAGTCTTTACAAGAGAGCGACTGCAAGACATAGCTGGTAATTTACACGCACAGTTACATAGTCATGAACTACCCATGCCTTTTACTGAATTTATGTAGCGCAAAGCCATCTTGCTGACACTGAGGTAGGCCACAAGGAACCAGAGGTTGCATCACTAAGGTTGCTGTAAGGCAGACATTCTCAAGCTTTTTAACATGGGGGAACCCTTGAATTAACTCTCTGGGCTCAGGGAACCCTTGCTTATAATTGCTATGGCCCGGATTCAGAAAGGACTTACGTCGACGTATCTCCAGATACGCTGTCGTAAGTCCAAATGTGCGCCGTCGTATCTATGCGCTTACTCAGGAATCCAGATACGCCTGAATTTCTGCTTGAGCCGACCGACGTAAGTCTCCTTACGCCGTTGTATCTTGGGTGCATATTTACGCTGGCCGCCAGGGGCACTTCCGTAGATTTACGCGTTAAATATGTAAATGAGCTAGATACGCCGATTCACAAACGTACTTGCGCCCGTCGCAGTAAGGCGTACGTCCGGCGTAAATTTACTCCTCATAAATCAGGGGTAAGCCATGTTAAGGTATGGGCGCGGGAACAGTGTCGTATTTTACGTTGTTTGCGTAAGCCGTACGTGAATGGGGCTGGGCATAGGTTATGTTCACGTCGAAAGCATTGAGCCGACGTATCTTAGGGAGTATTTGCAACGTGATTCTGAGCATGCGCCGTTCGTTCGGCCATGCATTTACATGGGGTCACAGTTAATTTAAATACAACACGCCCACGGCCTTGCTACTTTGAATTAGGCGGGCTTACGCCACCCATTTTACGTTACGCCGGCGTAAGAAAGGGAGCAAGTGGTTTGTGAATACAGTACGAGCCACACTATGTTACTTTGGCGTAGCGCATATCAGATGCGCTACGCCGCTCTAAAGATACGCCAATCTCTCTGAATCCCGGACCAAATCTACAACTCACAGTTAGTGTGATGGCTACTTGGAAGAATATTCCTTATATATGGGGTCATTGGGAGGAAATACCCCCTTACAAATAGCTAACAAAATAATTGTTATAAGTGGTTAATCATCTGAGAGGCAGAAGATGCTCATTCCCCACGATGTAGTATATATACACATTCTGTGAATAAACTTACTAGACTGCTGCTGGCATATATGGTCTGTCTTCCGGACTTGTGAGGACGCTTCCTGGGTGGAACGAAATGCATTAAGCGAGTGGATACTTCCGGTGACAACATGTCCGCTATTTAGAACGCAGACCGCAGCTTTGAGTTCCACATCGGCGTCTTTACATGCCCATATACAAGAGGAGAGTTTTGTAAGTGTGCAAATTGCTTTTAAATGCTTTTAGACTAATAAAAATGTAATTGCGCTATGGATCTCTCCAGGTTCTATTTCCCCATACTCATGTAAGAAGTCTTTAACCTACCTGCTGGAACCCCTAAGAAGGAAAAGATACAGCTATCCATTAACAATTGGAGGATCGCAAGCCACTTTTAACAACAGGCACATAACCCACTACAAGTTAGTGAGAGATGGCACATAAGGAGGGGAGCATGGCATGGCACTTTATTGACATCATTGTCACTGGAGGATACTAAGCACTTTAAAGGGCGTATTGTTTTGTATACATTGATGCACAGAACACGGCTTGAATTTTGTTTCTGTAGCGGTACCCCTGTAGGGGCTGCTGAAAGTTGTAGTCCGTCTGTCACCCTGCCCAGCCCGGCATTCACTTTCTCAAGCACACAGAGTCAATAAATAGTCTGTTAACTTAGCGTGTTTAGGCTACGCCGCCGTAAGTTAGCTAGGCAAGTACATGATTCTCAATGTACTTGCCTGCTATGTTACGGCGGCGTAGCCTAAAGTGGGCGGGCGTAAGGGCGCCAAATTCAAATGTGTGTTAGGGGGGGCGTGTTGTATGCTAATAGTGCTTGACCTTAGGTTTTTTATGTTTTTATTTAACTGCGCATGCGCCGGGCGCCTACATTTCCCAGTGTGCATTGCGCAAACGACGTAAAAAATTCAAATTTCGACGCGGGAACGGCGGCCATACTTACTATTCCACTAGGGCCTAGCTCTAAATTTACGCGGCCTATCTCTTATGTAAATGGCGTAAAAGTACTGCGTCGGCCGGGCGTACGTTCGTGAATCGGCGTATCTCCTCATTTACATATTCTACGCCGACCACAATGGAAGCGCCACCTAGCGGCCATCCAAAATATTGCAATCTAAGATAGGACGGCGCAAGCCGTCGTATCTTAAAATATGTTTAAGCGTATCTCTGTTTGAGCATACGCTTAAACATAAGTCGGCGTAGATTATGAGTTAGGTCGGCTTATCTACTGATAAGCCGGCCTAACTCTTTCTGAATTTACCTAAGAGTCTCTGGAAGAGCCCATCCTATACAAATGCATGATCCCCCAAGCGAAGCCCAACTAAGTAACAGAAATAGTTTATGTAAATCATACTTCCATACCAATATATTGCTTGCTGCAAACCAGAACTACTGAAAAGTGATTGCTTTATAAAGCCATATTTTTATAGGGCAGTGTTCTTTTGTCAATATTACAGAAATAGGTGCCAGGTTAAAGATTCCCTTTTTCACATAGAACCCCAGTTTATAAAAGTTCATTGTTCCTTTGCAAAAGCCTTGGGTAGCGGTTACTACCCTATCACTGTTTCCCAGGGCTCTCTCGCTCCATTTGTTCAATTAGACTATTACATCAGTCTGCTATGACTACACTATAATAAAGCTGCAAGCTATTGTCTTTCTGATAGTTTGAAGCACAGTGAAATTTGACAAGGCGTATGTATTTACTGATAAAAAAAATCCTGGAAATTTAGAATAAAGGGCCAGATCCTCAAAAGAGATACGACGGCGTATCTACTGATACACCGTCGTATCCCTGTTTCTATCTTTGGAACTGATCCACAGAATCAGTTTCCAAGAGATAGACAGAAGATCCGACATGTGTAAGTGACTTACACTACTGGGTCTTAGGATGCAGTACCGCATTCGCCGCTGGGGGCATTTCGCGTCGAAATGCCGCCTCGGGTATGCAAATTAGCACTTACGGAGATCCACGAAGCTTTTCAGCTTCGTTTTTTCTCCGTAAGTATTAAGTTGCATGTGTAAAATTAGGGCTGCTTTTACGAAGTGTAAACTGTTTACACCTTGTAAAAGCAGACCCTTCTGTCCAGCGACGCGGGTTTTTTTTTGTTTTAAAAAAAAAAATTCCCGCCGTATCTTTTTTTTTCCCGACGCAACTTTATTGACCCGTCGCGATCCACAAAGCTCGGCGTAGTGTAATTTTGCGCTATGCACGTTGGGAAAATGACGTCACGAGCATGCGCAGTACGGCCGGCGCGGGAGCGCGCCTAATTTAAATGGGAATCGCCCCCAGTTGAAGAGGAACACCTTGCGCTGGCCGGATTTAAGTTACACCGCTCAAAATTTCTAGGTAAGTGCTTTGTGGATCGGGCACTTAGTTAGAGATTTTGCGGCGGTGTAACTTAAATGGCAAAAGTTACGTTGCGCCGGGTTTTTGAGGATTAGGCCCAAAGATTTTTGCAAAATTAAGCCAACCTAATATATAAAGCTATGTGCATTATCCTTAGCCACTGCTTAAAGCGGAGGTCCAGCCTAAACAAATAAATAAAAGCCAGAAAGGCTCCAAAAAAATTTAAAAACATTTTTTTTTTATATACTTACCAGAAATGGCTGTTGCTAGGCAGATCGTCCTAATCTGCCACTTCCTCATCTGCAATCTCCTCCTCGCATTGCCTCCTGGGAAATGGTGCGCGCTGTCTTCTGGGAACTGTGTGTGAGGAAGTGAGGAACAGGAAGTGAGAAATTCAGACAAAGAAAAAAAAAATTTAGAAGGGAAATCGAAGGAAAGGGTAACAATGCAATTGCTAAAAGGAACCAGTTTAGAAAATAAAAAACAAACCTTTACAACCCCTTTAAATCAAAGCCCTTAAGGGCTGCCATCTTTACCCTTCTTCCTTCTGGGAGTCACGGTCATACTACAGCACTCTCAATGGATGTCACACTCAAGCAAACCCTCCATTCAGAGTACGGTGCTCCATTGATGTCTCCGGCTGCAAAACATGCAAATATCTTCTAAACAGTGCATGCTTAGGAGACATTCATTTTACTTTCAGGCAGTGTTAATTTTGATGTCAAATCTCGATTTCATCTTAGTCATAGTCTTTTGACTAAAATGCCATTTTAGTTTTAGTTGGATTTTAGTCATGTGAATTGTTTTAGTTTTAGTCGTATTTTAGTCGACTGAAATCTCCAGTACAATTTGGTTGACCAAAATCTAAAGGGTTTAGTTGAATTGTAATGCATTATTTAAGTGTAGCGCCTGGTTACTTAACCACTTAAGCCCCGGACCAAAATGCAGGTAAAGGACCAGGCCCCTTTTTGCGATTCGGCATTGCGTCGCTTTAACTGACAATTGCGCGGTCGTGCGACGTGGCTCCCAAACAAAATTGGCGTCCTTTTTTTCGCACAAATAGAGCTTTCTTTTGGTGGTATTTGAGTACCTCTGTGGTTTTTATTTTTTGCGCTATAAACAAAAATAGAGCGCCAATTTTGAAAAAAATTCAATATTTTTTACCTTTTGCTATAATAAATATCCCCCAAAAATATATAAAAAAATAGTTTTTTTCCTCAGTTTAGGCCGATACGTATTCTTCTACATATTTTTGGTAAAAAAAAAATCGCAATAAGCGTTTATCGGTTGGTTTGCGCAAAATTTATAGCGTTTACAAAATAGGGGATAGTTTTATTGCATTTTTATTAATTATATTTTTTTTACTACTAATGGCGGCGATCATCGATTTTTTTCGTGACTGCGACATTATGGCGGACACTTCGAACAATTTTGACACATTTTTGGGACCATTGTCATTTTCACAGCAAAAAAATGCATTTAAAATGCATTGTTTATTGTGGAAAAGCCAGTTGCAGTTTGGGAGTTAACCACAGGGGGCGATGAAGGAGTTATGTTTCACCTAGTGTGTGTTTACAACTGTAGGGGGGTGTGGCTGTAGGAGTGACGTCATCGATTGTGTCTCCCTATAAAGGGGATGAAAGTGAAGCACGGGGAAACCGTGTTTACACGCTGCTCTCCCCGTTCTTCAGCTCCGGGGACCAATCGCGGGACTCCAGTGGCGATCGGGTCCGGTCACGGCTGGGCACTAGCAGAGGACGCAGAGGACGTACCTGTACGTGCATTTGTGCCCAGCCGTGCCATTCTGCCGACGTAAAAGCAGGAGGCGGTCCTTAAGCGGTTAAGCTTTGCTTCCCTATGGATAACATAGGTAATCAATAGCGTGCACTTTGCTTTTTTTTTCTATCCTACCTAAAACACACAGACAATGACACTAACTAAAGCCCCGTACACACAATGAGATTATCAGACAAATGATCATCTGTTTTTTTTTTTTGCATGCTAATCTCACGTCAAATCTGATGAGTTTACTAAAGTCACGAAAATTCTCATACGACAGAATAAAAATTCTGAAATGATGTCGTGTTGTAATGCATTTGTATTGCATTTTCAAACGACCGCTGTACTGATTAAACGAACATCGTACGATCTGCCATCGTACAATTTTTTTTTCCATGAATATCCGGTGGAATAATATCGGATGAACTGTCCTGATCGGCTCTCGAAAGCTCTGTACTAACGATCCGATTATCGTACGATCGATTCAAATGCGTAATTTTTTGTACGATGTTTGGATCGTTTGTATGGGCTTAATACTAATAAAACAAAAAAAACAAAAAAAAATACTGACCCTGACCTTGACCTAGATCAAACCTTGATCTAGGTATTTTTTTTTTTTTACCTTTTTTTATTTTTTTTCTACACACACTTTTTTTTTCCAATTCTACAAGGCCAGAGAAAGATACATTAGGGGTTATTTACTAAAGGCAAATCCACTTTGCACTACAAGTGCACTGCAAGTGTACTTGAAAGTGCAGTCGCTGTAGATCAGAGGGGGACATGCAAGGAAAATCAACAGTATTTTAGCTTGCACATGATTGGATGATAAAATCGTCATTCCCCTCATTTCAGATCTTCCCCTCAGATCTACAGCAACTACACTTCCAAGTACACTTTCGGAAATAACCCCCACTGTATATTTCTCGTTCATTCACAGACACATAAAACACGGGGGACGGGCTTCACAGTGACTGATCATTGTGATAGTTAATCAGAAGCTATCACAGTGATCAGGTGACCCAGAATTGGACGTTAAGGGTCCCGATCGTTCGAACAGGGCCCGGGGCTCTCACAAAGGGAGATACACAAATATGTGGCCCCACAGCAAACACAAATATGTGGCCCCATGGCAAAAAGCCCAGTGCAGTGGGGCTGCAAATTTGTGTTAGGTCAGCGCCAAGGGGTTAAACTTTATCTGAGAGCCACAAACCAAATATGCTGTTTTATTTTATTTTATTTTAATATTCAAAGCAAATTCACCCATCCATCCATGTCCCCATGTTTTATTTTGTAGAAAAATCGCTTTGAAAAAGACTCCCCTAATATTTCTAGCCACAGCCATCTTGAGTAAGGGCAGATGATTCATGTAGCATTTACTTCCTGGAATCCATCTGCGCTTAGCTCAGAAATGCAGGCAGGAGGATGTGCTTTGCAATTACAATGAAGACTCATAGATTGTATGGCATCATATCGGCCTAGGCCAGAACCCAGGAAGCAACTAAAGATATGTAAAAATATAAAGTTTAAAATGAGTAAATATAATAGACCTTCTTATGTACAGTGGGGATCGAAAGTTTGGGCACCCCAGGTAAAAATTTGTATGAATGTGCATAGCGAAGCCAAGGAAAGATGGAAAAATCTCCAAAAGGCATCAAATTACAGATTAGACATTCTTATAATATGTAAAAAAAAGTTAGATTTTATTTCCATCATTTACACTTTCAAAATTACAGAAAACAAAAAAATGGCGTCTGCAAAAGTTTGGGCACCCTGCAGAGTTAATATCTTGTACTGCCCCCTTTGGCAAGTATCACAGCTTGTAAACGCTTTTTGTAGCCAGCCAAGAGTCTTTCAATTCTTGTTTGAGGTATCTTTGTCCATTCTTCCTTACAAAAGTCTTCCAGTTCTTTGAGATTTCTGGGCTGTCTGTCACGCACTGCTCTTTTAAGGTCTATCCATAGTTTTTTAATTAGGTTGAGGTCAGGAGATTGTGAAGGCCATGGCAAAACCTTCAGTTTACACCTCTTGATGTAATCCCCTGTGGATTTTGAGGTGTGTTTAGGATCATTATCCATTTGTAGAAGCCATGTTCTCTTTAACTTCAGCTTTTTCACAGATGGCATCAAGTTACCATCCAAAATTTGCTGAAATTTTATTGAATCCATTTTTCCTTCTACTTGTGAAATGTTCCCTGTGCCACTGGCTGCAATACAACCCCAAAGCATGATTGATCCACCCCCATGCTTAACATTTGGACAGAGGTTCTTTTCATTAAATTCTGTGCCCTTTCTTCTCCAAACGTACCTTTGCTCATTCCGGCCAAAAAGTTATATTTTAACTTCATCGGTCCACAGAACTTGTTTCCAAAATGCATCAGGCTTGTCTATATGTTCATTTGCAAAGTTCAAACGCTGATTTTTGTGGTGAGGACGTAGAAGAGGTTTTCTTCTGATGACTCTTCCATGAAGACCATATTTGTACAAATATCTCTTTATAGTGGAATAGTGTACCACAACTCCAGTGTCTGCCAGATCTTTCTGGAGGGATAGTGCAGTCAAATGTGGGTTTTGAATTGCTTTTCTCACAATCCTGCGAGCTGTTCTGTCTGATATTTTTCTTGGTCTTCCAGATCTTGCTTTAACTTCCACTGTTCCTGATGACTGCCATTTCCTAATTACATTCCGAACAGAGGATATTGACATCTGAAAACGCTTTGCTATCTTCTTACAGCCTTCTCCAGCTTTGTGAGCGTCAACTATTTTCAGTTTCAGTTTTCTAGACAACTGCTTAGAAGAACCCATGGTGCTGATTGTTGGGGCAAGGTCAGATGAGTCTGGGCATTTAAAACCTTTGAGATTGACATCACCTGGTCTTCCCAGATGATGATTGAGAACAATCCATGACACTGGCAGGTCTCAGCTTTGCAAAGGGGGCAGTGCATGCTATAAATTCTGCAGGGTGCCCAAAGTGTAAATGATGGAAATAAAATCTAACTTTTTTTTGACATATTATAAGAATGTCTAATCTGTAATTTGATGCCTTTTGGAGATTCTTCTATCTTTCCTTGGCTTCGTTATGCACATTAATACAAATTTTTACCTGGGGTGCCCAAACTTTCGATCCCCACTGTATTTACTAATGCTAGCAGCATAAGGATTACAAATACTTGATGTTTAGTTCCGCTTTAAGAAGCACTGCTTAAAGTAGAACAGCAACAATAGACAAAATGCTTTTAAAGCCTCTTAGCAAATGCAATGTCTAGACGTTGTAGGTGGGTTCATTTCATTTCAGTGGTTTCCAGTAATCGCTTGTGAATCCTAAACGATAACTGTTTCTTTTTCGTATCAGGTATGTTGGGGGAAGCTGTCATTTTGCAAAGCACAGGGGATGACAGAATGCATTAAAGTGATATTAAACGCAATCCTTTTTCTATTATAGATACTAATATTATGTCTTTCTTACATTAAGTAAGATAGATCAGCTTCTCAGGAATAGGATAGGCCATACATGGATGACCAGCTTTACTCCTATTAGCGTGTCCCTTGTTCGCACATGAGCACTGCATCACAGTTGTCTAGCTCTGAGTTCTGCTTCTCTCTCTTCCAGTTAGAGCTCTGTTGTACAGTAAACTCCAAATAGGTAAAATCAAGTCAAATTTAGGCGCCTACACTGCTGGCATAAAATGAATTCCGAGCTGCAATAACGCGTATCTTTAATGCCAGCTTGGAGTCCAGCTTTAACCACTTAAGGACCCCTTCACGCTGACATACGTCGGCAGAAGGGCACGGCTGGGCACAATCATGTACCTGTACGTGTCTCTTTATGCCCAGCCGTGGGGTCGCGAGCGCCCCGCCGGCGGCGCGCTCGCGACCTGGTCCTAACCTCCGTGACCGTGCCCACGGGACCCGCAGATCCGATCGCCGGCGGTGTCCCAGAATCGGTCACCGGAGCTGAAGAACGGGGAGAGGTGTGTGTAACACACCTTCCCTGTTCTTCACCGTGTCAGTGTCATTGATCGTCTGTTCCCTGATATATGTGTGTGTGGTATCAACACAAAAATAAGTAAATAAATAAAATAAAAAAGCTGCTACCCAAAAATAATCAAAAGATTATAACAGTGAGAATATGTGGGGGATGGGTGCGCTATCACTAATAATACATATTTGGATCAATAGAATAAACAAGCACGCCTCCTGAGGACGTTCATAACGAAACGTACGTCGGGGCGGCACCCAACCACGCACGCAACTTTCGTCACTTCCTGCAACGCTGGCTCTCATCACCGCCGAGGTGGAACGCACGCTCTAAAGACCAGAGCGGCATACAGCGCCCAGGTTTCGATACTTGTTCCAACGTGACCAAGCCTCAGTGCCGGGCTCAAGGCACCACATATGGTAGGCGGCCACTTGGCTCCCTCTGTCTACATTTTTTAACTCATAATAAACGTAATACACTATGTTTGGCACCGTTCTATTTTTCATGCATTTCTCGGGTTATCCATGACTGCAACAACCATCACTGCCAGGACGCATTTAACTACACAGGTGATCCTGTCAAAAGCTTTAAATGTCCCCTTCTTTGGTATCAAACTAAGGGGCACATTTATCTGGTAAGGAGCCATCTCATTTATTCACATCGGGTGATTGTCTAACTGGTGAAGGTGGAGCATCATCACATTTGTTTGGAAGCACACAAATTTTCTGCATATTTGAGGACTACATACGAGGACTCTTCCTTATTTTTCTATTATTTGGTTTAAGCACTAATTGGACTGATTCATAGGAGCTCAGTTTGCACCATTTGTTTGGTCCATCAACCAGAGCAACCATTATCACCACATACTTACGGACTTTTTTACTAGATCATCTAGTATCGAAAGGTGTTTCAGTGATATATATATTTGTTTATTCTATTGATCCAAATATGTATTATTAGTGATAGCGCACCCATCCCCCACATATTCTCACTGTTCCCTGATATAGGGAAAGACGATCAATGATGTCACACGTACAGCCCCCAACAACGATTGTTACAAATCTCTGCAATGTACATAAATTACCCAGAGGGTAATGTTTTTTTCTAATCAAAAGTGAAGTTATAGCCCCCAAGAGTGTTTTCTTTGCCATTTGTTTCCCATTGGGGAGATTTCTTTTCACTTCCTGTACCATAGCCAAAATAGTTAGGAAATGCCTGGTTGTCACCAGAACCAGTGTCTCCAATTTGAAAGTTGTCCCTTCTAATACTGTTCTGGGGACCACCTAACATTAGGAATCTACTTTCACTGTTGATGATAATGGTAAACAGGACTAATAGGGTGTGCCTAACAGGGGCACCAAAATAAATAAAATCTTGATTTTGGTTGTCTTAGAGCTGCACGATTAATCGTTAAGAATCAAAATCGCGATATTTTTCCCTTCCCAATCTTCAAAACAGCTGTCACGGTTCTTTCTAAAGCCTCAAACAAACTTTTCCGGGGATTTTTGTTTGAAGGGCGTCGGCCATGAACTTGGCATGCATACACACGGCAGGACTTTTTCAACAAACTTTCTCAAAATCACGTGTTTTTTAAGCTCTTTTCTGCTCTTTACCGCCACCCTGCTATTGTTGGTTGATTTTAATATTGGTTCTGAGCATGCGTGTTTGTACTTTGGACAAAAGTCTGATGGACTTCTGTACACACGATAGGACTTTGCACCGTAGAACTTTTGTTGCCGAAAAGTTTGTCCGTTTGCAGAGCGAACTTTTGTCCGATGAAAACCGAAAAAGTTTTTCTGATGGAGCGTACATATAGTCAGATTTTTTTGAAAACCTGCTCATTTTGAAGTTTGTTGTCGAAAAGTCCGACCTTGTGTATGGGGCTTTACAAGTGCAGAAAGTTCTCACAGCTGAAAATTACTCGGAACACCCAAACATGATATATGCAGCCGTCTTTCAAACGCAGTTTTTTAGAAAAAAATACACTTTAATGAATTTTAAAAAAACTAAACAGTAAAGTTAGCCTCATTTTTTAGTATAGTGTGAAAGATGATATTACATCGCGAGAATCGTGATCTTTATTCTAAGCAAAAAGAAAATATGATTCTCATTTTAGCCAAAATCGTGCAGCTTTAAGTTGTCCCCAGAAAAGTAATATAGGTAGATTCAGGTAGAGAGGAGCAAAGTTATGGCGGCGTAGCTTAGCATGTTTAGGCTACGCCGCCGTAAATTAGCTAGGCTAGTAATGATTCTCGATATACTTGCCTGCTAATATACGGCGGCGTAGCCTAAAGCGTAAGGGCGCCTAAATCAAATGTCTTGGAGGGGGGCGTGTTTGATGGTAATGAGGCTTGACCTCACGTTTTTTACGTTTTTTTTTAACGCCGCATGCGCCGGGCGCCTACATTTCCCAGTGTGCATTGCGGCTACGTACGGCGCACGGGCCTATTGATTTCGACGTGGACGTAAACGACGTAAATCCCGATTCGAGGAAGACTTACGCAAATGACGTAAAAAATTTGAATCTCGCGGCGGGAACCGTGGCCATACTTTAACATTGTTTAGGCCTGCTAATGCCTTACGGAAACGGCGTAAATCGACTGCGGTGGCCGGGCGTACGTTCGTGAATCGGCGTATCCCCTAATTTACATATTCTACACCGACCGCAATGGAAGCGCCACCTAGCGGCCTTCCAAAATATTGCAATCTAAGATAGGACGGCGCAAGCCGTCGTATCTTAGATATGTTTAAGCGTATCTCTGTTTGAGCATACGCTTAAACATAAGTCGGCGTAGATTCTGAGTTAGGTCGGCTTATCTACTGATAAGCCGGCCTAACTCTACCTGAATCTACCTAATAGAGAGGAAATCTTCCAATGGAGACAGTGTCTATCAGTTTAATCATCTGTCTGCTGAGGAGTTTAATAATTTGCTCAGGTTATGTCATCTTGCTGTTTCTTCTTGAATATAAGTATTAGTGTCCAATTTGTCCGCCACAATGTTGCAGTCCCGCTATGAGTCGCTGATCGTCGTCATTACTAGTAACAACAAATAACAAAAATCCATAAACATATCTCATAGTTCGTAGATGCTATAATTTTTGCACAAACCAATCAATATACGCTTATTGTGATTTTTTTTTAAATAAAGATATGTAGCAGAATACATATTGGCCTAAATTGCTGAATAAATTAGATTTTTTTATTTTTATTGGATGTGTTCTATAGCAGAAAGTAAAAAAAATATATATTTTTTTAATTCTCTGTCTTTTTTTGCTTGTAGTGCAAAAAAAAAAAACGCAGAGGTGATCAAGTACCACCAAAAGAAATCTCTATTTGTGGGAAAGAAATTGTATTTGTGTACAGTGTTGCAAGACAGAGCAATTGTCAGTTAAAGTAACACAGGGCCGTATAGCAAAAAACGGCCTGGTCATGAAGCAGGGTAAACCTTCCGGGGCTGACGTGGTTAAAAAACAAGCCTTCACTGATCTCTGTAGCTGCATGTACTATAAACAAATTAACCCCCACAGATCACATCAAAGAGTGTTTGTTTACAATAGAGGGCCGGCAGGCTACCAAAGAATAAGTGGAAAGAAGCTTCATTTTCAGTGGAACTTGAAGATTAGTTTTGGCTTTAACCACTTAAGACCCGGACCATTATGCAGGTAAAGGACCTGGCCCCTTTTTGCAATTCCGCACTGTGTCGCTTTAACTGAAAATTGCGCAGTCATGTGATGTGGCTCCCTATAATAAATATCCCCCAAAAATATATAAAAAAAATATTTTTTCCCACAGTTTAGGCCAATACGTATTCTTCTACTAATTTTTGGCAAAAAAACCCGCAATAAGCGTTTATTTATTGGTTTGCGCAAAAGTTATAGGGCCAGATTCACAAAAGAGATACAACGGCGTATCTCCTGATACGCCGTCGTATCTCTGAGATCCGCCCGTCGTAACTATGCACCTGATTCATAGAATCAGGTTAAGCATAGATCTCACAAAGATCCGACAGGTGTAATTGACTTACACCGTCGGATCTTAGGCTGCAATTCCAGGCCGGCCGCTAGGTGGCGATTCCATTGCGGTCGGCGTAGAATATGCAAATGACTAGTAACGCCGATTCACGATTGTACGATTTGCCCGTCACTCTAAATTGACGTCGTTTCCATAGAGATACGCGGCGTAAAACTAAGGCTGCCCTCTAGGTGGTCTAGCCAATGTTAAGTATGGCCGTCGTTCCCGTGTTGAAATTTGAAATTTCACGTCGTTTGCATAAGTCGTCGGTGAATGGCGCTGGATGCCATTTACGTTAACGTCGAAACCAATGACGTCCTTGCGACGTCATTTAGCGCAATGCACGTCGGGAAATTTTAGGGACGGAGCATGCGCAGTACGTTCGGCGCGGGAACACGCCTAATTTAAATGGTCCCCGCCCCATTTGTATTAGGCGGGCTTGCGCCGGGCGGATTTACGCTACGCCGCCTCAAGTTTACAGGCAAGTGCTTTGTGAATCAAGCACTTACGCTGTAAACTTGCGGCGGTGTAACATAAATGGGATACGTTACGCCGCCCAGCGTAGCCCGATTCTATGTGAATCTGGCCCATAGCGTTTACCAAATAGGGGATAGTTTTATGGCATTTTTATTAATATTTTTTTTTTACTAGTAATGACGGCGATCAGCGATTTTTTTCGTGACTGCGACATTATGGCGGACACATCGAACACTTTTGACAAATTTTTGGGACCATTGTCATTTTCAAAGTGCTATAAAAATGCACTGATTACTGTGAAAATGACAATGGCAGTGAAGGGGTTAACCACTAGGGGGCGCTAAGGGGTTAAGTGTGCCCTAAGGGAGTGATTCTTACTGTAGGGGGCGTGGCTGTAGGTGGGACGTCACTGATCAGCGTTCCCTATAACAGGGAACAGACGATCAGTGACACTGCCACAGAGAAGAACGGGGAAGGTGTGTTTACACTCACCTCTCGCCGTTCTTCAGCTCCTGTGACCCGATCGCGGGACACCGGCGGCGATCGGGTCCGCGGGTCCCGCAGGAGCGGTCATGGAGCTTTCAGGCCATGTCGCGAGCGCGCGTGCCGGCGGCTGGACACTTAAAGGGCAACGTACCTGTACGTGCCTGTGCCAGCCGTGCCATTCTGCCGACGTATATCGGCGTTAGGCGGTTCTTAAGTGGTTAAAGTGTTTTTGTTGCTTGTTTTAAAAATGTTAATACTTTAGTGTGAAAAATCTGTGTACAGGTTCACTTTGAAGCAACATTTCTATGTTTTTAATATAATAAATATGAAGATTTGTAGATTAAAGTAAATGTTACAGAGTTAATGTCAGAGACTGGTGGGCAGTCATGTAAAATGCCTACAAGAAGTAATTTTTGCTAAATGAGGTAATGCCAGTGTAGCAAGGTGACCCTTTCGCTATGGTTTAACCACTTCCTGCACGGTCAATAGACAATTGATGTCCGGGAAGTAGTTGTGAAATCCTGACTGGACGTCAATAGACGGAGGCTCTTTACCACGTGATCTCGTTACCACATGATCAGCCGTGTCCAATCACGGCTGATCTTGATGTAAACAGGAAGAGCCGTTGATGGCTCTTCCTCACTCGCGTCTGACTGTATGCCCACACTGGACCACCAGGGAAGCCCACACTGGACCACCAGGGAAGAGGGCAGTAAAAAAAAAAAGAGAAAGATGCCAATCAGTGCCCACAAATGGGCACTGACTGGCAACATGGGCACTGGGATAAACAAGTGATGCCCAGCAATGCCCTCAGTGCCACCCCTCAGTGTCCATCAGTGCCACTCCTCAGTGTCCATCAGTGCCACCTCTCAGTGCCCATCCATGCCCAGTGCCCATCTGTGCCACCCATAAGTGCCGCCCATGAGTGCCCATCAGTGTCACCTATGAGTGCCCATTGCCGCCTATGAGTGCCCAACAGTGCCGCCTATGAGTGCCCATCAGTGCCGCATACCAGCGCTGCCTATCAGTGCCCATCAGTGCCGCCTATCAGTGTCCATCAGTGCCACCTATCAGTGCCCATCAGTGCTGCCTCACCGGTGCCCATCAGTGCCACCTCATCGGTGCCCATCAGTGCCGCCATATCAGTGCCCGTAATCGAAGAAGAAAATTTACTTATTTACAAAAAAAATAACAGCAAAAAATAAAAATCGCAGAGGTGATCAAATACCACCAAAAGAAAGCTCTATTTGTGGGAATAAAATGATAAAAAATTGTTTGGGTACAGTGTAGCATGACCGCGCAATTGTCATTCAAAGTGTGACAGCGCTGAAAGCTGAAAATTGGCTTGGGCAGGAAGGTACGTAAGTGCCCGGTATGGAAGTGGTAAAAAGACTACCGTTGTAGATAAAGAAGGAACTCAGCTCCCCCTGGTGGTCGATTGCGTTATAGCCACCTCCTGTTGGGTTTTACCCTGGTGCCGGCAATAAATGTTGGGAATTGAAGTACAGGGAGATAAAGACTCCATTGCCCTGGTAAAGTGCAACTGTGCGATCCCAAAATACTTTGCGCCCCACACAGCCTGCTGGGTGGAGGAATTTAAGGAGGAGGACGTCCTTGTTTCGCTCTCTCTGGACCGCCTCTTCGAGCAAGAAGGAGGCCTGTCTTGAGGCTTGCCTCCGGGAGCCTAGGCCTGAGAATCCTGGGCCTGTACACTCCTGTGCGGATCGCCCATCCTGTGAGGGGGATTACTGACGGAGTGACCGGACCATGTCCAGGAGCAACTGGTGACTTGTTCGATAGGCAGTGTGCGACGGCCGCGTGAAAGACCGGGATGCGGGACCATTCACAAAGAGCAGCACGACTCATGCATGCGCAGTAGGAAACCGGCTGTGAAAAATCGTCTTGGGTGCCAACATCGTTGGATCCCTGGACAGGTAAATGCCCTTATATTAAAAGTCAGCAGCTACAATACTTGTAGCTGCTGACTTTTATTTATTTATTTTTGTCCAAATTGGAGCTCCTCTTTAACAAAATGGTTCTAAAGGCAGAAGGTATATACCCTCACATGGTCAGTTTAGAATCAATTTCTCCAAAGTTTGCCTCTTCTGTATAATTTGTTGCTCTACTGTCTGCCAGTCCCGGCTTTATTCCTCCATAGCGCTGGAGTCCAACCCCCCTTTCCCCCAATTTTTCCCCCTGTCCCTCTTCCCCCTGTACCTTATCTCACACCTCTACACCCTTTCTCTCTCTTATATAGATTACTTGCATATTGATTGATTTCCGGGTGTCTATATACCGATTACTTCGATTTACACTTTTTTTATTTGTTGAGGTCCCTCAATCAGATATCAGCAGGACGGGTTTAATGAATAGCTATGACCTTGATGTGGTCTAACCCCATTTTTTATAAAAAAAAAAAACCTTTACTACTAATTTAAAGCTTGACATAAGTTTCTTGATCTTGCAATAACTCCAGAATGTTTGTAGACAGGTCCTAGGTCAAATGTCATATCTTGATCTAGTTTGAAGTTTAATTTTGTTCCGTGAATAAAGGAAAAATACAGCTGGCAATGGAGGATTACGACATAAGCAAAAGGTGCCCTTAGAGAACAAAGCACTTGTTTCCAGTGAGGAGGACACTTATGGCTCAACACAGAATGAAAACATAAATGAAGGGATTATAAAAATCCCCTCAAAAACACTTGGACTCAATTCTTAAATATATATAAATCTATATTTTAGATTGCAAGCTCTCACAAGCAGGGCCCTTTCAACCTTCTTATCTTGAATTGCATTGTAACTGTACTGTCTCCCTTTATATTGTAAATCGCTGCCCAAACTATCGGCACTAATTAAATCTTGTAAAATAAGAATTTTATATATATATACACACACACAGATACACACATACATGTGTAATCATCACTTCATTGTCTATCTTACAATTACTTTGTTCTTTATTCAAAATAGATTGGATGAGGCTTTTTCTTTTTTACCAGTTTTGTTTTTTATCTTTTTTGATGTGTTTCTTTACAATTTATCCTTTCAAGTGAAACTCTACAGGACGCAGACGATCTCATCATAGGCTAGCAAGAAGTAGCCACTTGTGAGTTTACCACATGTCTCTGTGAGGCACAAAGCAGGTCCACAAATGTATACAATATAACTAAACTTGTGTTTGTTCTAAGAGATGCAAACTTCAAAGCTTTCATTAAAGCAGATAGCCACCCAGGATGAAATTCCCTAAAGAGCCCACAATCTCCCAAGTTAGTACAGCCAGAGACTCTGGTGGCCTGGGGATCTGTAAAATGGGGCTTGCCTATTATTGTTATGCTCTCGCAGTAATATTATGGAAAAACAGTGACTCTAGCCTCTTTTTTTTTTTTTTTTTTTGGTAAAAGGCAACAAAAAATTTTGAGTACTGTCTGTGAAACAGTTTTTTTTTTTCAATAGCATTTTTTATTTTTTTTTCCATTTATAAAAAAAGTTAGACAATACAGGCACTATATACATAGTGGGCCAGATTCACAAAAGAGATACGACGGCGTATCTCCTGATATGCCGTCGTATCTCTGTTTCTAACTATGCGACTGATTCATAGAATCAGTTACGCATAGATAGGCAGAAGATCCAACAGGTGTAATGGACTTGCACTGTCGGATCTTAGGATGCAGTACCGCGGCCGCCGCTGGGGGGAGTTTGCGTCGTAAACCAGCGTCGGGTATGCAAATTAGGAGTTACGGCGATCCACAAAGCTTTTTCCCGTCGTTACGTCGTTGCGAGTGTTAGATTTCCGTCGCAAAGATAGGGCACCTTTAACATGGTGTAAAAGTACTCCACCATGTTAAAGTATGCCTGTCTTTCCCGCGTTGCTTTTGAATTTTTTTTTTAATCCTTTATTTTTCCCCGCGTAAATCTTTTTTCACGTTGCGATTCACAAAACGTCGGCGCGTCGTAATTTCGCGCAAAGCACGTCGGGAAATTTTCAACGGGAGCATGCGCAGTACGTCCGGCGCGGGAGCGCGCCTAATTTAAATGGTACCCGCCCCATTTGAATTGGACCGCCTTGCGCCGGACCTGTTTACGATACACCGCCGCAAATTTCCAGGTAAGTGCTTTGTGGATCGGGCACTAAATCGGAAAAATTGCGGCGGTGTAACGTAAACCGGTTACGTAAACTTGCGCCCACTGTATGTGAATCTGGCCCAGTAAACATATTACAATCATAGCACACCAAGACCATGCTGGATGGCATTGACAAAATAAAAGGAAAAGCCTGGACAGTAGAAAAGTGCCTCAACAGAGGCTAATAATACGGGCGACTTAAAGGGTCACTAAAGGAAAAAAATGTTTTAGCTGAAATGACTGTTTACAGGGTATAGAGACATAATAGTTAACTGATTCCTTTTAAAAATGATTAAAAATAGATAAAAATCAATCATATAATGTGCCTGCAGTTTAGTTTAGTTTTTGCTGTTGTTTGCTGGTTCTCTGATGTACAGAGAGCCAATATAGAGTAGTGATACTTTGTCTAAAACTCCTCAGCACCAATCCAGTTTCGTTTTACACACAGTAATCACACCTCCTTGATTAGTCACCACAGAGAGAAATCTCCCAGTACTGTGGTGATCAGGAAACAGACAACCAGGAAGTGTCCAGAACAGAGAGGATTTACAGCAACATCAAAGCAAAAAGGAACAATGAGGACATGAAACCAGGACTGCAGTAAGGTAAAGGAAGCTATTTAGCTAAAAAAAAAAAATTCCTTTAGTGACCCTTTAAGGCACACATTAACAACTTATAATGCCCAGCAGGCAAGCATTGAAAGAAAGGCTCACTGCCATGACTATAGTCTAACATAAGCATTTTAGTGCAAATTATCCCAAAATTACAGAATGAGAATAATAAGAGGAAAAATACCCAGAGTAGGCTAGAAGAAAAGAAAGAAGAGACGAGCACAGGGAAAAGATAGAGGACTACCGCGACATCCCAAATCCTTGATGCAGATCCAACGACCAGAGCTGTGATACTTTTTTTGTTTGCACTAACATTTATATTTTTCTTGTCAAAAATATTTTATTAAGTACAATAAAAATAAATACTGTACAATATACAATACTGAAATATTATATAACGTATGCTAATGTTGTTCAGGGTATAAGAAAATTGTGAAAAGTGTAAATAGTTAATAAACAATTCTATATTAAATCAGATGTATTATTGACAACCTATTAGTATGTGATCCTTATGAATATGAAAAAAAATCCCTGAACAAACTAGAGTTGATGGGTTGTTTATCAGTTTTGAAGCTATATTTTGTAACTTGAGGAGATTCAAAATCATAAGGTATAAAGAGGGACAGAGTAGAAAAGAGGAAAGTGGGGAGTAAAGAGGGGTCCACCGGGTTGATCCAAAATTCTCAGTCAGACCTAATATGATCAGTATGGTTTCAAATCATCTACCAGGGCATTAAGACAGAGTCATTAAAAGATGACGGTAAGAAATATTTAATCCAAGGCTGCCACAACTTACAAAATTTAGGAACTTGATTTTGTTCAATAGCTACCATTTTAGCGTGTATCATGACATTATTCATTCTTTGTTTTGTCTCAGCCAATGCCAAAGAAGGAGTCTTCCAAGCTTTTGCCACAGTTTGCTTAGCTGCTGTGAGAAGAAATATAAAAAGTTTGAATTGGGCATGAGTCAGGCAATCTGGTTTGAGGTTAAGTAATGTCGTAATGGGGTTAGGTTGGAGGGTTACATTAAACATTTTGGAGGCATATGTAAACATTTACATTTTCATTCTACCATAACATTAGGTAGTAATGCCCAGTATACCCCAGGAAAAAATTGTCCTAAAAATTTGAATGTTAGTGCAAATAAAAAAAAGTATCATCAACAGTACTCAATAGTTTTGTTGCAAGTGCAGTAATACAATTACAATCACCTCAATCATGATGGGTACAAGGCAGAAGGGTTAGAAACAATGGGCCAGATTCTGGTAGTTTCTGCGTTGGCGTAGCGTAAGCCATTTACAGTACGCCACCGCAACTTACTGGAGCAAGTGCCGTATTCCTCAAGCACTTGCTCCGTAATTTGCGGAGGCGTAGTGTAGTGTAGTGTATGGCCCGGCGTATCCCAGCGTAATTCAAAGGGGGCGGCTTGTATTTAAATTAAGCGCGCCCCCGCGTCGATTGAACTGCGCATGCGCCGGGCTGAAAAATAGCCCAGTGCGCATGCTCCAGTTCATGACGGAAAACGTCAATGACGCCGACGTGTGCGTCATTGACGTAAAGTCGTATTCAAGAACGACTTAGGAAAACGACGTACCCGACGGGAAAAGACGACGCGGACCCGACGCCATACTTAACATGGCATACGGCGGACTGGCGTAAGGTTACCCCTCATATAGCAGGGGTAACCTTACGCCTACGGAAACGACGTAAGCGACGACTACGCGATGCAAATTAGTTCGGGAATCGGCGTATCAGGCTCATTTGCATAGTCAAATGAGACCTGAACGTAAACGCCACCTAGCGGCCAGCGGCGAATTACATTTAAGATCCGACAGTGTAAGTCACTTACACCTGTCGGATCTTGGCCGTATCTATGCGAAAATGATTCTAGGAATCACTCGCATAGATACCCGGGTCAAAAAACAGAGATACAACGGTGTTTCCTGAGATACACCGTCGTAACTCTTCTGAGAATCTGGCCCAATGTCAGTTTCCCCCCCACTGAGAAGAATATCCCAATTTCCAATCCCACCTAGCAAGTGCAATCCCTTCCAAAACTGGGCACTGAGTTCCACTTTAAGTGGTAATTATTTATTGTCTCTTGATTTGAATCGAATATTAATTGAACATATTGGATTTTCCACCTGCACTGTGGACCTTATCCCTGATGTCATTCTTTGCCTACAATGTGTGTGCTCATTGGAAAAAATATTTCAATAACCATATTGAAACAGAACATATTTTCTCTTGACCCTCCCTTCTAGGCCCTCTGATCCCTCCTGTATTGAATTGTATTGTAATTGTACTGTCTTTGCCCATGTTGTAAATCGCTGCGCAAATTGTTGGCGCTATATAAATCCTGTATAATAATAGTAATAATAATAATTTTAGTGGTTGTCTGAAATTAGGAGTGGGTAACAGAGACAGTTAATCAATCCTTTGGACCAGGCATCATTTGGAGTAATAGTAAAGAACTGTAGGGGAACATACACATGGGTGAATGTATATACAAAAATGTGCTGAGTTTATAGAGCACAGGCATGCAATGACCACTGGAAAGCAATCAGAATACAACTTATAAAGTAGACAAAGAAAAGAACAATAAAGCAATTTCTGATTGATGTTTTTTTTATGTTACATATGATTGCTTTTTGTGCTGCCCTATATATATATTAAGCCTGGAATTCTCTTTTCTAGCCACTGGAATGTACTTTTCCAGCTAAAGACAGTACAGTTTCCCACTGATTGTTTTTTTTTTCTACCTGTGCTGGAAATGATTGAATACCTGTAATACATCATCCACTACCTGCTTATTCTTAGATTGCAGAGCATCTTCCTAATGGGATCCAGTGATGACCAGTGGGTAGTAATTGTAACCCTGAATTAGTGCTCCTTGTATGCTGCAGCAGTGAAGTGTTCTTGATAAGATCATAGTCAGGCTAGTTAATGCGTATGTCAAGGCAAAAACATAAAAAACATACTTAGTACACCTCTGGAAAAAATGCACGTTTAAATTTCTGCCAGGAACTAGGTATGCCACCTTTCTTTTTGGTGAGGTATCCACAGTGATACAACCATGTCTCGAAAGATAGTTAATGACACAGTAAAACCATACAGGTTACGGTTAGAAGATACTAAAGCAATTGAAAAGCCCTCCAACCAAATCAGTGTGTAGCAGAGTCGTGCCTTCTTAAAATGTATCTACATTTCTTCATACTGTATATCCAAAAATATGTGCACAATGGGTAGAGCCATGCAAACAATTCCTTTAATGCACCAACAGCAAGATGTACATCCAGAACTGTTATACCTTGTACACACGAGCGGAATTTCCGACGGAAAAAGTCAGACGGAAGCTTTTCATCGGATATTCTGTCCATGTGTATGACCCATCTGACTTTTTCCGTCTGAAATTCCAACAGAATTAGATAGAGAACATGTTCTCAATTTTTCAGATGAAAAAAAATTCTATCTGAATTTCCATTGGTCTAGATGCAATTCCGACGGACTAAAAACAATGCATGCTCATAATCAAGTCGACGCATGCTTCGAAGCATTAAACTTAATTTTTCTCGGCTCTTCATAGTGTTGTATGTCACTGTGTTCTTGACGGTCAGAATTTGACCGTGTGTATGCAAGACAGCTTGAGCGGAATTCCGTCGGAACTCTGTCTGAAAAACCATCGGAGTTTATTCTATTATTCTGTACAGGGCATTAGTATATAGTGTGCCTACGTGGGTTTCCTCTAGGTACTCCAGAAAACAGCAAAAACTCTCTAGCAAGACTTTTTAAGGCAATGACTAATATGACTAATATGTATGAAAAAAATATTAAATGTAGAAAATATAAGTTTAAGGCCACGTACACACAATCGGTCAAAACCGATGAAAACGGACTGAAGGACCTTTTCATCGGTCCAAACCGATCGTCTGTGGGCCCCATCGGTCAGTTAACCTTCGGTCAAAAAATTTAGAACTTGCTTTAAAATTGAACCGATGGACGCCTACCCGACAGGTCAAAACCGATGGTTAGTATGCAAAAGCATTGGTTAAAAATCCACGCATGCTCAGAATCAAGTCGACGCATACTTGGAAGCATTGAACTTCGTTTTTTTCAGCACGTCATTGTGTTTTACGTCACCGCGTTCTGACACGATCGGTTTTTAACCTATGGTGTGTAGGCACATCAGACCATCAGTCAGCTTCATCGGTTAACCGATGACAACGGTCCTTCGGACCGTTCTCATCGGATGGACTGATCGTGTGTACGCGGCCCAACATTACAAAATCTAAAACCATGGACACAACAAGAGCTGTATCAACAATTTACATATTAAGATTGATATAACATATTATTAATGAGATCACAGAGCAACCACTAATTTACATCACTCTTATGCAATTGAACAGAGTAATACTCAACGCGTTTCAAGGTTATATGTTATTCCTCTTCATTAGAAGCAAGTGGTGTGAAGATTTGTGATATCTACAATTCATAAAAGGTACAAATAAGCAAAGAGTATATGCATACAAATATTCAAACAAAGGATTGTCTACAGACAAGCAATTTATATATTGACAACATTGTTTACTGATCATATATAAGCAGGTATCTTTGATAAGTCACATCAAGGATTTATTAAAGGAAACAAGAACATATGGCTATGCTAGCCCCACAGCGCCCAAAAGAAGGTTGGAGACAGGCAAGGCCGCCAAATCGACGGTCACTCCAAAGAGATGCTTGTAGGTTATTTGGATGAATCCTGTCTAAAATTGGCCCTAGTATGTATGAATGTAAGTTAGGGACCTTTTATTGTAAGCTCCTTGAGGGAAGGGAATGATGTGAATGTACAATATATATCTTTAAAGCGCTGCGTAAATTGACGGCACTATATAAGTACCTGTAATAAACAAAATAAATATAGTGGAAATATGGCCAGATAATATAACAAAGACAAAATTCATCCGTCTTTTTCAGACTTTTATTGTCATGGCCATTATCATTGTAGTATATGCATGTAAACCATTGCTTCTGTGGAGTAAGGCTGTGGACCCAATGAAACAGTATAACCATATAGGCTGTGTTGAGAAGGGACAGTAAGGCCGTGTACACACAACCGTTCCATCCGATGAGAATGGTCCGACGGACCGTTTTCATCGGTTCACCGATGAAGTGGCCTGATGGTCTGATGTGCGTACACACCATCAGTTCAAAATCCGATCGGGTGAGAACGCGGTGACGTTAAACACACAACGTGCTGAAAAAAAACAAAGTTTAATGCTTCCAAGCAAGCTTCGACTTGATTCTGAGCGTGCGCGGGTTTTGAACCGATGGTCAGCCGTCCATTGGTTCGATTTTGAAGCAAGTTCTCTAATTTTTATCCGAAGGACAACAGACCGATGGGCCCTACACACAGTCGGTTTGGACCGATGAAACTAGACTTCAGGCCGTTTTCATCGGTTCGGACCGACCGTGTGTACGCGGCATAAGATATTCACATGTCTCATTCCATTACATATAGCAAAAATAAGAGTGTTACTTATTTCAGGATAGTAGGCGGTGTCAATAAAAGGAGAAAACAATTAGAGACTTTTGTTCCAACTCTCTTACAGCTGGTCATAGAACACATTAAACGTATGTTTAATATTGGACTGTTTCAGTCCCAGTTTGCCACATTCGGTCCTAGTGCAGTAAATAGGGCTTTTGATCAGCTGAACTTTGGAAGCAATTGTTACTACACACATTTTTTACATGATAAAAATCTCATGGTTACCCTTCACATCAGTTGGAATAAAGACTGTGAAGACTCCTGGAGGAACGCAGGTTGATTGAGGATGTGCAGAAGATCCTCCACCTATCATTTTCTGTGAAACATCTGCTTGTCTATAGCCAACCCAAGTTCCCAGTATGCATCTGCTGACTTCCACTGTATTTACCAGGAAATTCTCAGTACTAGGATTCGGCTAGGATCAAAGAACAACTGACAAACTATTGTCAAATGGAGCTTCATGTTCCACATCAAAAGCAATGCTAGCACTTTGATCTCCTAAGACTTTGTGATTACAGTAAGCATCTTCCATTTACCATCCTTTTGTGACCCCTATTTGTCTATTTTTCTACTTGCCCTGGTTGCTGTCTGCTGTGCATGCTATATATCAACTAACATCAGTACATACTGAAACTATTTAATTTCCATGCCCTTTGGTGCGATTCAAAAATATGATGACTCTTGGCACTTATAGGTCTGTTACAAGGTTCTCAATGTACTTTATCGTAGAAAGAAAAATTGTTCAAAAGGAAGAAAGAGAAAAATATTGATTTCAATTCTTATTGAGTTTTGCTTTGTATAAGTACTAGAGTTGGTTTAGAATTATATGGCCTTTAGTCAATAAAATTATTCCTTTTAGGTGCAAAAACAAAAAAAAAAAAAAAAAAAGATTTTACTGATGCAGAAGATGACACAATGATGTTTAAAACATAAAATACATTTTTATTCAATTATTATTATTTTTATTATACAGGATTTATATAGCGCCAACAGTTTACGCAACGCTTTACAACTTGAGGGTAGACAGTACAAACACAATAAACTTTAATTCAATAGTTAAAACCACATTTATAAGAGAAAGGGGGAGTATATACAGAAATCCCCTATGCATCTCTCAAAGTGGGTTAGTATCACATTACATAGTATACACCCATCACATATCATATGGTCTGCAGGGTCAACGCTTTTCGCGTAAAGCTTATTCAGGGCCTTTTCTTAAGGATCCATTGAGAGAGCAGAGCTATCCAGGGACATGAAGAGTGTTATTTTGAGGATTACAATGAGAAAATAAAGCAAAAGAACATGGGGAAAAAAGAAAACAAATGCAGTCACCAAGCACTAGTAGCTGAAATATATTACATTTTTGGTTTTGGGTCTTTAGGCAGGTGGCTAAAATGTTATTTGGATGCTCAATTGAAGGGTTCATTCCCAGTGACTGTGGGGTTAATTGTGGACTGTGGTGCGTCGTCGGCCTGGGAATGTGTCACTTGTCGTTATGCCGCGTATACACCATCACTTTATGTGATGAAAAAAAACGACGTTTTAAATCATGAAATAAAACAACGTTTTTGAAACTTCATTTTCAAAAACGACGTTGCCAACACACCATCGTTTTTTCAAAATGCTCTAGCAAAGCGCGGTTACGTTCAGCACTCTTTTCCATTGAAGCTAGCTTCATAACTTGCTTCTGAGCATGCGCGGGTTTAAAAACGTCGTTTTGCCCACACACGGTCATTTTAATTGACACAAAAAACGACGTTTTGAAAAACGATACAAAAAATTGAAGCATGCTTCAAATTTTTTTTTTCGTTTTTCACAAGACATAAAACAACGTTTTCCCCCACACACGGTCATTTTAAAACTACGTTTTTCAAAACGTAGTTTTTTTTCATCACATAAAGTGATGGTGTGTACGCGGCATAAGAGTTATATAGGGGAGAGGAAATTGTTCCCCAGGCTCTTTCCATGGGTGGGGGGAAGAAGGCCACAAAAACAATGTAGTCCTACAGAGCAGAAAGAATCCACCTGATCTTCGGGACCCGAGCATAGGAAAACAGAGAGACTAAATAGCAGCCAGTTCAGGAGATTGTGGTGATCGGTGACAGAGGTTATGTTGTTGGGGTAGATTGCTGCCCATTTGATCTGCCATTCTCGGTGCTAGGCACCCTATCTTAGAACTGGACAACGAGCGTGCGGTGCCTTGCAGAGTATACAGTGGATTTACCATACATTCCAACTTTCTGTGATGGGAACGAGAGACACCTATTATGAAAAGTATGTAGGCATAGGACATGCCCCATGTCACGCCCCCCTAAAGGAGAATTATCCCCAAAAAATGATTAGTTAAACCCACAAGTGCTTTTGTTTACCACTACTAGTCCTTTATATTGGCTTTTGAGATTTACAAATGTAGCAATTTACAAATTGTATGAAAGGTTTAGCACTGGGAAACACTTTTTGAAAGCTAAATAGAGCGTTTTATATACAACTATATGGATCAGACCAAAATGAGGGACAAATGAGGAGGAATGAGGGACAGAGGGAAAATTTTATAAATCAGGGACAGTCCCTCAAAATCAGGGACAGTTGGGAGGTATGGTTTTACTATATACCTACAGGGTGAAGCACGTAATGTGCGTGTAATAACTGGTGGAGGATAATCAGTGTTCTGTACCATTTTCTTCAAAATGACTCTCTGGTTAATGCTTGGAAAGATGTCCCTGGCCGGTGTCTAATGCCGCGTACACACCATCACTTTATGTGATGAAAAAAAACGACACTTTCTGTGAAGTAAAAAATGACGTTTTTGAAACTTCAATTTTCAAAGACGAAGTTGCCTACACACCATCGTTTTCTCACAATGATCTTGCAAAGTGAGGTTACGTTCCACCACGTTTTACCATTGAAGCTTGCTTCATAAGTAGCTTCTGGGCATGCGTGGATGAAAAAACGTCTTAGAAAACAACGTTTTTTGCTACACACAGTCAATTTCTGTGAAGTAAAAAGTGCACTTTTGAAAAACGACACATAAAATTGAAGCATGCTTCAATTTTTTTTGGTCGTTTTTTAGAAGACATAAAACGACGTTTTCCCCCACACACAGTCAATTAAAGTGACGTTTTTAAAAACTTCATTTTTTTTCATCACATAAAGTGATGGTGTGTACGCGGCATAAGATTTATGTATGTGGAGCTTTGAGAAGTAATTTGGCCTCTGGCCATGAGGTGGTGCTAACCCACATGTGAAACAATATAAAACAATCAGCATGCAGTTCAGCTTAAGCTCCTTATCCAGTGGTAGAGGGACCTAGTACAACTAAGTAGATGGGGCTCAGAGCATGGGCGTAGGAACCGGAGGGGACGGGGGGGACGCATCCCCCCCAGGAAATAATGCGGGGGGGACAGGTATGGTAAAATCCCCCCCGGGTTAGGAGGACTTGGAGCCAGGGCCGGTACATTGAAGGCAGGGGCGGAGAAGGAGAGTGACCTGGGCGCTACCATTTTGTATAGGAGGGGGCGCAGTTCTGACACACAGGCAGCCAAGGTACACTTGTGTCTGTGTGTCATAGACTAGTCAGCGCGGGCGGCGGCAGCGGCAGTGGTGGCAGTGCACTGTACAAATTGTGTGCCTCCTGCAACTGGGACCGTCCCCTCCTGGCTTTTCTGTTTGTTTACTCCCCCTATGGAGTAAGTAAGTTGGTCCATTCCATCAGCGTGAGCCGTGTGACGTCACGGCCGGGGGCGCAGGGAGCTGTGTCGGCGCTGCTGAGCTTGTAACTGCAAGGACTAGACACGAGGAGCCAGAAGGAGCCTGCCTGCCTACAGTCACAGTGCCTAGGAACCAGCAGTGTGCTACTGCAAAGAAGAAGACTACTGAGTCTGTACTAAAAAGTAAGCAGAACAGAACATGTGAGAGAAAATAATTATGGCTGTATTGGGGGGGTGGGGGGAAATTGTGGCTGACTGAGGTGACCAGCACAAAAAAATGTTTTTGAGCCATGCTTGCCTAGTTGCCTTCTCTGATTAGCGAGAAAAAAAAAACATCAATTGCAGCCTCACTATGCCACCAAACGCAGCCACTGTGCCATCACATGCAGCCACTATGCCAACACACGCAGCCACTGTGCCATCAATTGTCGCCACTGTGCCCATCACACGCAGGGACTGTGCCCATCACACACAGCCACTCTGGCCATCACACGCAGCCACTGTTCCCATCACACGCAGCCACTGTTCCCATTACACGCAGCCACTGTGCCCATCACACGCAGCCACTGTTCCCATTACACGCAGCCACTGTGCCCATCACACGCAGCCACTGTTCCCATTACACGCAGCCACTGTGCCCATCACATGCAGCCACTATGCCACCAAACGCAGCCACTGTGCCATCACATGCAGCCACTGTGCCAACACACGCAGCCACTGTGCCATCAATTGTCGCCACTGTGCCCATCACACGCAGCCACTGTGCCCATCACACGCAGCCACTGTGCCATCACACGCAGCCACTGTGCCCATCACACGCAGCCACTGTGCCATCACATGCAGCCACTGTGCCCATCACACGCAGCCACTGTGCCCATCACACGCAGCCACTGTGCCATCACATGCAGCCACTGTGCCATCAAACACAGCCACTGTGCCATCAATTGTCGCCACTGTGCCCATCACACGCAGGGACTGTGCCCATCACACACAGCCACTCTGGCCATCACACGCAGCCACTGTTCCCATTACACGCAGCCACTGTGCCCATCACACGCAGCCACTGTTCCCATTACACGCAGCCACTGTGCCCATCACACGCAGCCACTGTTCCCATTACACGCAGCCACTGTGCCCATCACATGCAGCCACTATGCCACCAAACGCAGCCACTGTGCCATCACATGCAGCCACTGTGCCAACACACGCAGCCACTGTGCCATCAATTGTCGCCACTGTGCCCATCACACGCAGCCACTGTGCCCATCACACGCAGCCACTGTGCCATCACACGCAGCCACTGTGCCCATCACACGCAGCCACTGTGCCATCACATGCAGCCACTGTGCCCATCACACGCAGCCACTGTGCCCATCACACGCAGCCACTGTGCCATCACATGCAGCCACTGTGCCATCAAACACAGCCACTGTGCCATCAATTGTCGCCACTGTGCCCATAAAACGCAGCCACTGTGCCCATCAAACGCAGCCAAATTGCTGTCCCCCCCAGATTTGTAAGGGTTCCTACACCCATGGCTCAGAGCATTGCAAATATATCATTTTGAATTAAACAGCAGCACAGACATGTTATAGGTTAATCTCCAGTATGCACAGAAGCCAATAGTCAGAATTTTCCTAAGACATTCTTGACTTTCCAGGGTATAAGGAATCCAAGAGTGAGTTGCAGCTTTATGTACCATCTGAGATGGGTAGCTGCTACAGAACTGTGTTTTAACAGGCAGTTTATTTTACACAGTCCAGGCTGCAGGATCTACAAGGGAATGAAACAGGGAGGCATGGAATCAGACTGTTAGGTGGCTGGTCTAGGGTTTTCATGCCAGTGCTGCCACAACAGAGGCATGCTGATAGAGTGTATTTGCACAGTATAGGGGCTGCTGCTGCCAAGTGTGCCCCCCTGGCAACAGGGGAGTTCTCAGTTCCTCTGTCACTGCCTACGCTAAGGTGACTAGATTTTTTAAATTAAATCCAAGAACATATTTTTTTTTACTAGTAAGGCCGACAATCAGCAACGCTCTGCCTATCGCTGCCGCTGCCCCCCTCATAGCCTATCACGTCTCAGTCTCAGGGCCCTGGCTACTACTGGGTGGGGAAAGGAGGAAGATCACTCCACCAAGGAAGGCAAGGAGATAAGCAGGCAGGTGGCTGGCCGGGACTTAAGCCAAGTCAGAAGAACATGCAAGTGAAGCTGAATGGGCATGCACCCAAAACTGAAGAAATAGTCCCTACGCTCCAACACATGATCATAAGAAAGGGGCACAGATAATGGAAAAAATACACCCCCCTAAGCTAGTAGGTGCGGGGGTTTGTAATTCAGATAGTTTTTTTTTTATTCTGCACTGACTGTCTGAAATTGCCCCAGCCCCTGTTCAAACCCAATCCGGGGACAAAACCTGGGACAGACTTGGTCCGGGGGCAGTGTCCTCAATCCGGGGACTGTCCCCGGAAAACGGGGATGTCTGGTCACCCTAGCCTACACACCCATCGTAGCATGTTTACTCTCAAGAGCCTACCCTCACAGTGCTAATAGGTAGGGCTCTTGAGATATATAGCATTGTGGGGCATGCCTATGGTATATGGAAATCATGTAGGGTGCCCCTTACAACCCCCCAGCTAGTACTGCTGCAAAACATACTGGAGGCCTGTGATCACATCTTGCTGCAGGAAAATATCTTGCTGCAGGAATACCTTGCTGCAGTAAAATAGCAAGTTACAAAGTCCTGGAAAATGTTGTGCCCGGAGATTATTATTATTATTATTATTATTATTATACAGGATTTATATAGCGCCAACAGTTTGCGCAGCGCTTTACATCAGGGAAGACAGTACAGTCACAATACAAATCAATACAGGAGGGATCAGAGGCAGGCCCGGACTGGCCATCGGGTAAACCGGGCATTCGCCGGTGGGCCGCGGCCACCGAGAGGCCGCCAGGCTGCAAGTCGCGGGGCACAAGTCTCTTTAAACCCACGCCGCTCATCTAGCCTCTCCGCGGCCTCCCGGGCGGACGTAAACACAGGGGGGAGGAGCTAGATGAGAAGCCTTCGGCCTCTCCACGGCCGGGGCACGTGACTGTGAGGGGGAGGAGCCAGAGCGGACACCTGTTGCTCCTTACACAGGCCCGGATATAGCAGAAAACGTGAGTGCAGCCCCCCCTCCTGTAACCTGGATAGGAGGAGCAGTGGGGGCGGCTGCATATAAAAAATCTTTTTCTCTGTCTCCCTTCTGCAATATTGGAATGCCTGAGGCTGCGAGAGGTAGAGGAGAAGCAGGCATTCCAATACTGCAGAAGGGAGATTGAGAAAATGATTTTTTATATGCAGCCGCCCCCACTGCTCCTCCTACACCGCTTATACTCTTTGCCTCCTCGTGATCTCCCAGTGCTCTCTGCCACCCCCCCCAGTGATTTCTGCCACCCCCTCCCAGTGCTCTCTGCCACCCCCCCCCCCAGTGCTCTCTGCCACCCCCCCCAGTGCTTTCTGCCACCCCCTCCCAGTGCTCTCTGCCACCCCCTCCCAGTGCTCTCTGCCACCCCCTCCCAGTGCTTTCTGCCACCCCCTCCCAGTGCTCTCTGCCACCCCCTCCCAGTGCTCTCTGCCACCCCCTCCCCCAGTGCTCTCTGCCACCCCCTCCCCCAGTGCTTTCTGCCACCCCCTCCCAGTGCTCTCTGCCACCCCCCCAGTGCTCTCTGCCACCCCCTCCCAGTGCTCTCTGCCACCCCCTCCCAGTGCTCTCTGCCACCCCCTCCCCCAGTGCCTTCTGCCACCCCCTCCCAGTGCTCTCTGCCACCCCCCCAGTGCTTTCTGCCACCCCCTCCCAGTGCTCTCTGCCACCCCCCCAGTGCTCTCTGCCACCCCCCCCAGTGCTTTCTGCCACCCCCTCCCAGTGCTCTCCACCACCCCCCAGCGCTCTCAACCTCCCCCAGAGCTCTCTGCCACCCCCCAGTGCTCTCCACCACCCCCCAGTGCTCTCAACCTCCCCCCAGAGCTCTCTGCCACCCCCCCAGTGCTTTCTGCCACCCCCTCCCAGTGCTCTCTGCCACCCCCTCCCAGTGCTCTCTGCCACCCCCTCCCAGTGCTTTCTGCCACCCCCTCCCAGTGCTCTCTGCCACCCCCTCCCCCAGTGCTCTCTGCTACCCCCTCCCCCAGTGCTCTCTGCCATCCCCTCCCCCAGTGCTCTCTGCCACCCCCCCCAGTGCTTTCTGCCACCCCCCCCAGTGCTTTCTGCCACCCCCTCCCAGTGCTCTCTGCCACCCCCCCCCAGTGCTCTCTGCCACCCCCTTCCAGTGCTCTCTGCCACCCCCTCCCCCAGTGCCTTCTGCCACCCCCTCCCAGTGCTCTCTGCCACCCCCCCAGTGCTTTCTGCCACCCCCTCCCAGTGCTCTCTGCCACCCCCCCAGTGCTCTCTGCCACCCCCCCCCCAGTGCTTTCTGCCACCCCCTCCCAGTGCTCTCCACCACCCCCCAGCGCTCTCAACCTCCCCCAGAGCTCTCTGCCACCCCCCAGTGCTCTCAACCTCCCCCAGAGCTCTCTGCCACCCCCCAGTGCTCTCTGCCACCCCCCCGTGCTCTCTGCCACCCCCGTGCTCTCCACCTCCCCCTGGTGCCCTCTGCCACCCCCCAGTGCTCTCTGCCACCCCCCCAGTGCTCTCTGCCACCCCCCTAGTGCTCTCCGCCACCCCCCCAGTGCTCTCCGCCACCCCCCAGTACTCTCTGCCACCCTCCAGTGCTCTCTGCCACCCTCCAGTGCTCTCAACCTCCCCCCAGTGCTCTCTGCCACCCCCCAGTGCTCTCTGCCACCCCCGGTGCTCTCTGCCACCCCCCCAGTGCCCTCTGCCACCCCCCAAGTGCTCTCTGCCACCCCCTCCAGTGCTCTCTGCCACCCCCCAGTGCTCTCCGCCACCTCCCAGTGCTCTCTGCCACCTCCCAGTGCTCTCTGCCACCTCCCAGTACTCTCTGCCACCCCCCAGTGCTCTTTACCACCCCCCAGTGCTCTCAACCTCCCCTCAGGGTTCTCTGTCACCCCCCAGTGCTCTCCACCTCCCTCCATGCTCTCTGCCACCCCTCAGTGCTCTCCACCTTCAACCAGGGCACTCCTCCACCCCTGCAGTGCTCTCTGCCAATCCCCGCAGTGCTCTCTGCCAATCCCTGCAGTGCTCTCTGCCACCCCCAGTGCTCTCTGCCACCCCCAGGGCTCTCTGCCACCACCCCAGTGCTCTCTGACACCCCCCAGTGCTCTCAACCTTCCCACCAGTGCTCTCCACCTCCCTTAGTGCTCTCCACCTCCCCCAGTGCTCTCTGCCATGCCACCCCCCCAGTGCTCTCAACCTTCCCCCCAGTGCTCTCTGCCACGTCACCCCCCCCCCCTTTTTCCGGCGTATAGTTAAAGCTGCTATATGGTGGCGTACTCAATGTTAAGTATGGCCGTCGTTCCCGCGTATAATTTTGAAAATGTTACGTCGTTTGCGTAAGTCATCTGTGAATGGGGCTGGACGCCATTTACGTTCACGTCGAAATCAATGACGTCCTTGCGACGTCATTTGGAGCAATGCACCCTGGGAGTTTTTACGGACGGCGCATGCGCAGTTCGTTCGGCGCGGGGACGCGCTTCATTTAAATGAAACACGCCCCCTACCCGCCAAATTTGAATTCCGCACCCTTACGCCGCCGTAACTTATGGCGCGGATTCGTTGAGGATTCAAACCAACTGAAAGTGAGTTACAGCGGAGTAGCCTATCTTAGATACGCTGCGCCCAGCGCAGATGTATGTGGATTTGCCCCTAAATCTACAAGTTCCCTTTGCTCGCCGTTGTTGAAAATAAAAAACTAGCTGTTGATTGATGGCTTCAACTGTTTAGGAGGAATACATCCAGAATACACATGTAAGCTTCAGGTTTAGATGCTTAATTTTCTATATTTGTATTTTATTTTTAAACATGACTCAACAGATGAGGCTGCATGGAGTAAAATACCAGTGGTTGTGCCACATTGTAACCACCCATATGTGGAAACCAATAGGACTGACAGTAAATGATGTACTGGTAGTTACATGTATCATATTACAGTTTGCACACCAGGGGCAAGAAAAGGAAAAAAGAGATCCCAGCTTTTAAAGTCACAAAAACATGGTAATTGTACTATACAGTAAAAAGATCGTGAGCATAATTTGTTCCAGAAACATGCTTGTAATCCAAAGCACTTGTATATCAAAGCAAATTTCCCCATAAGAAATAATGGAAATTCAAATGATTTGTTCCATAGCCATTTATTCATATGTAGGTCCTTCAGTTTATAGTTCATATAAAAAGATTATAGCAATGTGATAGGTTGTGCAACCATAAAATGTCCATCCACAGGGGGATTAGAAGCAAAATCCAGCAAAATAAACAGAGTATAAAAGAGAAGAGAGGATCCTTTAAGTGTAGCAATATGTTGCTAAATGTTTGTACCTTCATTAAATGTAACCATATTGCTACACTAAGGCCTTGTACACACGATAGGTTAACCAGAGGACAACGGTCTGAAGGACCGTTGTTCTAGGTTAACCTATGAAGCTGACTGATGGTCAGTCGTGCCTACACACCATCAGTTAAAAAAACGATCGTGTCAGAACGCGGTGACGTAAAACACAACGACGTGCTGAAAAAAACGAAGTGCAATGCTTCCAAGCATGCATCGACTTGATTCTGAGCATGTGCGGGTTTTTAAACGATGGTTTGCATACTAACGATCGGTTTTGACCTATCGGTTAGCAATCTATCGGTTAAATTTTAAAGCAAGTTGCCATTTTTTTAACCTAAGGTTAAATAACCTATGGGACCTACACAAGATCGGTTTGGACCGATGAAAACGGTCTTTCAGACCGTTGTCCTCTGGTTAACCTATCGTGTGTACGAGGCCTTAGGCGGCGTACACACGGTCGAACATGTCCGCTGAAACTGGTCCGCGGACCAGTTTCCGCGGACATGTCCGACCGTGTGTACGGCCTACCGGACAGGTTTCCAGTGGACAAAAGTTTCTTAGCAAGCTAAGAAACTTGTCCGCTGGAAACATGTCCGTCGGACATGTCCGATGGTTAGTACACCTAATCGGACATGTCCGCTGGTTATGACCTGTAACCAGCGTCCCGAAATCCCGCGCATGCGTCGAATTGATTCGATGCATGCGTGGAAGCATTGCACTTCCGTGTTTGAGAACGTCGGTGTCTTCTACGTCACCGCGTTCTCTGTCCGCGGGGATTTTGGTCTGATGGTGTGTACACACATCAGACCAAAAGCTCCCAGGAGACATGTTCGATGAAAACGTTCCTCTCTTCTCTTTTATACTCAGTTGTGACATGACGCTACTTGTATATTAAGACATCTCTTGTATATCAAGTCAAAAATGTATTGTAAAATTTTGCTTGTCTTGCAAAACTCAAACCAAGTTACTCAAGGTTTTACTGTAATTGTTCCTTTTTACATCCAGGAGCTGATTAATCAACTGCCTTGTTACTGCCATTTTAAAAAAAAGGGCAGGTAGGTGGACTCAATTTTCTGTAGCGCTGTGAATTTTACATAAATGACTTGTGCCAAATGTTAGCACAGGGGCGGATCCAAGGGGGCTGAGAGAGCCGGTGGCTCAGCAGGTGGGTGAGATAGCTACGCGGGTGGGTGAGATAGAGGGCGGCTCAGATAGCGGGTGGGTGCAATGGCAGGCAGCTCTGCAGACGGGTGAGATAGTAGGCAGACCAAGCGGCGCGGTTTGTGGGTGGGTTTGTTTACGGCGCAGTTTGTGGGTGGGTTTTCGGCACGGTTTGTGGGCAGACCAGGCTGCCGGGTGGCTCAGTGTGTTAGCCTTGAGAGTGAGAGAGCAGGCTCTGTGTGGTAGCTGGCCAATCAGCTAGCCGGGGGGAGCAGAGAGATGAGATAATCTCTCACCGCTTGTGCCTGCCCTGCATTAACTTCTGTCCTCACTGTGCAGGCAGCAGAGAGATTACATTATCTCTCTGCTGCCTGACTTTAGGAGTCTGGGACACAGCAAGAAAACCAAAAAAACCACCTTAGCAGGCAAGTGACAATCTGCAAATTTGTGGCAGGTGACGTGGCAAGTGACAATCTGCATCTGGTGGCAGGTAAGTGACAATCAGCAAGGTGTGGTAGGTGACGTGGCAAGTGACAATTCGCAAGGTGTGACAAGTGACAATCCACAAGATGAGTCAGGTGCCGTGGCAAGTGACAATCTGCATCTAGTGGCAGGCAAGTGACAATCCGCAAGGTGTGGCAGGTGAAGTGGCAATTGACAATCCGCAAGGTGTGGCAGGTGATGTGGCAAGTGACAATCTCCAAGGTGTGGCAGGTGACGTGGCAAGTGACAATCTGCATCTAGTGGCAGGCAAGTGACAATCCGCAACATGTGGCAGGTGATGTGGCAAGTGACAATTTGCAACGTGTGGCAGGTGATGTGGCAAGTGACAATCCGCAACATGTGGCAAGTGACAATTGGTAACGTGTGGCAGGTGATGTGGCAAGTGATACATTCAGGGCTCCCACTGATTATGCATTATGGTGAGTTGAACTATTTCATTTCATATTACAATGTAATAATATAAATAATGCTCTTTAATCATCCTGACACCATAACAACCATGGTGCCGGGATGATTTAAGCCCTAACACAAGCCATTTTCCCGATAAATTGCCCACAAAAAAAACTTATTTTCTGGCAGCGCCCCTCCCGAGACAAGACTCTGGATCCGCCTCTGTGTTAGCATGGTGGTACAGCTTTTGTGTGTGTGTTAGCGCTCCTCATGGCCAACCCTAGGCCTCACACCAGAAGGATAATGTTTTTTCACCTGCCAATGACACCTGATTTGGCACTGACTACAGAGACATTTCAAACAATACCGTGTTGAGTGCGGATTCTCTTCACCAGCTCTTTTACACACGTTACACAATATGCTTTACTCTCTTTAATCTGAAGGCACGGAGGGAAGCTGCTGTATAGTTTGTGAGGCTTTGCACACAGTGGCCCCCAGGAAGGTTCCATTTCGCAGCGTGCCCTAACATATGGATCCTGCCACTTAGAAGGGTGAACCATACAACCACAAGTCCACCCCACTAGCTGAATTTCCGTAACCGGCCACCAAAACCTCCTTTCCCAAGCTGGCTGCTCCTCTTTCTCTTTTTTCTCTCGATCACCCAGAAGGTAACATAAAGATTACACTTCATTCCCAGTTCCAATTCACTGTAGGAGAACACACTTATTCTCTTATACTTATACTTCTCTTCGTAAGACGAATCAGAACTTCCTTTACTTCAGTAAAGGGGCTCCAAATTAACAGTTTAATTGTATCTCCACATTACAGTTCTCCAACTGTTCCTTAAGCAAGGCAACATGTCAGATAACATGGCAGTACTACTTCTCCTCTTTGCAAAAATGCTATACTGCACTACTCATACTGTATACCTCATAACCACACACTTGGTGCAACACTACATTTCCTTGTGTATGGTTTTTCCAACTCCCACATCAACCAACAACCATGTATCCCAACCCCCTATCACTATCCATACCACAGGAAGCATCACAGACCAAAAAGAGCAGACATACCACTGTACATTAATTTGTGTGTTACCAGATATTTACCTCATGAATACAGGAAATGAACAGTCTAGGCACCTTCCTACAAACACGCATAGGCAGACAGTGTGCCCTTTGAATGCCTGTGAATAGACAGCACAAATCACAGGCAAAATACGCAGAGCCAATCAAAGTGGCACTGTGCCTTCTGATAACTGTAAACCACAGTGATCACACATATAAACAAAAAATGTAAACAATTCCCTCCTTCTGCCTCTGCTACTGATTGCTTCTCTGCCAATCAGTAACACTGTAAGTAAAGCTTTCTTTCAAAAATGTTCAACTTAGGAAGGTTTGTTTGATTTTCTAACCGTCAGTGAGTCATTATCAAGTCATTATCATCATCTACTAACAATTATGTTTGAAAATCAGCCTGGCTTCACCTATGCACTTGCTTGTGGGGGGAAAGATGGTGGCACCCAATGAGGACATAAATGGGTATTTGAGAACAGACCACTGCAGAGTTTTGTTCACTGATTTTAGACTTGTGCGTTGATTATAAGATGAAAAAATTCCTCTTTGGTATCAGTTTCTGGAAGCATTGCCAACTAAAAAGGGTTACTTCATATTTAAAGTAAGTTAGCAGTTGTTAGTTTCTGCTTTAAGATTTAAACACTTGCCTACTGGGTACTTTTACCCCCCCCCCTTCCTGGCCAGGCCAATTTTCAGCTTTCAGTGCTGTCACACAAATAGAGCTTTCTTTTGGTGGTCTTTAATCACTGCTGGGTTTTTATAGTTTTTGCTAAATGAAAAAAGACTGGAAATTTGAGGGAAAAACTAAAACGTTTGTTATAAAATTTTGCAAACAGGTAATTTTTCTTCTTCACTGATGTGCGGTAAAGAGGCTGCACTGAGGGGTACTGATTAGCAGCACTGATGGGCAATGTTAGGACTGCGCTGATAATCAGGACTAGACATGTGCAGAACGAAAAAAAATGTTTTGTTTTGTTTCGATTAGTTATTTACATCAATTTGTTTCATTAAATCTGTTTCATTCGTTTAATTCATTTTTGGGATGCGTTTTGTTTATTCGTTTTCAAATCGATTCGAAAAGTTTTCTGAAAATTTTAGAATAGTTTTCGAATTCGAAAAGTTTTCCAATAGTTTTTTTGAATTTGAAAAGTTTTTCGAACTTGGAAAGTTTTCGAATTCGAATAGTTTTCGAATTCAAATAGTTTTCCAATTTACAAAAATAATAAAATATAATTTTATTTTCTATTTTTTTTATTCTTTTCCTTTATTTTCTATTCTAAACTCTTTGGAAATTAGAAAGGTTCTTGAATTTGAAAACGATTAGAATTCGAAAACGATTTGAATTTCGTTATTTCGGATTCGTTTAAATTCGGTACTATTCTAATCCGGAAATTTGGATACATCCGAATTTCCAAATAACGAAAATGTGTCCAAATTTTAATTTGGAACGAAACAAACAGCACATATCTAATCAGGACACTGATTATCAGTGTAAATGTCAGCATGATTAAACCACTTGACAACTGGGCCTATTTTGGCACTTCTCTCCTTCATGTAAAAATCTAAATTTTTTGCTAGAAAATTAATCAGAACCCCCAAACATTATATATATTTTTTTTAGCAGACACCCTAGGGAATAAAATGGCAGTCATTGCAACTTTTTTTCTCGCACGGTATTTGCGCAATCATTTTTCAAACGCCTTTTTTGGGGGAAAAATTGGTTTCATGAATTAAAAAATAACAAAACAGTAAAGTCAGCCTAATTTTTTGTATAATGTTAAAGATGATGTTACGCCGAGTAAATAGATACCTAACATGTCACGCTTTAAAATTGAGCACACTCATGGAATGGCGCCAAACTTCGGTACTTCATAGGCGACGCTTACATTTTTTTTACAGGTTACTATTTTCGAGTTACAGAGGAGGTCTAGTGTTAGAAATTGTTGCACACGCTCTAACGCACGCGACGATACCTCATATGTGGGGTTTGAACGGCGTTTACATATGTGGGCGGGACTTGCAGGCGTGTTCACTTCTAAGCGCAAACTACCGGGGACAGGGCGTTTTAAAAATATATATATATATTTTATTTTACCTCATTTTTTTATTTTTACACTTTTTAAAAAAAAATTGTTATCACTTTTATTCCTATTAAAAGGAGTGTAAACATCCCTTGTAATAGGAATCACTGTGACAGGTCCTCTTTATGGAGAGATGTGGGGTCAATAAGACCCCACATCTCTCCTACAGGCTTACAAGCATTAAATCGTGAAAACAATTCACTGATCTAATGCCGACAGCCGTGATTGCGGCTTTGTTTACTTCCGGGTACCGGGCGTGATGTCATAATGTCGAGCCCGGACCTCCGACGGTCATAGAGATGACCGGTGACCATCTGGTCACCGATCATCTCTATGCTTTCCCAGCTAGCGCCGGCCGATTCGCTCTCTGGGCCCCCGATGGCACGGGAGAGCCCGGAGAAGCACCGGATGGCGGCAGGAGGGGGGGGGACGTCCCCTCCCGCTGCCTATAGGAACGATCAATCGGCAGAACTGCCGCTTTGATCATTCTTATCGTGCACAGAATCGCCAGCTGAAGACGGTGATATCTGAAGGATGCCTGTAGCTGCAGGCATCATTCAGATATCACTGCACAAAGCCGAGGTTGTCCATAGACGTCCTCGGTCGTCAAGTGGTTAAAGGAATGCCGATAACCAGCTTGTGTTTACATTGTGATCAGCTGTGATTGGACACAGAGGATAACGTGGTAAAGGGTCAGAGTGATTGGCCCTTTACTCTGATCCTAGGGGACACAGCGATCACAGAAAGCAGCAGGTGTGACCACGGAACCTTGTCATATGATGTCCTCCCAGAACTGTCCGCCCGCGCTGTAGCCGGTTAAGAATGTATTATTAGGAAGACAGCGTTGCTTCATGGATGATAGTGGGCTTGGAAAAAAAAGGATGATTACCTAAAAGGTAAAGCTCATGTTCATTATTTTCTGTGTCTACATAATTTTATTCCACACATGGATTCTATAGAGGGAGCCATTGGCTCCCACTGCTGTCAATTAAATCCAGTGATGGGGAAGCAAAGGTGGGCCTGAGACATGCTATGTGTGTCCATAGACACACAGAACTGCCTGGCTCAGGAGGAAGCCTGCAAGAGTGCCCCCAAAACAAAGGCTTGCTATGGGGCAGACACTGAAGAGGAGGAGTGGACAGTGCCAGCATGGGATCCCAGAAGAGGAGGTTTTGGGCCACTCTTTGCAATATCATTACACAGACCAGGTAACATATTTAAAAAAAAAAAAACTTTAGTAGTGCTTTAACCTTTGTTATCAATTCCTTTTGTTGATAGCAAAGTAAAATCCTAATTATTGTACCTCCTTCCATCTTACTGTAATTCCACTCTGCACACCACCTGTTAGGCACCAGATGTTTATTTAACCCAGGCAGCTACTTCAGTTATTTTATTGTGTTTGCACAGCCTAGATGTAAATGTGTAATCCACTATCTGCTTTCCCAAGGTATTTAACTCTGTCTTTATAATTAACAATTTAATAATATGGAATCACACATGTAATGATGTCTCAAAAAATCAGCTCTGTATTATTGAATACAGAGCTGCATAGAATGGAACTAAACTCTCTGTTAGCATTAACGATTTTTAATCCTTTTGCTTCTAGCATTAGTAAATAGATAAGAAGATATATTATATTTACTTGTTTTAAACCTTTTTTTTTTATTTGTTCAGTTGCTTTAGGTTTCTGGCCTAGGTCAAAATAATGTCATACAACCCAAAAGTCTTCATGGGCTTTTTTTTTTTCATCTGGAGGAGGGGCTTTCTCGGCTAAACACATCATCCTGCCGACATGCCTGAGCTAAATGCAGATGGATTTCAGGAACTAAATGCTACATGAATCATCTGCCCTTACTCAAAATGGACGCAGATAGAAATGCTGGGGGGTGTTTTTCAAAGTGATTGCTTAACAAAATAAAGCACAGAGACATGGATGGTTAGATGAGATTGCTTTTGAATATTAAAAATTTATGAAATAGTGTTTTTGGTTTGTGGTGCTCACATACAGTTTAGCTCTGCTTTAATCGTATATCTTTTTTTTTTTAACTTGTATGTAGTAAATCAGCCGTTTTTAAACTTGTATGTAGTAAAACAGGAAAAGGAGACGCTGAAGCTACAATAGGATTGAGCGTTCATTGGAAGACTAGCCGCATCTAAACCTTTGGAGCTACTAGCGTTATTTGACCCATTTGCCATGTGAAGGGTCAATTGGTTCTGGTGAGTGTAGTGTGGTGTTTTTAAACTATGGTGCTGTGGTGCAGTTAAACCATTGGAATATAGGAATACTTGCATTATAGTTAACTCTGGCAGCATGGACAGGGCATATGGCTATTGGCTAAGACTTTCTTTCCCTCTGTCTACTTCTTCATTCTGGGGTTTCTGAGCCAGAAGCACAGAGACAGGAAGTGATGTACTGTACATAATCAATCTCTGTGAACATTAAGGCCTCGTACACACGATAGGTTAAACAGAGGACAACGGTCTGATGGAACGTTTTCATCAGTCAAAACCGATCGTGTGTGGGCCCCATAGGTTATTTAACCATTGGTTAAAAAAAGCCAACTTGCTTTAAATTTAACCGATGGATTCCTAACCAATGGGAAAAAAACGATCGTTAGTAGGCACGACCATCGGTTCAAAATCCACGCATGCTCAGAATCAAGTTGACGCATTCTTGGAAGCATTGAACTTTGTTTTTTTCAGCAAGTCGTTGTGTTTTACGTCACCGCGTTCTGACACGATCGTTTTTTTAACCGATGGTGTGTAGGCGTGACGGACCATCAGTCAGCTTCATCGGTTAACCGATGAAAACGGTCCATCGGTCCGTTCTCATCGGATGGTCTGATCGTGTGTACGCGGCATTAAGCGTAACTTCAGTAATTTTTTCATCTTTCCATCTATTAAATCCTCTGCCCTTGTTGTTTTATCCTTGGATAACTCGCAGACTCAATGTCCGCCAGTGTCCCGCGATCGGGTCACAGAGCTGAAGAACGGGGAGATGTCAGTGTAAACACAACATCTCCCCATCCTTCCCCTGACAGGTCACTGATCGTCTGTTCCCTGTCATCGGGAACAGTAATCAGTGATGTGTCACGGCAAGCCACGCCCCCTAGAAGCACTCCCTAGGTCACACTTAACCACTTCAGTGCCCCCTACAGGTTAACCCCTTCTCTGCCAGTGTCATTTTTTATAGCACTAATCGCTGTAAAAATGACAATGTTCCCAAAATGGTGTCAAAAGTGTCCGATGTGTCCTCCATAATGTCGCAGTCACGATAAAAATCGCTGATCACCGGCATCACTAGTAAAAAAAAAAATATTAATGAAAATGACATAAAACTTTCCCTTATTTTGTAGACGCTATAGTAAAAAATATAGCATTTTTTTCAAAATTGGCGCTCTATATCACCGCAGAGGTGATCAAATACCACCAAAAGAAAGCTCTATTTGTGGGAAAAAAAGGACGTAAATTTTGTTTGAGCCATGTTGCACGACCGCGTAATTGTCAGTTAAAACGATGCAGTGCCGAATCGCAAAAAGTGGCCTGGTCTTTGGCCAGCTAAATGGTCCAGGGCTTAAGTGGTTAAAGACAGCCTTCAAAAGAACACAGAAGGGACTGGGTATGGGTTCCCCTTAATGATTAGATTTCAATTAGAGGGTGTTTGTTTCTTTTCTTTTGTATTAGTATTACTCATACTATATTATGTGCAATACTATTTTTTTGTATTGTATCTCTTTAGAACTGCATTATGGAATGTGTATTGACTCATGTTTTATGGGCCATTAGGGTGACTTCAACCTAAGCACGACTTAGCTGTGAATCAGGGTTACCGAAAGGACAAGCTGGAGACTTTTTTTAGCTGTTCAGTCAGCTTTTAAACACCAGATTACAAGGCAAAGAGAATTGTCACTGTTCATTGCCAGATGCTTCAGTGGATCATATTGCCGGCTTCTACTGGAAGGGAATAGGGAGGAGTACAACATGAATCACTCTCATACTTGATGGACTAATTACAATAACTTTGCTATGGAATAGTGCAGATCTGGAAAAGAACTCTTATCTTATTGTGGGAATTGTGGGGGCAGGACAGTTGAATAAAAGTATTTTGTAAAGCTCACTGTAGGTGTATACTCATACACAATACAAAACTTCCCAAGCTCTCCATCCGGTTACCCAGCCCAGGGAAATTACCTAAAAATGTCTCTAACATTTAACCTAGAAACAAAGCATCGGGTATATCAATTATATAGGAAGTCATTCCGTCATGTTAGCCCTAATAAGTAAGTATATATATATATACAGTATATATATATATATATATATATATATATATATATATATATATATATATATATATATATATATGTGTGTGTGTGTGTATGTGTGACCAGTGCTATTTAACCACTTCAATACCGGCCCATTGTCATTTGACGTCCACAGATGGGATCTCCCATCCTGGGTGGACGTCAAATGACGTCCTGAGCTTTGCGGGTGAATATCTGAATGATGCCTGCAGCCAGAGGCATCATCCAGATATCCTCTTGTTCAGCCGGCGATTCTGCACGACATAAGAACGATCATAGCGGCGGTTCCGCCGCTTGATCGTTCTTGCAGGCGGCGGGAGGGGACATCCCCCCCTCCCGTCGCCATCCGGTGCTTCTCCGGGGGCTCTCCCGTGCCTTCGGGGGCCCGGAGAACGAATCGTCCGGTGTCGGCAGGAAGCATAGAGATGACTGGTGACCAGATGGTCACCAGTCATCTCTATGACCGTCGAAGGACCCGGGCGCGATGTGATGACGTCACGCCCGGGTCCCCGTAAGTAAACAAAGCCGCGATTGCGGCTGTAAGCATCTATTCATGAGATCGGTGAATTTTTTTCACCGATCTCATGGTTTCCAGCCTGGAGGAGAGATGTGGGGTCTTGTTGACCCCGCATCTCTCCATAAAGAGGACCTGTCACACACATTCCTATTACAAGGGATGTTTACATTCCTTGTAATAGGAATAAAAGTGAAAAAAAATTTTTTTTTTTGAAAAAAAGTGTAAAAATAAATAAAAATAAGTAAAAAAATAAATAAAAGATTAAAAAATAAAATTAAACCGCCCCTGTCCCCGGTAGCTTGCGTGCAGATGCGAACGCACACGTAAGTCCCGCCGCCATGTAAACGCCGTTTAAAACACATATGTGAGGTATCGCCGTGTGCGTTAGAGTGCCAGCAACAAATCTAGCACTAGATCTCCTCTGTAAATCTAAACTGGTAACCTGTAAAAATAAATTAAAGCGTTGCCTATGGAGATTTTTAAGTACCAAAGTTTGGCGCCATTCCATGAGTGTGCGCATAATTAAAGCGTGACATGTTGGGTATCCATTTACTCGGTGTAACATAATCTTTCACATAATACAAAAAAATTGGGCTAACTTTACTGTTTTGTTATTTTTTTAATTCATGAAACAATTTTTTTTCCAAAAAAAGGGTGTTTGAAAAATGATTGCGCAAATACCGTGCAATATAAAACGTTGCAATGACCGTCGTTTTATTCCCTAGGGTGTCTGCTAAAAAAACATATATAATGTTTGGGGGTTCTGCGTAATTTTCTAGCAAAAGAATGATGATTTTTACATGTAGGAGAGAAGTGCCAGAATAGGCCCGGTATGGAGGTGGTATAAAAGCCCTGTATTGAAGTGGTTAAAGGCAAAGCAACACAACACACAAGAAGCACACTCATTTTATTTACATATTGAATCAAATTATGAAATAATATTCTGAAAAAAAAAATAGCAAAACATATTTTTATACTTACATTGCTAACCATCAAAGTGCCATATTTTCCTAAGGTACTCTATGTTAGGGTATGCTACATTTATATCAAAAAGTGCAAAAATATGTTCACGGGCATAAATGTGAAATCTGCCATATGTTTTGTTTTGTTCATATCACAGCTCCATGCACACTGAAGCTGATAAACTGCAGTTTATTGGTGTTTTGACTTTTTTTTTTTAAAGCCCATAAACTGAACTCTATGTTAGCCTATGTGCCCATGCACACCTGGGCGTTTTTTAGTGTTAATTAGTGTTGCTCACGAATATTCGCATTGCGAATATTCGACTCGAATATAGCATATTCGAGAAATCGCGCTATATTTCGAATTTCGCGGTGAATATTCGCAATTCCGAATATTCGCATTTTTTCAATTTGATTTTTAAAACAGATCACATCCTATCGACGTCTAAAAGCATTGCTGGTATGATTAGAGACCATGGTCCGAGTAGCTAAGCTGAGGCGATCCTTTTATGTTGCCAAATTGAAAAAAAAAAATTGCGATTTTTCGCTATTGCGAATGCGAAAATGATTGCGAATTTTCGATAACTGTGGTAGGAGAACTCTGATTGTCTCTGATGCAAAAGGGGGGGGCTTTGTGTATGTTTCTGTTATGAATATTTGTATGTTTGATATTATTTTTTTTTGTAAGAAGGAAAAAATTGCGCATACCTTAAAAAAAGGGGAGAATACAGCAGCAACTCAAAAATGTTATACAACATAAATTAATACAAGACAGAAAATGGAGTCGCTCTACAAGAATAAAAAATATGTCTAGTGACAAGACATGTGGGCAAATTATAAAATAAGCAAGCGCAAATAACGTGTGAAATACACAGTGAAACAAATATATAAAGAAATATAGTCCCAATAATAGAAAAATAATCTTTCATAAAAATGTCTTTGATATGTGAAGTGAAAAAAAGTCCAAAGCATGCTGCATGAACGTGTTCAATCTTCAAGGTGTTTGATTGACAAACGGCTGTGACAGATGGATAGAGTAAAGAATCACCACCAATGCAAAACACTTTTTATTTTCTATTGTAAAATATCAAGAATATTCTGAGCCAATCAGAGTGCTCCTTCTGCATTTGCCGAATATTCGCAATTATTTTGTATTGTAAAATATCAAGAATATTCTGAGCCAATCAGAGTGCTCCTTCTGCATTTGCCGAATATTCGCAATTATTTTGTATTGTAAAATATCAAGAATATTCTGAGCCAATCAGAGTGCTCCTTCTGCATTTGCCAAATATTCGCAATTATTTTGTATTGTAAAATATCACGAATATTCTGAGCCAATCAGAGTGCTCCTACAGCATTTCTCGAAATTGCGCAATAAATATCGCATTCGCATGTTGCGATATTTCGATAAAATATCACGAATATTCTGAGCCAATCAGAGTGCTCCTACCGCAGTTATCAAAAAATCGCAATTATTTTCGCATTCGCAATAGCGAAAAATCGCAATCATTTAATTTCGATAAAATATCACGAATATTTGAATTTAGCGAATATATCTCGAATATTCGAATATATATTCGAGATATATCGCGAAATCGAATATGGCATATTCTGCTCAACACTAGTGTTAATGAGCTTTGGAGTTTATTGGCTTTTTTCTGAACGCCCGAAATTCACGTTCAAAGTGCCGTTTTTTTGGCGGGAAAAAGCGATAAAAACCGCAAAACGCTGAAAAACGGCAAAAAACGCTCAAAAACGCTTAAAACAATCAAAAACGCCAGTGCCAGCGATTTTTAGCGATTTTTAATCCATTGGAATAAAAAAAGTAAAAAAAAAAAAAAAAAAAGCTACACTGAAAAACGCTATTGCAAAAACGCTAAAAACCGTTGAAAGGCTCCCTGCAAAGCTACTGGCGTTTTTTTATAGCTTTTATCAGCTTCAGTTTGCATGGAGCCTAATAACTCCAGCCCAATTCCACATCAACAGAGGTTTCATCAGCTACAAAAGTGGAGTTCCACCCATAAATATAACATTACATCAGTAGTTTTAAAAAAATGTCATTAGTCTTTTTTTTTTTAGATGCCGTCAAAGTGTTGTTGCTAGGCAGAATAGTTAATCTTCCCACTTCCTGCACCTAGGTGCTTAATGCTTCCTAACCTACACCGCACAGACTCCTGGGAATGTAGTGGGTGTAACTTTCCAGGAGTCTGTGCATTCCCCAGTCTCAAAGAATCATGTGACTTGGACAGCACAGGTGCTGAAACCTGATCTGACACTGCTTGTGCAGCACTGAGCATGTGCGAGATTTGCAAGGCTGAAATCCAGGAAGTCATACAGTCTGGCATCATGATGCCCACACTTAAGATGGCCCCAGTCAATTTCTATTTTATAAAGTGTCTAAATGCTGTTACAACCTAACAAAACGGACCTTAGTTTACAGACTAACTTTACTAGAATACATTAAGCTTGTGTATTACAGGGGTATTTATATTTAAAAAGTGAAATTGTGGCCGGAACTCTGCTTTAAGTCCAAATGGTGTAGCTACAGATATTGGAGCTTCAGTTCAAAATTGGGTCTGCAGCCCTACCATACTGCGTCCTCCTACTGGTAGTCCAACCTATAATATGTACCTCCCCAACCCTTATTGAGCTGGCCATACATACATTTTTACATAAACGTCTGTATAAAAAATCTTGTCAGTATATTAAATAATGCCATCGGAGACACAACAAATGTTCAAAAGTACTTCAAATACCTGTATTTAGAATTTGGAATGAGTGGAATTTCCTTAATAAAAACCTATATATACAGTTAAGATTTCATTCAACACGTATTTTCTACAGTTGAAAATAATTGGTCAGTTTGACCCCATTAAAGTGGTTGTATACCCATTTTTTTTATATTTACTTACAGGTAAGCCTTATTATCATACACAATACGATGTGGCCGGAGCCGCATCGTATTGGTAAGGTAAGCCTTACCTTACCTGTAAGTAAAAAAGAAAAAGGTATGGTTTAGAAGATATTCACTTTGCATGCAGCCCCTGACGTCAGAGGCGCATGCCCTGTGAAGGCCCGGCAGACGCTGCCGGATCTTGCTGGGAAGAAGACTCCTGCATGCATGCACGGGAGTAACATCATCGCAGCTCCAGCCACTCACAGCACTGGAGCCGCGAACCCGGAAGACACACAGAGGGCAAAATGTCAGCTCCCTTTGTGTGGACCAGGATTAGATACCGACGCCTCGTTCTAAGGTAAGTATTTCATAATGAGCTAGTATGCAGTGCATACTAGCTCATTATGCCTTTGCCTTATAGGTTTTATTTTATTTATTTTAACAATTTCTGCTGGTATGAAACCACTTTAACTATTAGAAAGTTGAATGTTCTGAAACAATTTTTTTAATATTATACCATTGTATGGTCAGCTTTCCATTGCCACATACCTGCTGTTGGGACTTTTTTTTCCCCCTCCCCATTTACTGTACACCACATCTGCGTGCTGGGCTACCCTTTTTAATGTGCGGGGAGGAGCCGAGAGAGTCGCTGTGGGACCCCAGAAGAGGATGTTCGGGGCCACTCTGTGCAAAACGAGCTGCACAGTGGAGGTAAGTATGACATGTTTGTTATTTTTTTTTTTTATCTAACCTATAGTATCACTTTAATTGCATATTATACTCTGTGGCAGTAGAGGTGGAGACTGTGTTGGGCCTCACTAGGACAATGGCAATGCACATCTCTAACTCTGACCCTTATACAGGAACACTGTTCTTCTTTGACTAGTAACACCCCAACATTCAGAGACAGTGGGAAACGATCTACAGTTCTCAAACTACATGATAAACCTTGCTTCTATATTCTCCAGAGTTTATCTACTCTAATTGTTCCCTAAACAATATAACAGTACCAAAACTACAACATTGTGATGAGTATGTTGTTAAGTAGACAAAGCTGTTGAGCAATATAAAATAAGAAACCCTAAAAACCCAATATTGTGCACATCAAGGCCAAACCACCATCAGCTCTCAAATAATAAAAGTCAGCCAACAGTCAGCATTACTAATTTATTGCTGGTGTGTGAGATAAGATCATGATCACTGAGATGTAACAGCATCTAAATTCTTGGGAAGGAAAGCAGAGGAAACGTTCCCATGCTTGGGCCGTATGCTCAACAATATGCAGGAAAACATTTAAATATTAGACAGTAGCTCAGTACACTAAAAGGTTATCATGAAAACTTCATTTGCATTAAATGGAAACCCTATCTTTTAATTATTCCAAAAAATTACAAGGGTGCATTGGTTAAAGTATATGTAATCCCAATCACTATAAACTCATCTGAGCTTTAGCATGGTGATATCATTTTAAATGTCATTTACATTTTTTTTTTTTTTTAAATCTGCCACTATTAAAAAAATAATTGATGATCCTGCCATGAAGGTCCTTGGTCATCCAACTGCATTGCTGTGTTGTCACCCTGTCACAGGGGCTTCTGATAGATACTAAAAGTTGCTAATTTAACACACATTATACAGGCATGGTCCACTGTTGTCATCACCAGTAGAGATCAGTTGGGTTGGATCTGATCTGAGTCCAAACCCAGTTCAGCAGAACATTCACACCACCTGTGGCTGGGACATTCTTTGCTTACTTACTGTTCCAAAGGCAGATCAGAGAATATAATCAAGCAGCTGATGGGCAAACTGTAAAAGTTTACACCATGCAGTGGCCAACTCCCTCCCTGGAACATGCACATCTAAAGGGTGCCCGGCAGGGCCGGACTTGCCATTGGGCTTGACTGGGCTAAGCCCATGGGCCCCGCCCAATAGGGGGCCCCTGCCTGCAGAGGCGGCTCTCCAGTTAGGCAAAGGCTGGCGGGGTGAGCCGTGAGCAGGCCGATGTTCTGCAAGATTAGTGTGACAGAAATAACATCACCGCCGACACACATTAAGTTCCCCCCCTGTTACATCCTCATCAGTAGCATAAGCCAATAGCTGGCTCCACCGCTGTCCTAGTTGGCACCACATTGCATGATGGGAGATGTAGTTCTCTACAGCACACACTAGACTCGGCCGAGCTGTGCCTGCACGCTGCAGAGACTACACCTCCCAGAATGCACTGCAGGGTGGGAGCTCAAAGTGGACAGTCGGCTTCTCCTGAGTCCTGCTTGTAGTAGGGGACGGAGGACTCGGAAGAGTGATCAACTGTCCTGCCCTGGCGTCTGCACCGGGATTATCTGTGGCTGTGACTCCAGTGTTTGGCGGGGGCTGCTGCTGCAATGTGATGTTATTACCTTGATAGTCAGATGAGACAGAGAGTTTGCTTGTCATTACCATGACCACCTCCTGTATGTCTGCACAGTCCCTGACCACCCCTGTATGTCCGCACAGTCCCTGACCACCCCTGTATGTCCTCACAGTCCCTGACCACCCCTGTATGTCCTCACAGTCCCTGACCACCCCTGTATGTCCACACAGTCCCTGACCACCCCTGTATATCCGCTAATTTTGTTTAGTTGCGTGTTCAGAATCGTGATTTCTATTTTTATTCTCAGTTTATCCAGAATTGTGTAGCTCTAATACATAGCTTGTGTATGTATAATTTTGTTCTATTTAAGTAATGTATAGAAGGTAGGGCCCGAAAGTGAATCAAGCCCAGGGGCCCCCACTACCCTAAGTCCTGCCCTGGTGCCCGGGTATGTGTCTTTCACTCTAGTTCTGAAGGAACAGCAATAATGTGACTGGGGGCACTGCAAGGAACCATGAGAGATGTAGCCTGTAATTAGTAGGATGTTGATGTATTAGCTCCCAATTGGCTTGTATGAAAAGCTGAAAATACTAAAAAAACAGCAACTGCAACTACAGAGGTAGTCAGAGGCTTTGCACAAATTTTTAAAGTACGAAATATAATTACATCATTACTAATGTACAACATTTGAGTCAGCGATTAATGCTCTTTGTTAATGCTTTATGTAATGAATGTGACTTTAGTACTGCTTTAAAGATCATAATGTAATTTGAGATTACACATCCCAACTCTTGATATTCATTTGTAGAACTCCAGGATAGTTATATTGCAGCTCTGCAGATAAATCCCAATATGTTATTGGCTATTGACAAGCTTAAAGCTTGGTATATGGATGAATAATTGTCTGTTTTGTGTTTCATGCTAGTCTCATATCGAAAATAAAGAGGTTATTTATTGTACGAAAATTCTCGTACGACAGAATACATCTTCAGAAGTAATGTAATGTAATGTGTTGAATTATTTTGAAATGTATTCTTTTGTTTCTAAGCATGCGTAGTCTTGCTCTTACAATTTTTTTTCTGACGAAAACTGTACCAATTAAACAACAATCAGACGTTGTGTTAACTTACATGGGCGGCACAGTGGTGTAGTGCGTAGCACTCTCGCCTAGCGGTAAAAAGGGTAAAATCCCAACCACAGAACTACCTGCCTGGAGTTTGCATGTTCTTTCTGTGCCTGCTTGGGTTTGCTCCGGGTACTCCGGTTTCCTTCCACACCCCAAAGACATGCTGGTAGGTTAATTGGATCCTGTCTAAATTGGCCCTAGTATATGAATGTGAGTTAGGGACCTTAGAGTGTAAGCTCCTTGAGGGTAGGGACCGATGTGAATGTGCAATGTACAGTTGTGTTCAAAATTATTCAACCCCCCAATGCTGTAAAGGGTTTTAGGGAATTTTGTGTACATTTGTAATTGTATTCAGAATGAAATCCTACAAGGACTTCTTAAAGAACCATATGCAACTAAAATGACATCAATTGGTTTTGTAATACAGTAGTCAATGTTTCTTTTGTGAATTCTTCATTTACACAATTATTCAACCCCTTAAAGACTACCACTCTGAAGAACAGAGGTTCATTGAAGTGTTTTCAATCAGGTATTGAAAACACCTGTGGATGTCAGGGAGCAGCAATAAAGCCTAATAAGCACCAATTAGGCAGCTTTAAAATTACTGTGATACTCGGCTCCTTCTAGACATTTACTGGTGTGGTTACAAACATGGTGAAGTCAAGAGAATGGTCCAGGAAGACAAGAGAAGAGGTGATTACTCTTCACAGGAAGGGCAATGGCTATAAGAAGATTGCAAAGATGTTAAACATACCAAGAGACACCATAGGAAGCATCATTCGCAAATTCAAGGCAAAGTGCACTGTTGAAACGCTACCTGGTCGTGGCAGAAAGAAGATGCTGACTTCGACTGCTGTGCGCTACCTGAAGCGTAGAGTGGAGAAAAGTCCCCTTGTGACTGCTGAGGAACTGAGAAAAGATTTGTCAGATGTGGGTACTGAAGTTTCTGCTCAGACAATACGGCGCACACTGCGTAATGAAGGCCTCCATGCCAGAACTCCCAGGCGCACCCCCTTGCTGTCTTTAAAGAATAAGAAGAGTCGACTGCAGTATGCCAAAAGTCATGTGGGCAAACCACACAAGTTTTGGGATTGTGTTCTGTGGACTGATGAAACAAAATTAGAAGTGTTTGGGCCCATGGATGAACGCTATGTTTGGAGGAGGAAGAACAAGGCCTATGATGAAAAGAACACCTTGCCTACTGTGAAGCATGGCGGGGGGTCAATCATGCTTTGGGGCTGTTTTGCTTCTGCAGGTGCAGGGAAGCTTCAGCGTCTGCAAGGTACCATGAATTCTCTTCAGTACCAGGAGATATTGGATGACAATGTGATGCAGTCCGTCACAAACCTGAGGCTAGGGAGACGTTGGACCTTTCAACAGGACAATGATCCCAAGCATACCTCCAAGTCCACTAGAGCATGGTTGCAGATTAAAGGCTGGAACATTTTGGAGTGGCCATCGCAGTCACCAGACTTAAATCCGATTGAGAACCTCTGGTGGGACTTAAAGAAAGCAGTTGCAGTGCGCAAGCCTAAGAATGTGACTGAACTGGAGGCTTTTGCCCATGACGAATGGGCGAAGATACCCGTAGATCGCTGCAAGACACTTGTGTCAAGCTATGCTTCACGTTTAAAAGCTGTTCTAACTGTAAAAGGATGTTGTACTATGTACTAAGTACTAAGATTGAATGTCACTTGGGGGTTGAATAAAACTGATAATGATGTGAGCACAGAAAAGACATTTGTGGTTATTTCATTATAAATGTTATGTTATATTTGTCTGACCTACACGTGCCTCTTTGATTTAATTGTAAGCAGGATGACAGGATGATCACAATCAATGACAAACTGGGCAAAACAATCAATTTCAGTGGGGGTTGAATAATTTTGAATACAACTGTATATGTAAAGCACTGCATAAATTGACGGCGCTATATAAAATAATATATATAGTATTACATAATAATAACTTACAATAGAAATGGTATTGCGTGTACCTTCAGGTTTTGTCATCCGAAAACTCAGAATCAGCTGTCGAAAGCACTAAAGTACTGAGCAGATAATCGGCTGATCACTCATCATACAAAATTTTACTTCTGAGTATTGTAATGTGTGTATGTATGGGCCCTAAGATGCCTACTACTTGCCTTTTTTGGTTTTGGATAGAGTGGAGAATGATTAGCACACAACGTTTTATTGCTGTCTAGGACCCTGTTAGTGAGATTATATTTGCCCTGTCTAATGTAATCACCAAAAGTCAAAATAAATCACACATTTTGGGTTGACATCAGAACAGGAGTAGGGGATAAATCTTCCAATGGGGACACTTCCTCTCACTTCCTGTTTTAAATATGGAACAGGAGGTGAAGGGAAATCTCCCCAATGGGACACAGATAACATTAAAAAAAGTTACAGGTTTCAATCCTCCCTTACTTTATCAAATGCAATTTTTTTAGCCTTTAGCTCTACTTTAACAAACTATTTAATAAGCCCCCATACTATCAACAATGATGTGTGATATAGGGGTTATTTACAATAGGCAAATCCACTTTGCACAGTGCACTTGAAATTGCACTGAAAGTGCACTTGGAAGTGCAGTCGCTGTAGATCTGAGGGGGACATGCAAGGAAAATAAAAAACAGTATTTTAACTTGCACATGGTTGGATAATAAAATCAGCAGAGCTTCCCCTCCTTTCAAATCCGCCCCTCAGATTTACAGCGACTGCACTTCCAAGTGCACTTTCAGTGCAATTTCAAGTGCACTTTGCTCTTGAAGTTCGCACTTGTAGTGCAAAGTGGATTTGTATTTCGTAAATAACCCCCATAGTAATTACTTCTCTGTATTAGGATGACAAAACTTAAGTTGAGCAGTCCTAGACATAACACACAGAACCAGTAGAGGGCACTGTCACTCAGACCAATGCAATGTCCTTGAGATGGCTGTCAACAGTTTGAACCTAAAATACATAATTCCGGAATTTAAATATGAATTGAAGAAAAGGTCTTAGCTTGCTAAATGACGTAAATACACCGGAGTGTTTACTTTAAGTGGGGTAATGTTTTTCATTCTATGCAAAAAATAGCATCCTTCCCACAAAAGATGTGTTTTTGAGAAAAGACAACTTAGAACCTGACATTCCAGTTCGAGGCGTTCTTTTACGTTGCATTTAAATGTTTGTGCTAAAGGAGGGAATAGAGTTTATGTACCCAGAATGCTTGTCTGATTACTCCAGTTTCTCCAAAAATAAACACACAAGAAAACCAAAGAATGTAGCTGAGGCCACCCTCACGCCAACTTCGCTCGGAAAGCCCAGCCTAAGCAAGAAGTGCTATTACTCACAAAGTCCATTTAATCTTGGTGGTCCTCTTTTTAATTAAAACAAATGAAGCCTGCTGACTTGCTCCAAATAAATATTTGAAGGAAAAGATTCATGGGCATATGTTATGTAATTTATAATAAGACAAGCCAGGAAAATGTTACAGCGGATCAAAAAAAAAAAAAAAAGCTATAATAATATTAAGGGGGAAAAAAATCACATTAACAACACACAGCCAGTGAATCAAAGAAATATGGACTTTTATTTGATCCTCATACAAATCTGAAAATAGATTTAAACTTCTCTTTGAAGAGGCTGAATGTGTTCCATAATGAAAACAGGCAGTATTTAACTATGAAAGGAAATAAATGTGTTATTTTTGGATTTTAACAGTTAGCGGTTGTTTTTGTTCAGAATTTCGGACATTTTTGTGTTTGCACCTTTTCTAAAGTTCAGTTGTATTACATTACAACCTTAACCCCCACTTGTGCATGGATACTTTAGAAGTGTTTTTCACATGAATTGCTGTACAGGAGCAGAATTGCACATTTTTGCCCCCATAGACTTTTAAATTGGAGCGCCTGGAAAATGACTAAGACCCCTTTCACACTGAAGCGTTTTAGCGTTAAAAATAGCGCTCTTAAAACGCTCTCCATGCATCTCAATAGACCCTTTCACACTGAGTCCTGCAAGCAGCATCTTTAGAGCAGCTTTTGAGCGCTGAAAAAAAAAACGCTCCAAAAACGCCCCTCTCCATTGAAATGAATTGAAAGCGCTGGAAAAACGCCTTACCCTTTCACACTGAGGCATTGAACTGGCGGGGCGTTGAGAAAAGTCCTGCAAGCAGAATCTTTGGAGCAGCTTTTGGACGCTGAAAAAAAAAAAAACACTCCAAAAACGCCCCTCTCCATTGAAATGAATTGAAAAACGTTAGGCTCCTTTCACATTGGACCGGGAGCCGGTATATCGCCGCTATACCGCCGGGATTGCCGCGGGAATAGGCCGCTAGCAGTGTGGTACTAACCCCCGCTAGCGGCCGATAAAGGGTTAATACCGCCCGCAATGCGCCTTTGCGGGCGGTATTGCCGCGGTTTCCCATTGTTTCCAATGGGAAGGAGCGATGAAGGAGCTGTATACATGCCGCTCCTCTCACCGCTCCAATAAAGGCCGCTGACAGGAGATTTTTTTCTCTCCCGCCAGCGCATCGCCTCAGTGTGAAAGCCCTCGGGTAGGCAGTGAAGGAGTTTTTCAGGCGGTATTGCAGCGCTATTTTTAGCGCTCTACCGCCTGAAAAACTCCTCAGTGTGAAAGGGGTCTTAGTGGTGCTTTACCAGCACATTGGAATTGCAGATGAGGCTTCGCTCGAATAACGCTGTAATAACGCTCGAAAAACGCTTGAATAACGCTCGAAAAACGCCTCAGTGTGAAAGGGGCCTAAATGTGTTTTTCAGGAGCTCCCATTAAAGTCTATGGAGCCAAAAATTTGCAATTCTGCTCATATGCTTTACCAAGCTTCACTTGACAGGTGACAAGAGACACAATGCTAAGTGAACGGTCTCATTAAAGTGATTGTAAAGTTTCTCTAAAAATAACAAACATGTTATACTTACCTGCTCTGTGCAGTTGGTTTTGCACAGAGGATCCCAGATCCTCCTCTTCTCTGCTCCCTCTTCGGATGTCCTGGCCCCTTCCTCCTGTCGAGTGCCCCCACAGCAAGCAGCTCCATTTAGACACGAAGCCCCAATTCAGCCCCGCCCTTCTCTCTCCTGTATGGCTAGCTGACTTTAAATGACAGCAGCAGGAGCCAATGGCGCCACTGTTGTGTCACAGCCAGTCAGTGGATGGCCGAGGAACTCGTGGACATCGCTGGATAGAGATGGGGCTCAGGTAAGTATTAGGGGGTGCTGGGGGCGGCTGCTACACACAGAAGGTTTTTTATCTTAATGCATTAAGATAAAAAAAAACTTCTGCCCTTAGAACTCCTTTAAGAATAATAGGATTTGTATGTCCAAAAACATTTGAGAAGGTCTGGCATAGCTGGACTGCCACATCTACCAAAGCTTATTTGCTTCCAGGACTACAAACCAAGGTGATTGTCCATTCTGCACAACTGCATGTAAAGTCTTTTACTTTCACCAGCCCCCTCTGTCCTTTTCAGGGTAGTGTACTTTTCCCATACACCCTGGTCACGTCACTCCAGCTGATCGGCAACTCAGCTGGAGTGCAGCTCCGTCCTGCGCATGCGCGGGCACTATTCAATGGGGCGCACTTCTCGACAGAACACTGAGTCCCCACTGCTGCACAGCCAGTCACACAGCATTTCCTTTATGCACTCCAATGCAGAAATCAGACCTTGGCTTGATTTTGATGTTTTATTAGGGGTTGATAACTTGGATGGGGTAGGAAATTATGCAATGCCCAACTTGAAGAAAGGGACAATTCTTGCCTATTTACAAAAAGTCCACTTTTTCCTCCTTCTGCGCAAACTTGGTTTTCTCAGCAAAGCCCATGCTCTCTCTTGAAGGAACTAACAGCAAAAGCCCATCACAGGCAGGAACAAAGTAGTACAGAGAGCAAACAGCATGACATTCCTCCTACTGCTTCCCTTATGGCCACTTATTCCAGCTCCACTTGCTTTAAGAAAAATGCTAGCCCACCTGGCTGACACCAGCCATGCCTGGCTGATCTTCTTCTAAGTTCTCCTGACTGACTTTATGCCCCAGTCCTGCCCAACTGGCACACTTCCATGAAGATTCCCCAGGGCAAGGATAAAGACTAAACCCACTGCTGTCTTTAGAGAGCACTGTTAACACTGACAGTCTCTCCCCTTGTGTTGTCCCTGCTCAGTGCTGCTCTCTACTCACTGTCTGTCTTTTGCTCTCTCCTGCTGCCTCTCCTGAGGGTTCATCTCCAGCTGCCTCCTGTGATGGGATCCTTCTTGGCCATCTATCCTGAGCCTCCAGTCCCAGGTATCACCCCTCCCCAGCAGGGGTCTCTCCTCAGCACTCCATCTCCATCTTCCACCGACTCCCCCGCTGGAATAGCCCATGACTTTTTATGGGATTGGCTGAGGCTCCATAAATATTCATGGCAGCTCCTCCCAACCCCCGCCCTCTAATTCTAGGAGGTTCTTCAACTTTTCCAGACACCAGGGGGAGGCACCAGAGAGCTGCCAGGATGAGTCACCCAGCCCTGATCCAATTAAGACTCACAGGCTGTAACATGGGTCAGGTAAATCTTCCTACACTGCAACTTCTAGTAGTACACTAGCGGGTGCTACATTTATGTATGTTTTTTTGTCTCTGATATGGTTGGTAACTAGGCAAGTATAAAAATGGATTGCCAAATGGTAATAACACAATTTAGCACACAATTTAGCATACAAAGTGGTTAGCAGAAGGGACTAGGCATAAGATGACATTTGGCATCTAGATCAGCATAAACAGTAGAAAGGCCACCTCAAGTGCAGCAGTAAGCAGTAGTAACGTTTAGTCTGCCAAGTGCTGGAACTATACTGCCAGAGCACATTTATGTTGGCAGTGCTAGTCCTAGACTGGCTGAGTATGCACTGTCAAAAAGAAAAAAAGAGGATGGTGGCAGAGGGGGGCAGAGGAACCAAGGGGGCTTGCAGAATAACTATTATGGGAAGGGTAGTCTTTTGAGATGTTCTTCTGCTGGCTTTCATTGGGGCCCTTTAAGAGCATTGGTGCACTTGACAACAGTCCCAGTTAACCTGCATGCAGTATAGGTACAGCATAGGTACTGTATGGTCACATGTGCAAGGTAGGTATGTTCTCCCACTGGCAGGCAAATATCCAGACAGACGTGCTCTCTCTGTAACCCCCTTGGTGTAAAAAATAACTTTACTGGACAGTTTATTAAAACATCATCCCTTCACTCCTCCTATTGAACCATGGGCCTATTGGGATCTCTAGTGTAAGGAGTATATTTATCTACTTATATGGCTGCCATCTCAAACTACAACTCCCAGGATTCTCAGCACTCTGTATAAAAGTCTTGGGGCTTGCTTCACCTTAGCTTTCCCAGCTGGAGGAATAAAGTGCAACACAACATCAATATCTCAATAGGGGGAGAGAATAATAAAAGGCAATGCCTCCTTCTCCATATTACTGTAGCCCAGTACCTGGTTACAAAAAGAATAAAAAAAAAAAGTTTGGGATATTTTTATCTTGAGCTTTGTCATGCTTTGGGAATTGCACAACAGACAGCTCAGATGTGAATTGGGTCTTTTGCTTTTCAATGAATTAAAAAAATAAATCAATTGCATGGGTCATGAAAATATACATTTTGGAAACACAGTTAAAGTGGACATAATTACTTTTTGCTCTTCTCTGGTTTCTCCAATGTCCTGCATGCTTAGGTAAGAATGATGACTCCTGCTGCCTCCTGTGATGTACATGCCACAAATCCTAGGAGGCAGTCCTACTGATGGGCTTGTGCGTACCATGGCATCCCACAAACGTGCAGATATGATGCTGCTCTGAGGTTTTGACAGTTTGTTTAAACACTCACAAGGGGTCCAGCACATGTGCACACATAATGCAGGTATCTACAAGGTCCTAGATACATACTAGAAACCAGCATCCTGTGCCAAGAGGCCTATAGCATTTGTAAAGGTGGCAGCTCAGTAGAGTCACAGGAGTGAAGTTCATCTTTAATCACCACTTTAGTTCCTGCAGCTGTATACCCTTTATCAGTGACGGCCGCTCCATTAGGAAAATCCAAACAGAGAAAAATATGTGAATCCTGCTTGTAGTATTAATGAATGTAGGACTCACCTAGAAATGCTAGGAGGGAGTTGTCTAAAAATTAGAAAGACAAAAACCGCAAAAACAATAATCAGGAAAGACTCAATACTCCCATTCAAAGTCAACTACACAAGATTTATTATATCAATTACAAAAAATATTCAGCATAAAAGCACCAGGCAAGCCCCCATGGAGGATACCAAAAACACCACCTCCCCACCCTGCATAAAATCTCCCCTATACCACCCTCCCCAAAACTAACCACAAATGAAACCACCCACACTGAAAAAAGAAGAACAGGGTGGAGGATACAATCCCACAAGGGAGCTGGGTCTACCCTTCCCAATCAAACTCCCTACAGATAAAGGCCCTATAGACCACCCGAGGGAAAAGGGGCACGCCCCACTGTGGGCGTGCCACACCTTAATCTTAGGACTCCCGGCCAATCAGGTCTCAGGACTGTAACAGGCGCCGTTGCGCCGCCTGTTCTTTGAATAGCAGTCGCTTTTGGCGCCGTAATGCGTTCCATGCTGGAACGCATGCGGTGCTCGCGCGATGACATCATCACCCAGCACCGCGTGCGTTCCAGCATGGAGCGCAGAAGAGCACCGCAATTCACGGCGGTCATTTCAATTACTGCGATGCATTGCACTTGCTTACCTGCCTATAAAGGCATTCACATTAAACAAGAACTTTGTTCTATTATTGTCAGCCATACCGGCCACGGTGTAAAGTACCTATGGGCCTTGCCCTGACTTGCGAAACATGTTCGCCTAAACTTTTCTATGCTAATGTTGACGTATTTCATACCTTCTCCCTTAGTGGCCTAATGCACGACGCTATGTAATACTGATAATCGTTTGCATACAGTTGTGCATTGTAATCTTTACGTGCATACTGAATGAATGAATGACTTGTATAGCGCTACACATGCAAACTGAGTCGCCTCTGGGCGCTTTTTCCAGCCAGTGTCTGCTTGGCTGGTGCGGTCATTTTACCCCGTAGGATCTCGACACGCTTCGGACACACAGTCATACACACAGATATACATATACTGGGCCAATTTTTGGACAGGATCCAATTTACCTACCAGCATGTCTTTGGAGTGTGGGAGGAAACCAGAGTACCCGGAGGAAGCCCACGCAGGCACAGGGAGAACATGCAAACTCCAAGCAGATGGTGTCGTGGTCGGGATTCGAACCAGTGACCCTTTTGCTGCTAGGCGAAAGTGCTACTCACTGCACCACTGTGCTGCCAACTGTGCATACTATAATTTTAAACGCTAAGCTTTGGTCACATGCTGTAATGCGTCCAAGCTCAGTAGCTCAACGCCTTTCTTTATGTGAGAGAGAGATGATGTAGAGAACCCCCAAACTCCTGTTTGTGTGGAGTGATGCCTGGGGCCTAATACTGAATTCTCACATAGAGAATAGCATTGAAATCCTTGCTACCGCAGTTGTGATTCTCTCTGTTCACCAGAGTCGTTACAAGGACCCACTTCCTGTTCGAGGAGGAGAAGCAATGGCCCTGGCTCTTCCCTCGGCAAGCCGCAGCAGGTGGCGGGGTGGAGGGGCAGCTTCCAGGAGCCCTTCCCCGGATCCAGCACCACCTCTTAAGGTAAGGCCATGGATCACTCCCTTCCCATCCGACCTGTCCGGGTGGGGGGTTTGTAGTGTGAGTGAGGGGGCCAGGTTTGTTTACCGCCCCCTCAAAATATTGAGCACCAGCCACCACTACCTTTTATGAAACAACTACAGACCCATTGTTTTTACTATTGTTATTAAAATATTATTTGGCAATAACACATTACTGTCATTACTTGTGATACTGAAGAAATATACATATTGTTCTTTCAAGGCAAACAGGGCTTTATTGTCAAGCCAAAAATATTTTATTTTCTATGCGATGTAAAGACAATCACACTTTAAAAAAAAGGTACAAACGAACATAACAAACATAACAATGTTTGGCTAAAAAGTAAAGCTATAGGCAGAAGGGAAAGAATGATTTCATTAGAGCTAGTTAATTAGGGTTAATAGGGGGTTAAATGGGAACAATTTGTATTAGAAAAAAAATCACAAACCTTTTTTTTGATGTGGGGGGTTGCTCGAACTGACATTATGTGCAGATCAAAGGAAACTCTTTTGATCTGCACAAAAAGAACAAATTAATCAAAGTACATTGTAACAATGGATTTGTTACATTTATATGAATAGGGACATTACTAGGATTGTAAAAAACCTGAAAAGAAAAAATGGATAGTGTGCACGGGCTGGTCATGGGTGATGGACAGCCAAAGGGGACAAGCTTAAGGCAGAACTAAAGTCTCCTAATATTCACCCCTCTTCATTCTCTTGAGGGCACCAACATTTTCTCCCCAGCTTCTTCTAGCTGCTGGGTCTTCAGTTGTTTTGCATGCACAGGAGTTCGTTCTGGCATCAAGGTGTGCTGAGAATGTACACTAGAAAAAGTATTTGTTGTAGATGCACTTTAAGCTGTGTGTGTTAGGACATGATAAAAACAATATATATATATTAGGGCTGTTACCGATCAAAATTTTTCTGTTCGATTAATCGTTTTTTTTTTTTATCGATCAATCGACTAATTTTGATTAATTATAACGCACATACAGATCCAACTACTTTTAGCTGATCTCCTTGCAGGCTGATTCCCAGTGCAGCTACCAACTGGAAAAATGGATAGCAGGATACAAAAAAAACACAAAGGCAGCGCTCGATGGGAATAGCATTAAAACTTTTATAGTCTTCAATTAGGTAACCAAATAAATATTGCACTGGAGATAAAATCGATGTATCTACATAAACTGTAAAAATGAACCATCAATAGTCGATCAATTGTTGTTGTGAGCTCTAGCAGTCTCATATAGTGTGTCTCCGGTTTCCAACTCCTGCTGCATGTTTGCAGTCCCCGATCACCTCCGGTTACATGTCTACAGTCTATGATAGGTTTCTTTACCTTTACATTTCCTGAAAAATATGTTCAGCCCTTTTATGTTGTCAGGGGCTGCACTTATGGACCCTTTGCATGAATAACTTTGAAAACCACTGATTTAAATACTGTACACAGTTGTCAGTCAATTGAGCTTTCTGCATAATGTATTCCTTTCAAAAACACTTTTAGATTCTATTTCATCTTCAAGCATGTTAAAATACAGAAATAAGCTGCAGCAGATATCACTTAGATTACATACTTTGTAGCCAGTGTCTTGGAAAATCTTGCTGCACACACAGAGGGAGTTTAAATAGTCACTAGAGACTAGACTATAGTAAATACTCCCAGGGAGGGCTGATCAGATGACAGGCAGGGTGGGTACCACTTTTTATCACTTTTACATATAGTACTTTTTGCTAGGTGCTTTCTAACCATTGTTATGATAATTATGATGTCAGACCTGACCCCCCCCCCCCCCACCCCCTCCTGCTGATCCGACAACAGCTTTGAAGAAGACGGTTGATTCATAAGTGCAGTCTTGGATGTGAACACTTTTTAACCACTTCAATACCGCATACCGTCATATGACGTCCACAAAGGGGATCTCTTATCCCTGGTGGACGTCATATGACGTCCTGTAATTTGTGCGGTGATATCTGAATGATGCCTGCACCTAGAGGCATCATTCAAATATAATTTTGTTCCGGTGGCGATCCTGCACACCATAAGAACGATCATAGCGGTGGGAGGGGACATCCCCCCCTCCCACCGCCATCCGGTGCTTCTCCCTGCTCTCCCGTGCCATCGGGGGCCCAGAGAGATGATCGCCGTGCACCAGGATGGGAAGCATAGAGATGACTGGTAACCAGATGGTCACCAGTCATCTCTATGACTGTCGGAGGCCCGGGCGCGATGTGATGACGTCACTGTAAAAATGGTGCGAGTAATACCAAACGGTACCAAAAGCAGTCATAAAAACATGTAGCCAAGTATTATACTGGTATAAAAATGTGTACAATGATACCACTGCTGAATCCAGATGAGGAGAGGTTAACATCAGTCCGTCGGCATGTAGATGTCCCATGAAGGGAACTATCACAACTCCCAGTGGATGGTTGTAGAATCCCAGGTTGATAGAGGGAAATGATAGAGGGAAGTGTAACAGCCCTTGCGTGTGGCAGATAGGAAGGTCCCGCTGGCATGCAGATATGAAGGCACAGCAAAGGAGCCCTTCAGATGGACAGGGCGAGCCCCGCCGGTGTCTGTGACGTTACTGGATCTCCGACGAAACTCCCTGAAGGCGGAGAGGTGAGTACCAATCAAAAGAATTTTAATCGATCAAAACGATTTTTATCGATTAAAAAAAGTAAAGATTAATCGATTAATTAAAAGTTAATTTGCACAGCCCTAATATATATATACACAGTATCTCACAAAAGTGAGTACACCCCTGACATTTTTGTAAATATTTTATTATATCTTTTCTTGTGACAACACTAAAGAAATTACACTTTTCTATAATGTAAAGTAGTGAGTGTACAGCTTGTATAACAGTGTAAATTTGCTGTTCCCTCAAAATAACTCAACATACAGACATTCATGTCTAAACCACTGGCAACAAGAGTGAGTGCACCCCTAAGTGAAAATGTCCAAATTGGGCCCAAAGTGTCAATATTTTGTGTGGCCACCAAGTTAGTGGACATCTTAAAGGTGTGTTTGGGGTCATTATCATGTTGCAATACTGGCCTGTGGCCCAGTTTTCAAAGAGAAGGGATCATGCGATGCTTCAGTATGTCACAGTACATGTTGGAATTCATGCAGCCCCAGACCATGACACTCCCACCACCATGCTTGACTGTAGGCACGACACACTTGTCTTTGTACACCTCACCAGGTTGTCGCCACGCATGCTTGACACCAGCTAAACCAAATAAGTTTATCTTGGTCTCATCAGACCATAGCACATGACCATGTCCCCTGAACTGTGAAGGACTGGAACACTCTTCAGCAGCCCAAAAAACTGGTCTCTGTCATTATCAATTTCCAGTGATATGGAGGGAACAACTTCCCAATTCTTAAGGCTGGGTAGGAGAATCACCAAGTTGGAAATGTTTTGCTTGTCTGGGCAGAATCATGGGTAGGTTAAAAGAAGGAACTTGCTTGTTCCATCCAAAACAAGATGTTGTGTTGGAGAGGTCACAAAATAAATTGGGTAATGGATCAGCCTCGATGGAGGCCACCATGAAATCCAGAACTCTCATGGAGAATCTCACAAAGGGAGCTGCTGAGCAGGAAGTGTTCGATAAACTGTGTTGGGCAGCACTGTGGGAGAGGGAGATTACCAGGAGGAGAGGAAAGAGCTGCATTTTCTTAAGGTATATGGCACACGGCTTCCTCTTATTTATTATCGTCATAAATTGCCTGTTCTATTTGTTCATGAACAGGCAATGTCTATTTAGTTTTAGTCTCTTTGTACCCAACGTAGCATGGTTATAGGGAAGTCAAGTGTAAGAAAGCTGAGGCTTTTGCCCACAGCAAAAATAAGTGTATCTATGTTGGCAAGCATATTGCCTGAAGCCGTAACATTATTTGCATAGGAGTCTGGGGATGAAAAGCTTTATCTAACACCGCCTCCAGGTTGTCTTTATTCCCTTCAAAGTCTGCCTCTTCAAGGCCGGGCATATCGGGATCCAGTTTAGGTAGAGATGGTGACGCTAAAAAGGGGGCCTGGCATTTTTGAAAAGCTTATAATGTAATGTGAATACATTCCACATTCCAAAACAATATACAGTCCTTGATCCTAAAGTAACATTCAGAGATACAGGGTGACCCTGTTCATATCACAGGTCCCTATATAGGGTCTAGGCTTTGCCCATAATTTTGGGCATAACCTTGGAAGGCTCTATAGGATGCAGGTTCCATAGAGATGGACCACGGCCCTGAAACCTGTATAGCACCCTGCAGCTAAATACATACATTGTACACCCACTATAGCACCCACGCAGGATCCAGTGCCCAAAGCAACTTAATGGGTTGTCCCCATGGCATAGGGTACTATTGTAAAGGTTTTTACCAAGGTTGCACTGATCTGGATGCACTGCTTCTATTGATGTATCAGAGGACAGTAAAGAGTTTATTAAAGAATCCAAAGAGAAACATTCTAAAGTAGTTGGGCTAAAGCCTAATGCACAGTGTTATTATTTTTTTTCCGTTCACCCCAGCCGCAGTACTAACCATGCAATGTTAGTACAGCGATCTCCCCTGCTGTGCTATTGTGTTCTGACAGGGAAACGCCCCCCTGCCAGAACATTTCAGTCAGCGCTCTCAGTCATTGGTCGGCTTCTGTCTGACTAGCTGCAGTATATACGGGTCAAATGTTGACCTGCTTCCATTGAACCAGCTAATGCCGCCCGACATTTGGCCTGTGTCTACTAGGCTTTAGCGTGATTTTCATCCTAAGGGAGAAGATGTCCATCACCTTATGACACTGGTAAAAAACTGAGGACTTACGGACTGAGGTAGAGTTATATTACGTGGACACCCAGGGGGTACCAGCAAGTAAACCATGATCTAGCAATACTTGGCCTGTGTTTTGCACTGTACGACAAAGGTACTGTATAACAGTTTTATAGGGCAAGATAGGAGCTGGGGGGGATTACTTGATATAATGGGGAGATTTACTAAAACTTATGCAAATAGAATGTTTTGGTCGAGGAGGATGCGGAGGACGTGACGTGAGTGAGGTGGGAGGTGCCGGACGGCTCCATGGCGGCAGGAGACACACGCCGCTCCAAGGCTCCGTCAGCACCGCTCGTGGCCCCACTGTTTGCAGCGTGAGAGGCTGGGATCTGCGAGGAGCGAGCGGAAGCCTCATCCCTGCTCGGATGCAGGCATACTCAGGGGGTCTTTACCTGAGAGGCGCCGGTGAATGGGCTCCCACTGGACACGCGCCGGAGGATCGGATGCTGCCGTGAGTTCAGCGCTGGGGGTCAGCAGTCGTGCTGGGTGTGTAGAGGTCCATCGGAGATGCGTCGCCAGGGTGCAGCCCAGGAGGAAAATCAAAGGGACTGGTGAGGCGCTCAGTAGAGCCGAGTCTGAGCAGGTCCCCCACCCCCCCCTGTGACCCCCCCTCCCGTTTTTTACAATACTGCTCTCTAGAAGTTCCTACATATGTACATCATAAGGCGCCCTCTGGTGTAAAATTGGAGAATAACTATCATACCATTGGATTTGAATTGTGTGTCTGCTGCATATGAAAGGATTATGAGAACAAAACGTAATCGAATACATAATTAAATATATAACTCATACTGGGACAAGGTGAAGTAATTGAAGGATAATCTGAGGGGAATGATATCTGGTCTAATTGAGCTCCCCACCTGTTGCAATATCTCTATACTATCTGCTCTGCCTGCTTGGCCTGGGACTTATGTATGAGCTCTGGCCCCTGTCTCTACTGCCTGTACTGGCCTTTCTGAACCGCTCTGACGAGCCCGGGTGGGCCTGTGGAGTTAAACAGGAGGGAAACCTAGGGAGACCCTAACACAAAACTCCCCGTCCGTGACCTGCCTAAATTGCCCGGCATATAGCGGAACTAACGACAACCTAGAGGGCCTGGGCATTGAAGCGGTCAAAAATAAAAAATATATTATTTTCTCCGGACTGTACTGGTACAAAACGCATACGTGAATGTGAGAAGCTGGTAAAATCCCAGTTTCAATGATTGGGGAATAGGGGAAAGAATATTTAGACCCTTCCTGACACAAAGTGTCTACCTTGTTGGCCGGAACAATTAGGACGTACTGGGCGGATGCAACACAAGAGAAACTTCGGTAAATACACTGAAAGTTTTCACCCAATAAGAAGAAAAGCCGGTAGTCCAAGTAACTCTGCCCACAGCAGTAAACGTCTTCTCTCGTGTTGACCAGCCCTGTACCTCCTCTTTTCAGTTCGGGGCTCTCGCCTCCCTGTGGCCCTCTCTATATTAAAATATCTATTCTCCCAGGGCATGAGAAGCAGTTAAGGGAAGATAGGAGCATCCATAGGTGAAGAAAATTCTGGGCCGAAAAGGGTGCTAATTACATAAAAAAAAAAAAAAAAAAAACTTCCACTTTCAAACTGGGGAAGAGAATTCGACCCTCTAATAAAATGAATAGATCAACGAGGGGCGGTACCACAAAACCAACCAAGAATAACTCGGGGAATAGCTCCATACAGCAATATATGACGCAGGAAGGGAGCCTTAAAAGCCCAGGTCTCGCAAAAAAAACTGAAAAGAAGAAAACTGAAAAAAAAAAAGATGTAGGAACAGGTAGTGTGGAGAGCTCTAGAGGTGAAACGACACTAGAAAGCGAGCAAGAGCAAAATAATGCAGAGGAACTAGCCCAAGATACACAGCCCCCCACAAAGGCAGAGATGAACGCAATGCTGTTGAGGATGGAAAATGTCATGGAAAATATTATAAGGACAGAAATTAACAAGGTAAGAATAGACCTTGGAGGGCTTCGTGAAAGAGTGGTAGAGACAGAAAAGAGAATAGAGGAGCAGGACCAGGAAATAAACTCCTTGAAAAAGCAAGTAAAGGCTCTGACTGAAAATCAGAGATCGGCGGCATATAGGATCGAGGACCAGGAGAACCGCAACAGGCGACAGAATCTTAGAATCAGGGGGTTGATAGAACAAAAGGATGAAGACCTTAGAAGCATTATGAATACAATCTTTAACCCTCTGCTGGAGAGATCAGTAGAAGATAAGCCCCTTAAGATTGAGAGATTGCACCGTGTGGGGAACCCCCAACAGATGGAAAGATACGGCCCAAGGGATGTGGTAGTGAGGTTCAGGAGTTACGTCGATAAAGCAGAAATATGGAGTAGGCTTAGGGGAAAACCCCCCCTGAGATATAGAGACACAGACTTACAAATATTCTCCGATCTGGCGAAAGAAACACTGGCAAGGAGGAGATGCTTGAAACCCCTCTTAGAGCTGATGCGGGCACAAAATATTAGGTACCAATGGGGATTCCCGGCGTGCCTCATAGGTATAAAGGGGGGCAAAACAGCACGACTTAGGTACCCGGAGGAACTGAATGTATTTTGCCTTAAAATGGATTTAACAATTCCTGAACTTCCTGATTGGGTTGATTAGATGGGCTCTGCCTAGCATGGAACTTTGAGAAGCGGGACGGTGAGGTGGGGGGAGGGGGTGGGGAGGGCGGAGCCAAGGGAGAGCCCCGAACACCACCACGAAAGAGGAGCCAAGGATGAAGGCGAGTAGTCTTCTACCAGCGGCTCCCAGGCCAAGAGCGGGCCAGGGTGGGGGTGGGGGGGAGGGGGGGTTGGGGCAAGGGGGAGGGGGGGAAGGGAGGGGGGGGAAATGGGAAATGGGGGAAGGGAGGGTAACGGGAGGGGGACCATCTGAACGACTCCACAGGAATTCTTCTCAAACTCAAAAAAAAAAAAAAAAAAAGAGAGATAAATGACAGATATTAAGTTCTTATCATATAATGTAAAAGGATTAAACTCCCATATTAAGAGACATAAAATTCTTGCCGAAATCACGCAGTATAAAGCAGACATAGTCTACCTACAAGAGACCCATATTACCTTAGAGTCTAATATAAAGTTGTATTCATCTGATTATCCCGTCTGGTATTATGGAGACACAGTCTCATCGAGATCCCGGGGGGTCGCCATAGGATTTGCAAGGGGAGTTAGATGCACATTGGTTGACAGATTGAACGATCCGGAGGGGAGGTTCTTGTTCTTGAAAGTAAAACTAGGAGAGGAGGACTACACTCTGGCAAATGTGTATGCACCCAATGTGAATTCGGCTAAATATATTAGTAAAATTCTCAGAAAATTAAAAGATTTCGAAGAGGGACATGTGGTGTTAATGGGGGACTTTAACTTTTGCATGTGCCCGAGCCTCGATAGTACGTCCCATGCTCAGGGGAATAACGGTGAGCACCTCAAGCTACTGAAAAAACAAATGATACAAAACCAAATGATGGATGTCTGGCGAATTCTCAACCCCAAGACACGAGACTATACGTTTTTTTCCCCTGTGCATGGGACGTACTCGAGGATCGACTACATCCTCGTAGACCATAGACTTTTGGAGAGGGTGGTCGAAGCAAGGTGCGAGATCTTAACGCTATCTGACCACGCCCCTATAACCATGAAAATAAGCACATCCATACAAAAATGCATTCCTCCTGAATGGAGATTGGATGAAAGTCTGTTGAGAGACGAGGAGGTGGTCGAGAGAGTACAGAAAGAATTGGAATGGTATTTTCAGGAGAATGACAAGGAGGGAATCACAGGAGCAACCCTGTGGGACGCCCACAAAGCGTATATAAGAGGGATTTTTATTGCTGAGGGGGCAAAGAAAAATAAAACAAGAATGAGTAAACTAAAAACATTAAAAGAGGAGATTTACAGGCTGGAACAGGAACATAAATTACAGGGCCAAAAGAGGGAAACACTCCGTAAGTTAACTATAACAAGGGATGAATACAAAGCCCTTGCCGAGCAAGAAACCAAGAATTTCATAGACAGGGTAGAGAGAGAAAGATATGTCTGGGGAAATAAACCTAGTAAAAACTTGGCCAGAATGGTAAGAAAAAAGAAAACCAGGAATTTTATCGAAAAAATCAGGAATGGGAATGGGGACTTAGTATATGCGACAAATAAAATAGCAGAATCCTTTAGAAGCTATTATGAAAAACTATACGACGTCCAACAGAAGATCAGGGACCCAGCCGAAAAAAAGGATAAGATCAGGGCAGTATTACAGCAAACTAATCTACCGAAGATAGAAGAGCATGAGATAGAAAGAATGGAGGAAAGTATAACTGAGCAGGAAATAAGGGAGGTCCTAAAAAATACTCCCAATGGGAAAAGTCCTGGACCAGACGGTTTCACGTCTGCCTACATACAAAGGTTTAGCACCATCTTAGTCCCTAGACTATGTCAATATTTCAATGGGTTGGGGCTAGACTATGAGATGAGTAGAGAGGCATTAACAGCTACGATCACTGTCATTAAAAAAGAAGGAAAGGACAATACGAATTGTTCAGGGTTCCGACCTATCTCACTCCTGAATGCAGATACCAAACTGTATGCAAAAATTCTGGCTGAACGAATGAAGGGGGTAATGACTGCCATTGTCCACCCGGACCAGGTCGGTTTCATACCTGGGAGGGAGGGAAAGGACAATGGAGTTAGGGCACTTCTTCTCATGGAGCAGATTAAAGAAAGAGAGACCCCTGGTCTATTCCTGTCAGTAGACGCTGAGAAAGCGTTTGACAGGGTAGACTGGGGGTTCCTGATACAAACACTAGAATTTATAGGAATAGGCCCAAGGATGATCAAATGGATCCAAACGCTCTATTTCCATCCATGTGCTAGGATCAAGATCAATGGATCTCTATCCGCACCCTTTGAGATGAGAAATGGAACCAGACAGGGCTGTCCCCTATCCCCCCTTCTTTTTGTCTTATCATTGGAACCCCTGCTTGCAATGGTTCGACAAAATCCAGAAATATATGGAATAGAAGTTGGAGAAGATGAGCACAAATTATCCGCCTTCGCAGACGACATTCTATTCTATATAAGTAGCCCAAGAGTCACCCTCCCGAACTTAATAGCTACCCTAAAACAATATGGTGAGGTGTCAAACTTCAAAATGAATACAGAAAAGACGGAGATCCTGAATATCAACATTCTTAAAGAAGAAGAACAATATCTGCGGAAGAAATATAATTTCAAATGGCAAAAAGAAATAAAATACTTGGGAATAAAACTGGCAAATACCATCAAGAAAATATATAGAATAAATTTTATCCCCCTACTCAACGAAATAAAAAGTGAAATTAAAAACATATATAATAGACCAATTTCGTGGTTCGGGAGGATAAATGTGGTAAAAATGGTTCTCATCCCAAAAATCCTATACAAGTTTCAAATGGCCCCAATTTACCTACCACCGTCATACATCAAAATAATTAACTCCCTCATAATGAACTATATCTGGAATAATAAAAAACACAGGGTGTCTGCTCAAATCCTAAAACGGGCCAAGAAAAAGGGAGGCTTAGCTGTACCCGATATCAGATTGTATTATAACGCTTCGGTTCTCTCACGGGTTATAGAATGGGCTAAAGAGTCCCAGGACAAAAGATGGATAAATATTGAATGCACATTAGCGAGGGCACAGTTAGGGAGATTAATTTGGAATCCACCACAACACAGATTCTTACACTCCTCAACACACACAATTACTCACAATGCATGGAGGATCTGGGATAGACTTCACAAACAATTAAAAACAGAATTCAACTCACCCCTTATTGATTTAAAAGAAAATGATTATTTCATTCCGGGGACAAAAGAAGTAGGGGGAAATTGGATCACAAATAGAACACAGTTAAAAGATATAACACTAGATGGCAAAATTAGGACACTTCACGATATTAAATATAGGATTGGAATTAGGGCGCTCGACGAGTGGAGATACTTGCAGTTAGTCTCATTCGTCAAGCGCCTACCACACCCTTTGAGGTCACAAGAGGATTACACCTTATTGGAACAATTGTGTAGCATCGAAAGTTCAAAAGGAAATATATCTAAAATCTATAATTACTTGCAGAAAACGGAAGAGTTGGACACGCCAAAATTCATCCAAAATTGGGAAACAGACTTAGGGGTCCCAAGGGGGAAAACGACCATAGGAAGAATCCTGAAAATGACTCACACCTCGGCAGTAGACATAAGAACTGCCGAGATGAACTACAAATGCTTGACGAGGTGGTACGCCACCCCAGATAAAATGGCAAAATTCAGAGGAGGAGAGTCAGAGGAATGCTGGAGAGGTTGTGAGTCAAGAGGAACAATGGCACACCTTTGGTGGGACTGCCGGAAAATTAAAGCCTATTGGAAAAAAATCTTGTCCCTGATAAAGGTAATAACAAAAAAAGAAGTGGAAGATAACCCTTGGGTAGTTCTCTTTCATGGGGGGGAGATTCCAGAGAAGGAGTACAAGGGTTCACTGATCCCTCATTTGCTGAACGCAGCAAAACGATTGATTCCCCTTAAATGGAGAGATGCGAAAAGTCCGCAAATGTGGGAGTGGATCGACTCCGTAGAGGACACTTATAGGAGAGAGAAATTAAAATACGGGAGCTATAAACATAAGGAAGGGGAAAAGGAGATATGGTTACCCTGGTTGGAATTTAAAAAGTCCTGGAGGTTCGCAGAAAACCTGAGAGAGGAATAGGAACACATTTTTCAATTAAGAGAATGAATTCTTATAGTGGAGTCGTGGGATGGTTCAGGGAGGGGGTGGGTAGGGGGGGGAGGGGGGATTTAGTTGGGGAGGGGGGAGATGGGATGCTGGGTATTGTTTTTTTTTGTCACGCAGATATAATCTTTTAAAAATTCCGTACTTACTATAAAAGAGTGAGTTCTAAACGGTGAGAAAAAAAAAAAAAAAAAAAAAAAAAAAAAAGGGGAAAATATAAAAATAAACAAATAAATAAAATAAAAATTATAACAAGTATAAAAACTCGCAAAAGAAATACACCACAAATGATGCTAAACCAGATGTAGAGACGGAATTATGAATAAAATCATGAGCAAGTCTCTTGCTGTGGTGAAGTCTGAAGTGGCAAAAAAAAAAAAATAAAAAAAAAAAAAACTTATGCAAATAGAATCTGGTGCAGCTGCACATAGTAACCAATCAGCTTCTCGGTTTTATGGCCAAAGTTAGAAGTTGATTGATTACTATGTACAGCTACTCCAGATGTTCTCTGTGCACCAGTTTTAGCAAATCTCCCCCAATGTGTCTGAATTTCTGACACAATCAGTAGGTGTTTTTTCTTTTTGCATATAAGGAACAAATATGCTTTTAAAGAAAATGCAAAAATGCTTTCAGTGATATAATTCCATAAGATGCAGTTTCTAAAAGGTAATTTTTAAGGTTTACATTTACTTTAAAACAGCAGATTTTTAAAGGAGAAGTCCAGCCTGAGCTTTTTAGGCTAGGCTTCTCCTCTGGGTCACAGAAGTGCAATTAATTTTTCACTCCTGTGACCCCTTTTCAGCGGAGAGCGATCTGAAGTCCGCTCTCTGCTGATGTCACTGCTATCAGTCGAGGCAGCACGACATCACGACTTCCAAACTGCCCTGACTGATGACAGTCTCAGTGTCTCATCGAGCCACTGATAAGGCCGCTCCCCACCCCTCTGCAGCTCATTGCTCCAGTGAGCATGGAGGATCAGAACAGGAGAGATGCTGACTGACAGACAGCATTTCTCTGCTCCAGGAGCTGTGAGAACTGAGCTATCGGCAATGTTCGGTGGCTCGGTTCTCAGTGCAGAGACGCCGGAGGACAGCTGCAGCATTGGTCTGATGCTGCATCCACCTAGGTAAGTATGATTATTAATGAAAAGAATTCATGGACAGCCGAACACCAAAATGAACCTAAAAAGGTAGCCTTTATTTGTGTAAAAAGGATAAAAAGCACTACAAAACACAGCACAGCAAGCAGTGGGGTAAAAAAACTGACGCGTTTCGCACAATCAGTGCTTAGTCATAGCTATGACTAAGCACTGATTGTTTGTGCGAAACGCGTCAGATTTTTAAGCTAACTGCTTGCTGTGCTGTGTTTTGTAGTGCTTTCTATCATTTCTACACCAATAAAGGCTACCTTTTTAGGTTCATTTTGGTGTGCAGCTGTCCATGAATTATTTTCATTGATTTTTTGCCTTGTGCATTGCCAGCACCCACGGTCTTTGAGGAGGACATTGATTGCTTATTGCATTTGCCTGGACCGGCGGTCTCTTTTTCTTCATAAGTATGATTATAAAAAAAAAAAAACACATACTTCTCTTTTAAGCTTCACATTTAGTTACAAAGATCAGTTCAATAGTGACAAACTGGATGCCTCTGAATATAATCCTTTTGTGTGGAGGATATTTGCAGAGTAAGCCACTCTCTTCAGACACAAGTAGGACAATGTTGATGGTGCCCAACTTGCTGCCTGTCAGCTGAATTTGGGGCTTTAGCACTTATTGTGCAGCCCTCAAAGCCTCTCCCAAAGGTAGAAGCTTAAATAGGTCATAGATGGTGTGAATCTGGTCCCTGCTGAGCTGGTCGAGATTTGAACCATCAATAGTCGATCAATTAATTGTTGTGAGCTCTAGCAGTCTCATATAATGTCTCTCCGGTTTCCAACTCCTGCTGCATGTTTGCAGTCCCCGATCACCTCCGGTTACATGTCTACAGTCTATGATAGATTTATTTACCTTTACATTTCCTGAAAAATATGTTCAGCCCTTTTATGTTGTCAGGGGCTGCACTTATGGACCCTCTGCATGAATAACTTTGAAAACCACTGATTTAAACACTGTACACAGTTGTCAGTCAATTGAGCTTTCTGCATAATGTATTCCTTTCAAAAACACTTTTAGATACTACTAGCTGAATACCCAGCGTTGCCCGGTCTTGGGGAGGAAAATCATAGTAATATAAATATACCCATCTTTTATATAAGGGTGTAGGTAAGGGTTAATTTAACTGTCATATATTTTTATTTGGCATATAAGTAATATGTGTACCAGGTATTATTGAAATATCTCCAGGCGTACAGAAGTTATGTGGGAACATACATTTCCCATTGATTTGCATGGGACTTTAAACAAAAACCCCGACCCTCACAAATGGGGGTAGTTAAGGGATAAATTAACTATCCTATAGTTTAAGTGGACATATAAGTAACATGTGACCAAGTGTTATCGAAATATCTACAGCCGTTTGGAAGTTATGAAGTAACATGTATTTCCCATAGAGTTGAATGGGACTTTAAAGAAAAACCCCGACCATGGCAAATGGGGGTGGGTAGGGGTTAAACCACCTATCCTATGTTTGTTGCTGACATATAAGTAACATGTGTGCCAAGTTTCATGTTAATATCTTTAGCCGTTTGGACAATATGTGTACCAGGTATTATTGAAATATCTCCAGGCGTATAGACGCTATGTGGGAACATACATTTCCCATTGATTTGCATGGGACTTTAAACAAAAACCCCGACCCTCGCAAATGGGGGTAGTTAAGGGATAAATTAACTATCCTATAGTTTAAGTGGACATATAAGTAACATGTGACCAAGTGTTATCGAAATATGTACAGCCGTTTGGAAGTTATGAAGTAACATGTATTTCCCATAGAGTTGAATGGGACTTTAAAGAAAAACCCCGACCATGGCAAATGGGGGTGGGTAAGGGTTAAACCACCTATCCTATGTTTGTTGCTGACATATAAGTAACATGTGTGCCAAGTTTCATGTTAATATCTTTAGCCGTTTGGACGTGATGCTGGAACATACATACATACATACATACATACATACATACACACACAGACACGTTGAGTTTTATATATATAGATTTCCTCTTCAAGCATGTTAAAATACAGAAATAAGCTGCAGCAGATTACATACTTTGTAGCCAGTGTCTTGGAAAATCTTGCTGCACACACAGAGAGAGTTTAAATAGTCACTAGAGACTAGACTATAGTAAATACTCTCAGGGAGGGCTGATCAAATGACAGGCAGGGTGGGTACCACTTTTTATCACTTTTACATATAGTACTTTTTGCTAGGTGCTTTCTAACCATTGTTATGATAATTATGATGTCAGACCTGACCCCCCCACCCCCTCCTGCTGATCCGACAACAGCTTTGAAGAAGACGGTTGATTCATAAGTGCAGTCTTGGATGTGAACACTTTTTAACCACTTCAATACCGCATACCGTCATATGACTTCCACAAAGGGGATCTCTTATCCCTGGTGGACGTCACATGACGTCCTGTACTTTGTGCGGTGATATCTGAATGATGCCTGCACCTAGAGGCATCATTCAAATATCATTTTGTTCTGGCGGCGATCCTGCGCACCATAAGAACGATCATAGCAGTGGGAGGGGACAAACCCCCCTCCCGCCGCCATCCGGTGCTTCTCCCTGCTCTCCCATGCCATCAGGGGCCCAGAGAGATGATCGCTGTGCGCCGGATGGGAAGCATAGAGATGACTGGTAACCAGATGGTCACCAGTCATCTCTATGACCGTCGGAGGCCCGTAAGTAAACAAACCGCAATTGCAGCAAGTAAGAATGTGATTTGTGATTTTTTTTTTCACAATCTCATGCATTCCAGCCTGGAGGAGAGATGTGGGGGTCTTATTTTTTTTTTTTTATTAAAGTGTATTTTGTGCGTGTACTCGAGAGAGGAGCAGGACTGCAGGAGTTGGCAATCTGCCAACTTTCTCCATCCCCCGGGTGGCAATGGTGGGTGTGTGAGGGGGTCCTCCCACACAGCCCGCCCTACCTGCTCCGCTTTGAAGCCCAACGGGGCAGAGGGACTCCCTATAAGGGAGTGAGAGGATCTAGCCCACTCAACCAGCCCCGTTAGTCCTTCCCCTCTCTTTTTAGAGACCGCGTGGTCAAAGTGTGTGCATGTTAACCCAATTTCGAGTGCGTGTAGGTGTGGTGGCTTTTGTGGGAGGTGGGTGGGCGTACTAAGCGCAGGCTTACCTCGCATAGCACACCCACCGGGAGCCGAGCTGAGACCACCAAACTCAATTCACATGTAGCTGAGCCCGGGATCCGAACCCCTAGCTGCAGAGGTGAATGACTTTTCAGCGCAGTGCCAATCGCGTTGAGCCACTGCAGTCCTTAAGAGGACAGAGGAGAGTGACTTGGTTGATATTTTGAGAACAGGCTAGTGATGTAGCTGGGGGCAGAGTTGTGGGTGGCTTTGTAAGTTGTTGTTAGTACTTTGTTAGTACTTTGAGTTGTATTCCTTGGGTGAGCAGAAGCCAGTAGAGGCATTGGCAGAGAGGGGTGGAGGCCACTGAATGCTTGGTAAGTTGGATGAGTCTTGTAGCAGCATTCATGATGGACTGAGGAGGGGATAGCCTATGTAAAAGTAATCCAATGTGGAGGGAGTTGCAGTAGTCAAGGGACAAGTTCCAGAGACAATAAACGGCAAGAGGAATGCAGAGCCTGACCTGCCTCCTTCTTCGGCATTCCTCTTGCTGCTGTAGCTGTTTAGGACACATTGATTGTAAAAAGTAGGTTTCAGCACTAACATTATGTTATGACCTCCTTTAGTTTTGTATATGCTTAGTAAAAACAGTAAATGTGTCCGTACACATAACAATTTATAATTGATCACACACAAATTATTAGTTGCCCCTGTTGAAGGCTTACTGAGCCGAAACGCGTCGGGTATTGCCTCTGAGCACCCCACATTGCTACCCCGGTACGTGATCACTTTTATCTTTGTCATTTTTATGACTTTTATAAATAAACCTATTGGTTTTAATTGACCTGCACCATTGGAGTTCTTTTTTCCTTTTCTATCATCCACCCCATGGCTTCATTTGGAGCTCTAACTACGTCCTCTGCCTGCATTTCCTGATCGATGGTCCAAAGATCGTATTCAGAGCCTGTGGCATTGACGCAAATACATCATTCAAGCACTGCTGGTTCCTGTTGTCCATTCCATTGGAGTTCCAGCCCTGCATAGGATCCAAGTCCGGTTTCTAGTGGTCCCGGCTTCCAAAGACCACAATGTCTGGCTGACTCTTTGCTGTAAGGTAGTAGAGTCCAACACCATCTGGTAAGCGTGTTTTACCCATTTCATACTTTGATGTGATTGTGATCTTCACGGGGTTCTACAGACAACTTGCACACCTGTTGCATCTTAATCACTGGATTGCAGCTCACCTGTTTTCCTGCATCAATCATTCCATCTGATGTTCACTCATCTTTATAATATAGACTTTGATACGTTTATATTTTTTGTTTTACATTGAGCATTGTTTTAGTCACTTTTATCTATGCCAATTGTTTATATTTATGCTCTTACATTATGAGAGTTGTTACCTCACTTGGTACTATATAATTTTGAGTTTGTTAGCGCTACATTTTTGTTTATTAATTATGCTTCATTGATTAAATTATTGAATGTACATTACCGCGGTACATTTTCAGGGTATTGCTTAGGAACAATTAACATTTCTGAACTGTCCCTGTAACATGGCAAATTTACACTTTTGCTTCACTTTTGGAGTCCAGGGCTACTTGTTTTCTGGCAGTTAATGTCAGAATGACACCAGGCCAACTACTGATCCTAGCAGTGTAGTAATATTACACGCTGAAACATTTTTTTTTGCAATTTAGAGAAATTACCTAAAGTTGTTATGTAACTACACCTAGAATGGTGGTTACTATCGGCATGAAGAAAGGAATTTCTACCACATGTGCATGCTTTGATGGGTTCTTAGAGCTGAACAGAATATTTAAATGGCCAAAATGACCCATTACAAATAATAAAGATGTATTTTTTTTATAAAAAGGGCGAAGTAAACTCTGAAGTGGTACAATGTAAAACTACCCCCAGTACCCCAAACCAAACCTGACACAAACCTGCCCCATATCAGTCCCCTGGCACTTTTCAAGTAACAGGCAGCCTGTTATTCATATTAATGGGACATACAGAATGAAGAAACATCCTGTGACACCCAATCCCTTGTTCACATGTATACTGTGATAGAATTTCCAACATATGTGTGAAGTGTTTGATGAAAGCTGCACTCAAGTTTATAGGAAGTAGGTACAAAGATGGGCATCAGGGCCGACCTTAGGTGTTCAGGCGCCCTGTGCAAGCTAATCCTGTGCCCCCCCCCAAATGGCCCCTGTAAATGAAAGTATAGGGTGGTATTGGGCCGGCTGGGGCGATATAGGGCAGGTTGGGGTAATATAAGGAAGGTTACAGTGGTATAGGGCAGGTTGGGGTGATATAGAGCAGGCTGGGGTGGCATATGGCAGAATGGGGTGGTATAGAGCAGGTTTGGGTGGTATATGGCAGGCTGGGTGGCAAAGGGCAGATTGGGGTGGTATAGAGCAGGTTGCGGTGGCATAGGGCAGGTCGGGTGGTATAGGGCAGGCTGGGGTGGTATAGGGCAAGTTGCAGTGGCATAGGGCAGGTTGGGGTGGTATAGAGCAGGTTGCGGTGGCATAGGGCAGGTTGCGGTGGTATAGGGCAGGCTGGGGTGGTATAGGGCAGGTTGTGGTGGTATAGGGCAGGCTGGGTGGTATAGGGCAGTCTGTGGTGCTATAGGGCAGGCTGAGGTGATATAGGGCAGGCTGGAGTGGCATAGGGCAAGTTGCAGTGGCATAAGGCAGGCTGAGGTGGCATAGGGCAGGCTGGGGTGGTATGGTGCCAGGTCAGGACTCTATGTAGGGACATGTGAAGCAGTGCAGTAACTAACTTACAGCATGCCTGGAGATGCTGCTGTGTCCTTGTTTCTTTCTCCTTCAGCTGTGGAATCAGCCAGAGTGAAGGAGTCTGTGGGAGGATTGGAGGAGGCAACCACACTCCCAGCAACGTCCACCAACTCAGGCTGCCTCCAGAGACATTGGAGATCCCCGAGGGACAGTATTAGACAGGGGATTGTTGGCCCAAGAGCAAGGGTTAAAGTAAATGGCACAATATCAGATTATCTTAATATACAAAACGGAACGAGACAGGGTTGCCCACTTTCACCATTAATATTTGCTTTAATACTGGAACCATTTCTTTGTAGGATTAGAAGTAATGGGGAAATAGTAGGGACATGTATTGGGGATGTGGATAATAAAGTATCGGCCTATGCTGATGACTTACTATTCTACCTCTCAACACCACAGACATCCCTAACAGCTCTAATGCAGGAAGTGGACAGATATGAGTATTGTAAACTTTGGGGGTCTTTAAGCTCCGCGAGACAAGTGCGTAAAACCGTGTCAGTAAAGCAAAGGGTCTTTATTGGTGACCAAACAAAACAAAATAAAGCTTTTCTTCAGCATCCAAAACGTCACAACAAAAGTCCTGCTTGTTTCCAGCATAAATTAGGAAAAAGTCTTTCTTCAGAAAAACAACCAAAAGAAAGGCACATACGTTTTTAGTAAGAAGTCCTCCAGACCTTCCCTGCAGACACAGCTTCACTTCCAAACTACTCAAAGGTCCTCTCTGAGCAGCTAGCAGACTTCCATCTTGTCCTCACAGGTGCACTCTGCCAACTCACTCACTCCCTCCAGCATCACTTCCTGCTTTAATGGGTGGTTGTCTGTGAGATTTTAACCCCTTGTGCGCTGGCTTCCAGGGTTTAGGAGTGGAGGCTCCATCCCACCCAAATAACACTTTGGAGCCTCCAAAATTCCAGGCCCCAAACTACTTTATTAAGATAGAGAAGACTGCGAGCCAGTCCTCTCTGAATTAGCGCCTGCCTGGAACTTTTCACCCACTTTTGGGTGACCCCCTGAACCTTCTACCTCTATTTAAATGGACCATAGTCCAAACAGTGGTGCCGTATAGCACCCGTCCAGGACCCACCCCCAGTGTCCTGTACAGTATCTATCCAATTTTAAAATCAACTTAGAAAAATCAATACTTCTACCCAGTCATGTACCTCAAGAGATGGCGAGGATGCTGAGGAGGGCGTACCCTTTCGTATGGAAGAAGGACTCCTTGTTCTATCTGGGGGTACACATCACCGCGGATGAAAAAATGTTGTATAACCTTAATTACGTATCCCTACAGACTAGGATAGTGGGGGACCTAAAGAAATGGACAGGACATTATCTGACATGGTTTGGAAGAGTGAGTGCTATTAAAATGTGTATATTACCCAGAATCAGCTGGCCTATGACATCTTGCATAGAAGTAAGGCAGAGGGAGGAATGGGGCTGCCAGACATATCAGTATACTATAAGGCAATGTCGTTGGTTCGAATCTTGAACTGGTGCCACGACTCTGCTAATAAAATGTGGGTCCCACTAGAAAAGACAATAGCGGGGAGGAACTTGGCAGGGGCCCCCGTGGATTCCGAGCATGTCAAGAGGACTCTCAAAATGGACATCCCCTTTGACCCTGAATGCCTTGTCAATATGGGACGGGTTGAACAAAAAGGGAGAATACTCACCCCGGGTTTCCCCCCTGACTCCACTGGAGGGATTCCCATGGTCCCCCCCGGTAGAGCGGGGGGGATTCCTGGGGGCATGGGGCCGGGGGGGAGATGCCAAATGTGGCAAATTCGCTCTGCAGGGAACACTAGCAACCTATCCGGATCTGGTTACAGCTCTGGGGAATATACCCACAGCAAGATGGAGATATGATCAAATGACAGGATTCTTTAACACGATGAAACCCCCACTGAGATCAGTAAACTCTGTTATGGTGTTTGAGGGTCAATGTGTGCAATTGAGGGATGCAAGGCATCTGTTTTCTCAGCTGTACAGATTGATACAAGGCTCCCAACAGAGTAAAGTACCATACTTTATTAGGGAATGGGAAAAAGAATTGAATAAGGTGCTATGAGATGAATAAATTAAAAAAATAATTAAATCAACTTACTCCACATCTATAAGCTTGCAGGTTCAGGAAATGGCCTATAAATTTATGACAAGGTGGTATAGGACACCAGTAAAGTTAAATCAGATGTACCCAACGGCAGATGCCCGGTGTTGGAGAGGGTGTGAGCAGAGGGGTACATTTCTCCACTTGTGGTGGGAGTGCCCCAGAGTTAAAATATTCTGGGAAGCAATTGCACTAAGGATTGAGAGGTTGACCCCTATACCTATGGAGTTTACGCCCCTATGCTTCCTATTTCATGGAATGCCTGGCCCCATTAAAACATACAGGAAGAGTATTGTACCACATTTATTAAATGCAGCGAAATTATTAATCCCCAGATTTTGGAAACAGATTACCTGCCCAACTTTAGCAGATTGGAAAAAGGAGGTTAATCGGATAATGGAAGCCGAAAGGTGGATTCAAGGAGTGAAGGAGAAAAAAGGGGAATTTGAGATAAAGTGGGCAGGCTGGATACAATGTGCATCTGAAATGGGCTAAGGATAAGTGAAATGGAGTGGGGAAACAAGGGGCGTAATAGATATGCGAGGTCCCCAGGGTAGTCGTAGATGGCTTTGACTATGGAAGAAAAAAGAGTTAGAACATGATCGTTGACCAGAGTTGACTTACCTAGTTTTTTTTTCTCTTTCCTCCTTACCGATCTCCCTTGGAGTTCCCTTTTTTTTTTAATATATATAGCCCCGATAGTGTGGAGTAGGATGCCCGCTCCGAACTAGGAGAGAGAGAGGGAGTATAGGCACGGTGAATCAGGGGGGGTAGGGAGGGGTATGGGGTGGGAAATGGAGTAGGTGGAATATAGGAGAGGAGGGATTTAAAGTAGAATGAGGATAGAGGGGTTCTTCTTTCTTTACCCCTTTTTTTTTTTGCTTTCTTTTTGGTTGTTTTGTGGTTCTCACCACACTGGAATCACTTTGGGGGACGGGGGGGGGACTATGGAGATGAGTATGTAAAGTGGGAAGTAGGTCAGAAGGACCACTAGAAAGTAAACATAGTTGAAGATATTCTCTTCATCATAAGATAAAAGTATATATAGATACACTAGTGGCCTCTTATGAGGTTTTGTGAGAGGGAGGAAGTATAAATAAATTTCACAGAAGCAGGTGAGGGGATTACCCCTCCCTTCATTTTACAGGGGAAAATTTCTCCTTTTTGTTTTTCTAATTATTTGCACTGGGTTAAATTAGCTGGGGGAAAGGCCATGAAGGCCGATACACATAATCACGGGAGACTAACAGTTAAACACTAGGCACAAGGCCAACTAATACTATTATATATTTTTTATTAATTCTTTTTTTTTCTCTTTCACAAAAAGAACAGACACAAGGGCCAATAGTGGTCCAGGAGTAGGATGGTGGCCTTTTTTTTTGTTTTCTCTCTCCCGCTCTCCTTTTTTTTTGCGGGATATAGAAGGACATAGTAGGAGAACACACAGTCGATAGAATCCACCGTAACGAGAGGTGAGGCAGAGGAGGAGAGGTGAATTATATCTCATTTCTTATTCTCTCTCTTTTTTTTTTCTATCTTTCTTTTCTATGCTCACACCTCACACCGCTGGACGGACTTGGGAAACAGCGTGGCGGCTGTGAGCTGCGGAGAGACACCAACAAAGGGGAGGAGAAGGGAGGGGAGCATTGTAGCTCCTGAGCGCCCCCACCTCTGTGGCGCCTGGGTGAACTGCACTCTGTCTAGGATCGGCCCTGATGTGACTCACATTCTACGAGCTGTGATGGCCCCATGGCGCCCCTGTTTCCCATGGAGCCCTGTGCGGCCGCACAGCTCGCACACCCCAAAGGCCGGCCCTGATGGGCATGCTACTAATTAAACTGTTTGAAATCCTTTTCATGTATGTGAGATTATTTTAAACTGAAATTTATATTTAAAATGTGTTTCTTTTCAGCCCAGTTGTCACCATTGTTTCAGAGTTGAGCTGGTCATAGACTAGTAGATTTAGAAATGAACATTTGTACAAACATTTGTACAAACATTTGTAAATTTCCATACGTATATTCAATGACTTGACAAAAGTAATTCAAAACTCTGTTTACTTTTAACATTCGATTTTGGAATGAAATCTAATTTCCAGAACAAAACCATATTCACTGTTTAAAATTTGAAACATTTTCCACCCCGCTTCTTTGAATTCTCCAGTCACTGCAATAGAAAATAAATGTCAATTTGACCCAACTAACGATTCCACAAATTGAACAAGTAATCCTAAAACAATTTTTTTTAAATGTAATTCTTTTAGTGCATGATGAGCTTTAAACAAGCAAGTTTCAGCTTACTGGCATTCAGCAGAAAATCAGCTGCATTAAATCCATACACCAATCAGCCATAACATTATGATGACCCACCTAATATTGAGTTGCCCCTAAAAGAGCCCTGTCATGGCATTGATGCCACTAGACCTTTGAAGGTATACTGTGATATCTGCCACCAAGCCAACTGTAACAGATGTTTTGAGTCCAACAAGTTGCAAGGTGGGGCCTCCATGGATTGAACTTGCTCTTCCAGCACATCCCACAGATGCTCGATTAGATTGATATCTGGAGAATTTGAAGACCAAGTCATTTTTGAATAATTTTTGCAGTGTGGCAGGGTGCATTATCCTGCTGAAAGAGGTCATTGCCACCAGGGAATACTGTTTCCATGAAGGAGTGAACTTGAACAGCAACATGTTTAGGTAGGTGGAATGTTTCAAGTAACATCCACAAGAATGGAAGGACCAATGTTTCCCAGCAGAACATTGCCCACAGCATCACACTGCCTCCGTCAGCTTGCCTTCTTCCCATACTGCATCCTGGTGCCATCTCTTCCCTGGGAGTGTCACGCACCCAGCCGCCCCTTCTTCCATTGCTCTATAGTCCAGTTCTGATGCTCATTGTAGAAACTTTTAGCTCTTGACACGGGACAGCGTGGGTCTAGCTGTTACAATGTGGCCCTTGTCAAAGTCACTCAAGACCTTACGCTTTGCCATTTTTTTTTGCTATCAACACATCAACTACAGGAACAACATGTTCACTTGCTGCCTAATATATCCGACCAGCTTGCAGATGCCTGCCCTTGTAAAAAGATAATTACTGTTATTCACTTTACCTGTCAGTAATCTTAATGTTATGGATGATTGGTGTATGTTTCTTTGTATGCATGTATAGATATATACAGTACATAGATTTATACGTTTCATATATCTATATACCTATATTTGTAGTTACTGAATCAAATGCATGTTATATGATATTGATGATGAACTTCCATTTGGCATCATGACCAACAGCTCTAATTTTCATTATTCTAATTCTTATAATTGGGGGGGGGGGGGGGGGTTGTCCATTTCTCTTAGATGCAGGGTGGAATACAAATATAATAGCAAAACCAAGGAAATTTAGTTAATTGGATGCTACAGAGATTCCATAATGGGAGCATTGTATCTATGTGTATACAAATTCTGATGGTGGCAATTCCCAGAAGTATTAGTGACAAAAGCTGCCCCAAATCTAGCCCATATTTAAAAATCTATAGCAGGAGATTAGAGTTTTTAGTACGGTAAGTGTTGTTTCTGCAGCTGAAGGGTTAATAATTTGTCTGTATTGTGCATATTAAGTTCAGTTTCCAAGGCTTTTAGATGTAATCACATTTGCTGCCATTAGAACATTAAAAAACACATTTCCTGGTTTTAGGATACCAGTCAGTTAATGAGCATCTGGCATTATTTTCTAATATTACAAAAAAACATGTAATGATACACAGATAAGTAACATTTTTCTGTACATTGATAAAAGAAAACTGTCCTGTGGGTTAGAAACTCTAGCCAGCAAAATATAATAAATCGCACAACAGACTTTTAACATCAAAGCAACTCCTCCAAACCTATACATTATTTTTTGCTTTCTTAAGGATGAGATCCTATACCCTGCCTATAACCCCATTTCACATAGTAAATAAACAACACTAAGTAAAAGCATATGCCAGGACAAATAAAAAATAAAACCTATGCCGTACATCTTTGCAATACATGCATGTTTCCTCAAGTTTTATCTCTTTACCTGTTAATCTCCCAGAAATGCACTCAGATCCTACAGTAAGTAGTTGTGGGCTGACAACACAGCATCTTTGTGGACTAAGTGGTGTCAGCCCTGCCCACGGTTTTGCTAAACTACCTAACTACCTCCACTCTCAGAGCCAGTGGCGGCCGGTGGTAATTTTTTTTTTGCCGGGGCTGCAAACAGTGTCGACACCACCCCCCCCCCCCCCCCCCAGTTGGTAGGTCGGGACCGGAGCACTTACCCAATCTATTGGTGGGCAGGCTTCACCAGTGGCTTCCCCTGCTCTCCGCGGGCATCACGTTTTTTTTTTATATATCTATACAAAAATATTTTGCCTTTCATTTCTATTTTAAACTGAGTGGGTTATTTTACAAGATGATCGTTTACAATCACTTTAAGAGCTAATCATTCTGTAAAGAGATATAACTGAAGGAGAGCAACTATGAGAAGTTCACTGGTAGGGTTTACATACCCTTTAAGGGTTTGTGACACTGGGCTTTCCTAATTTTTTTTAAGTATTTATTAGGTATGTATCACAAAATTAAATGTTTGGGTTTTTCTGGTAGGGTAGAGTGCATACATGTCGGCACCCCATCTCTGCTTAATTAAATTGTTCAATCAAATTTTGTCGAAGGAGCTTGGTGGACAATTGTTGGCCAAACTGTAACTGCATCCAATAAAATGCAGTCCAGGGCTGGCTCTAGGGGGGTGCTGGGGTTGGTTGTGCCCCCACTGGACCAGTGATGTTGATATCAGGAAATGTTGGGGCCAGCGAGCAGTGTACAGTCTTGGCGGTGCCAAGTTGGCATGGCTGCACAATCCCTCATTCCTATCTGCTGCACAGCATCATTAATTTTCTTGGTGCAGGGGGGAGGACTAAGACGCACCTCATCATTTGTTCCTAAAGAATGACACTGGGCAGGGATAAAGAAGAGGATGGAAATCCTGCTTCTGCCCCGATCTGCTTCACCTCCTTCCCCTGGTGCTGAAGCTGGTAGGTGTAAGGTGTTAGTTCACCTGAACAGAAGGTTAACCAACCCTCTAATGTTAGTCTAGGGGCAGGCAGCTGTTAATGGGTGTACAAGCGTTTACATCCAACTACCTCCCTTCCACTAAGTCTGTCTAGGTCCAAAAAGAAAAACCAGAAAAGGTTTGCCTCCTTTTCCATTTTTTGATCCTAATGGCAGATCGGGGGTCATAGGATGTACATTGACACATGTACATTTACATCCACCTGCGCATAGACCTAATATGGTTCAGTTTGCACAAGTTGGAGGAAAAAAAATGGACGGACACAGATATAACAACAGTGACATCTGTTCCATTTGGCTCTGATTCAGCAGGGGATCTCTTCATGAATTTCCTGCTGATCAAAATGGAGGATGGCCGTCTGAAAGAGGCCTTATTCCTTAAATTATATTTTAAACAATAAACATTTTGACAAAGATACTGCGCCAACTCATCTGTTCCTAAAGGCTGTTCAAGAAATGCTGAGAAATAGCAATGAATAATGATATCTATAACAAAGCCCAGCTATTCAACTACCTTGTTTTACAACGTAGTTCATAAATTATACACACATAAGATTTACACGGATCAGCTGTGCGTAAACCTTTTGTAGTTGGCTTATTTAATAATAAAGGAACAATCTGCAAAGTGCAGCAACCAATCAACAAATATTTTTTATTGTTCTGTTTGGGCTGATAGACACAGACGTGGATCATAGACACAGACGTGATAGCCAGCATTCCCGGAAACATGCTTTTAATCCAAAGCACTTGCATATCAAAGCAAATTTCCCCATAAGAAATAATGGAAACTCAGAGGATTCGTTCCACAACCATTTATTCATAGGTCTTTCAGTTTTTAATTTGTATAAAAAGATTATAGCAATGTGAGGTTGTGTAACCATAACATGTCCATCCACAAATGGAAGTCTCCACAAGGGGATTAGAAGCAAAATCCAGCAGGAGCTACAGAGTATAAAAGGGAAAACAGGTGTCTCTACGGTCTATGTGGACAGCTGTACCCCGGATTCCTGCATACTGATGTATTTTTTCATCAGATATCCGATGAAGCTGACTTTCATCAGTCTTGCCTACACACCATCAGATAAGAAACAGATCGTGTCAGAACGCGGTGACGTAAAACACAACGACGTGCTGAGAAAAATGAAGTTCAATACTTCCGAGCATGCGTCGACTTGATTCTGAGCATGCATTGATTTTTAACTGATAGAAAAAAATGATCGTCTGTGGGGAAATCTATCAGTTAAAAATCAATGCATGCTCAGAATCAAGTCGACGCATGCTCGGAAGTATTGAACTTCATTTTTCTCAGCATGTCGTTGTGTTTTACGTCACCGCGTTCTGACACGATCTGTTTTTTAACTGATGGTGTGTAGGCAAGACTGATGAAAGTCAGCTTCATCGGATATCTGATGAAAAAATACATCAGACCGTTTTCATCAGACGAACCGATCGTGTGTGGGCCCCATCAGTTTTTTTCCAATCGGTGAAAAAACGTAGAACCTGTTTTAAAATTATCTGATGGTTAAAAAACCGATAGAAAAAAATGATCGTCTGTGGGGAAATCTATCGGTTTTTTAACCATCAGAGAATTTTAAAACAGGTTCTACGTTTTTTCACCGATGGGAAAAAAACTGATGGGGCCCACACACGATCGGTTCGTCTGATGAAAACGGTCCAACAGACCGTTTTCATCAGACGAACCGATCGTGTGTACGCGGCATTAGAGACACCTCTCTTCTCTTTTATACTCAGTTGTGACATTATGCTACTTGTATATTAAGACATCGCTTGTATATCAAGTCAAAATGTATTTAAAACTTTTGCTTGTCTTGCAAGATGCTCTCAAACCAAGTTACTCTCAAACCAAGGTTTTACTGTAAATCTATTTGTGTGTTCCTCCATTCTGGGGTATTGCTACACCTATCAAACTCATCCTCCACCCTATCCTTTCTTGTTGGATTAGTGAAAGGTGGGCATTACCTTTCACTTTTTCATTTTAGTAAATCAATTAACAAAAAATGCCCATACAAGTACACAGTACGTGCTACAAGTATGAAGAAATCATTACGTAAGGGACCTCATGAGACTTCCAAAAGATTCTCAGCACAATAATAAAGACCAGTTTGCATCACCACCAGTAGAGATGAGACTTGGGTTTGCAATGAAACATTCTAATGTATCTAGTCATTTGTACACTAGTTCCAGGGCAGATCCGCCCTACATGCTCACTATGCAAGCTGCTTAGGGCCCCCGCAAAGCTGCGGAGGGCCCCCCAAATTACTAGAGGCCCTGCCTGGTGAGAAGTAATTTTCAGCCCCTCACCCCGCTTCTCAACTCGCTTGCTGCATGGGAGAAGAGGTAAGAAGTCAGCACCCCCCACTTCCCAGTTTAATGCAAGATGTCATTTCCGACAGCAGAACACCCCCGTCAGCAGTGACATGTCATTTTCGGCAGCCCCCCCCCGCTTCTCAACTTTAATGTGACATGTCATTTTGATTAGGGCTCCAGGGAGGTCAGGATCGACACTGACTAGTTCCCAAAGATCCGCCAGTGTAATTTTATTCCATACCCATTAGGATTATTGTCAAATATCAGTAATTAGCTTACATAGTTGGCTCATTTCTGTCTGTGTATGTGAGCTTTAGATTAATTAAAAACACATAGAGACAAAAGATGGCTAATGTGCTTACAAAACCATTGATGTCCTTTTCCAGGAATTATTGAAATACAGACATCACAGAGGAAAATTATTCAGGAAGTATACTCCCCACAATAGAAAACAAACTAGAAGCAAAGTATGTACACTGAGGAGGTGGGAAAAATACACATTTTTACTTTCCTGTATAGAACACAGGCAGAGTATTCATACACCACAGGTTTTAGGCTTGTACCTTCAGGTGAGTGGACACTGGCAAGCTTTTGAGGACATGTCCCCTGGGTGTCTCCCCTATAACCCACCCCCATTCTGCAAGTTGTTGTTAGTACTTTGAATTTTATTCCTTGGGTGAGCGGAAGCCAGTAGAGGGATTGGCAGAGAGGGGTGGAAGACACTGAACGGTTGGTAAGGTGAATGAGTCTTATAGCAGCATTCATGATGGACTGAGGAGGGGATAGCCTTTGTAAATGTAATCCAATGAGGAGGGAGTTGCAGTAGTCAAGGGGACAAGTTCCAGAGACGATTAACTGCAAGAGGAATGCAGAGACTGACCTGCCTCTGCCCTTCTTCTGCATTCCTCTTGCTGCTGTAGCAGTTTAGGTCACATTGATTGTAAAAAGAAGGTTTCAGCACTAACATTATGTTATGGCCTCCTTTAGTTTTGTACAAGCTTAGTAAAAACAGTAAATGTGCCTGTACACATAACAGTTTATAATTGATTTAGGTAAGGGTGATTGCACACAAATTACGCTTCATTGATTAAATTAATACATTTTTGAATGTACATTACCGAGGTACATTTTCAGGGTATTGCTTAGGCACAATTAACATTTCTGAACTGTCCCTGTAACATGGCAAATTTTCATTTTTGCTTCACTTTTGGAGTGAAGAACAGTTTGGGGATTAGGTCCTGTCTAGTGTCCAAGAGATTAAATTTACAGGTCAGTCAAAATCCCTTCTGTCTTAACCCCTTCATGCCTAAGCCTTTTTTTTTATATATATGTGTTGCTTACAAGTTAAAATCCGTATTTTTTGCTAGAAAATTACTTAGAACCTCCAAACATTATATATATATTTTTTTTTTTTTCAGCAGAGACCCTACAGAATAAAATGACTATCGTTACAATATTTTATGTAACACGGTATTTGCACATCGGTCGTTCAAACACAAGGAACTTTGTAGGATCACCACCCAGTGGCGGCCCGTCCATTAAGGGTGCACGGGCGCCACCCCCTCTATCATGCCATCCCCCTATATATCCTTAATGGATGGGCCGCCACTGCGTGGTGATCCTACAAAGTTCTTAGGATTTCCAACAGGTTACTGATTAAAATAGAATGCATAGTCTCTGTATCACTGTTTTCAAATATACACTTGAAAATGAGATCAGCTTGGTAAAAAAACATGGAACATTGGTGAGATCAGCGAGCTGTTGATATAACAATAATTATTTTTAAAAATAGCATTAAGTACATGTAAAAACTTACCTACTCAATGTGAAACTTGTGCTAGCTCTATTGTGCACAGATGCTCAATTCTGGGTCAAACTTGAGATAAGCACTGTACAGCAGGTCAGCAGGGCACATTGCAGGAGTGTAGGAATGTTCCGGAGGGGAACAGTGTGCTACAGCAGGACTCACAGCAGCTTCTAGGTGCAGCTCTGCATGCGGGGGAAATATGGCGATGCAATCTAAAAAAAATTATCCTGGGATGAGGCTTTAACCATTTGCCAAACAGGTCATGTACATTTACTGTGGCAGGTCGGCTCTCCTGTACATCGATCTGTGCAAGGAGGATTAGGGGTGCGTGCCCGCAGGTCTTGCAGACTCGATGTCTACCGGTGACCGACGATCATTGTGTACAGAGGCAGAATGGGGAGCTGCCTATGTATACAAGTCGATTCCCTGTTCTGCCTGATGATATGTCAGAGATCTTCTGTACCCAGTGATCAGGAACAGTAATGTGTGTCATGTCCCAGTCAGCCCACCCTCTCTACAGTTAGAACACACACAGGGATCATGCTTAACCCCTTGATTGCCCCCTAGTGTTAACTAGGGCTTTTTTTCAGCGGGAACGCAGGGGAACGCAGTTCTGGCACCTTCTGAACTGACTGTATGTAATAGCAAGGGATGCTGGGGTGTGCTGCAGGGTATTGATGCTCACTGCTGTGGATGTATTTTTGCAGGGGGGTCTATTGTTGCTGGAGGGGGACCTATTGTTCCTAGGGGGGTCTTATGTTGCTGGGGGGTCAGTTGTTGCTGAAAGAGATCTACTGTTGTGGGAGGGGTCTATTGTTGATGGCAGCCAGAGAGTCTATTAATGCTGGCTGTATGGAAATCTGTTGATGCTGCCGTAAGTCTATTGTTGCTGGCGGGGAAATGTTGTTGTGGGTGGTCCATTGTTGTTAGGGGGATCTATTGTTGCTGGCTGCAGGGGATCTATTTTACTGCTTTTCTTGATATCATTACCAAATTCCATATAAATTACTTAGCACCACAAAATGATACTTGGTTCTATATTGTCTAAATGGGGCGGTACTGGGAGGTGGGTAGGGGGAGGAGAAAAGGGATGACTCGGAAAGGGGGAGTTCCTGCACCTATTGTCTGAGAAAAAAAAAGCCCTGGTGTTAACCCTTTCCCTGCCAGTGTCATTTATAAATTGATCAGTAAATATATCAGCCTTTTTTTGTTTAGATCGCAAAAAAAAAAAAACACCAAAAAAAGCACTATTTGTGGGTAAAAAAAGGACATCAATTTTGTTTGGGTACAGCGTCTCACGACCGCGCAATTGTCAATTAAAGCAGTATTGCAAAAAGTGGTCTGGTCATTAAGGGGGCAAATCCTTCTGGGGCTGTGGTTAAATGGAAGTTTGTGTGTAGATCACATTATTACACACAGAAAAAACATGTTATAAACAGTAGATTATTATTATGGGAACTATACAGTACATATTTTATTCAAAAGTCAAACTGGAAACTGGTGTTAAAGTATAGATTACTTGTATGTATTTCTCATGCAACTAGATTGGAAGGAAGATTCGCTAGCAAACAGGAACTGCATAGATTTTACTGTGCCAGACGTGTGACATTAGTCAGCCACTGTATTTAGCATCTCTTTCTGTTGCCAATTTACCTCATAGTAAATGAGGTCATTTGTCCTGTCATGTGGTATTGTGTTTTGTCTTCCCCCCTCCCCTTCCCTGTGAATGTGCGTGTTCCTCATCTGGCAACCATTTGTGGTGCAGGCATATTACTAAATGACCCTGTCTGGAATAGATTATAAGAAACTTAGTTAATTTCCTGATTGCCATATTACCGAGTAATGATGAGTCTATGATGTAATTTACTTCAATTTATATCATACGGGTCACTTGAAGAACATGCTAAAAAAGCACACTAATTTGCAGCGTATAATAATAAATCAGTTATCTATGAACATTTTATAATGAAGACACTACAACTCTCATCTAAGCCAAGTGGCTGGTTGAACCCTGCCTGTGTCTTCTATTATTTCATGGCAGAATACGTATCTTGCTGTTATTATTTTGTGGTGAAAGGTAATAACTACATAGAATGTGTCACTTGTCGTCTATACGATATCTATATATGCTGAATTTATTTCTGTGTTAAAAGATCTAAAGCAGCCCAAAAAATTATTCAATTTTCTTTTCTTTCACCATGGATGAAAGGAGGGAAAAAAACGCCCAATTCCCCCATCAACACAGCCAGTGTTTATGGGAGAGTCCCTCCTGCAACATTATTGTGTTCTGCTGGTGGGGAAGTGGGGGCCTGGGCAGTTTGCCCGGCTGGCAAAATACGATGATTACTTCTAACTGCTATAGGTGCCCACAGTAATGGCTTGTAGAAAATCCGACAGGCTGGTTGTGGATCCAGCCTGCCCATACATGGATTGGATCTCAGCTGGTCCCTGCTCAACTGGATAAAGTCTGATGTATGGCCAACTTAAATATTATTGTGTGTCAAGTCTTTTTTTGGTTGTCAGCCTCTGAGAAAGGAAATTATATGTAAATTATCAGATCTCTAACTGCTAGCAGATCAGGAGCCAGAGTGATGGACAGCAGCACACCAAGGTAGGAGATTTGCAGGGGAGTATAAAAAATTATAATGTCTGTCCTTTTGACTTAAAGGTATTTTGGGCGTGGCTTAAAGTCCCTCCTTACATCATGTGTCCCCAGCGAAGTCCCTCCTTACATCATGTGTCCCCAGCGAAGTCCCTCCTTACATCATGTGTCCCCAGCGAAGTCCCTCCTTACATCAGTGTCTCCATCAGAGGAGCCACTCCTTACATCAGTGTCCCCATCAGTGGAGCCCTACTTATATCTGTGTACCTGGCAGCGGAGCCCTCCTCACATTAATGTCCCCAGCAGTGGAGCCGGCCACCTTACATCTGTGTCCCCGGCAGCAGAGCCCTCCTTCATGCGTCTGTCCCCATCAGCGGCAGCTACACAGTTCCCTGCTTTCTCATGTGTTCAGTGGAGAGGGGAGGGGTCTCTGGGCCATGCAACCAATCAGCTTCAGTGTACACGAGAATTGTCTACTTCTACACTGTAGAGAGAAGCCGATTGGCTGCCCCTCTCCACTGAACACACAGGGATTAGTCCTTGTGGCGGCCATCTTTTTGTAGCCCGCCAGCAGTTTTTGCATAAAACATTCCCAATTTTACTGGGGCAAAGGCAAAATCATGGGAATTTATTCGGGACAAGATCCGATTAGGACGAGGGTCCCAAAATCGTGATTGTCCCAGGAAAATCGGGACTGTTGGCAAGTATGTAAAGGCATTGTTTGCAATTTGGTGCTTGGGATCTCCACACCTCTCCCACTTTTGCCCTTCCCACAGGGGCACTACCACAAAAAAATTTAATAAAAAGCTGAATACATGCAGTGGAGTCCCTCTTCACCAACCTTGTGGGTGCAGGCCCCATTAATTCATGTTTCTGCAATCCCCAGGACTCCTGTATACAGCAAGGGGATACACACTGATTGGCATTAACTTTATGACCATTGACACTGACATTAACTTTATGTCCACTGAACTAGTCTCTTGTTACAATGGCATCTAAAAGTCAGTGGGATATATTAACCACTTTCTGACTGCGCTATAGCAAAATGAAGCCCTACCTTTGGGATGCTGTCATTTGATGGTGTCCCATGATCGTGCCTTCTGCGGGATGCAGGCAGCACACTGCTGATCACAGATTAAAGTAAAGAGCCAATCGGCGGCTCTTTACCACCTGATCTGCTGTGTCCAATCACAGCTGATCACTGATGTAAACAGTAGCCGATTATTGGCACTCTTTTCCTCATGCTGACAGAACTGATAACTAGCTTGTATAAAAGTGACATGTGCACTGATAATCAGGGCACTGGTTATCAGTGTCTTGATTATTAGTGCAGTCCCAACAACCACCCCTCCTCTCAGTGCTGCCAATCTGTGCCTATCATTGCCTCCTCATCAGTGGTGCCTACCAGTGCCAACTATCAGTACCCATCAGTAGTGCATATCAGTGCCCAAAAGTGCCACCTATCAGTGCAGCCTCATCAGTTCCTAAAAAAAGTATGGGGTTTGGGGGTTTTGCAGGTTTGTACTTACCTAGGTGAATGCAGCATCGGTCCGCCGCCGGCTCTAACACTGAGAACTGAGCGATCAAACACCACAGACAGCTCGGTTCTCACACCTCCCCGAGCAGAGAATAAATAAAGAGAATATTCCTGCGCTACCTGGATAATAATAAATAATGGAACACTAGTTGCAGCAGACACTGGATTGGTCAATCCGTACCAACAATAAATATGTGGTGTTGCACTCTAGTGAATGATGGCTCATTACCATAAATAACGTGCTAAATAAAGTGTACATCGCATGTGCAAAAGTTCATAAAAAAAATGCATATTAAACGCTACATAATCGCATAGAATTCAACGTGCACAGAAAATTTTAAAAATGGCATGTAGCGCTACCCCCTCAGGAGCCGCTGATTAGAATTGAGATCGGCATAATTGTGTAGATAGAATAGGTTGGTAAAAAGGAGAGAACTTTGCAGATTCAGGCTATGGATAAATGAAGCAGTCCTGCCTCCAATGATTAATCTTGCTTTGTCGCCACTCCAGTCGGAGTGGGTATAGTGCCCCTGGACAGGTCCCTCTCACAGGCCTGGCGGCCAGGGCGTCACTTGGAACCACTGAGAAGGAACAAGTCTCTTCCACCGACTTGGCTCTAATAGAATTGAGATTAGTAAAGTGCCTCTGCCACCGGCCCAGTACTCAGGAACATAGATAGTAGAGCGAATCCTCTCAGTCAATAATTTGCCTGAATCTCCCTCAGGTAGACTTGCTAGCTTGGGGCCACTGACTAACAGTTTGCAGCATACAACCTGTCAGTGTCCGGTCGCCCAGATCCCTGATGGTTCGTCTGAGCCCTATTGGATCACTTGCCTCCGGGTTTACATCAGACCGACTCCCCACCGAACAGCACAACTCGCTTGGGATCTTCTTAATAAGAGATGGGGGACCCAGTAAGTCACTGGGGCCCCTTGGCCGCATCAGTTGTTCTGGGCCATGAGGGCCCAGAGTCAGGAACTCTGCGTAGCACGTGCGCCCCGGCCTGGTAGGCCATATCGCCGGGGCCCGTGATGTGCGCACACCCTAAAGGTGGGTGCCGCACCCGGAACCAAGAACCCCCGAAGAACTGGCGTCTGCCACAGAAATACCCTCCCCCAGCATGCCCCGCGAGGGAAACACTCCTCTGATTGGCTGCTGGAGAAAGGGAGCCTCCGCCTGAACCCCCCTGGCGCCGCCTGCCATCCAGAGATGGAAGTACATCTCTGGAGTACAGAATGACCCACAGGACAAATTCAGGGCTGGCAACAGCCGAATTTAAACAAATCAACACGGATGGGAGCAAATAACTCTCTCATCCCACTAAATTTGACATAGCACCTGTACTGAAAAGTACACAGGCGCTACAGGCATAAAAAATAATAAGATCAAAGTGCTAACACTGACACAATATAGAAATAGAGTCCAACAGTGCACATAGGTATCCAGAAAAACTTAATAGATAAAGTGCTTTTTAAATATATATAAAAATCAATATGTGGTGTTGTGCTCTAGTGAAGGATGATTCTTTCTATATCTAAAGTGCTAAATAAAGTGTACATCACATGTGCTAAATTTCATAAAAAATTGCATACTAAACGCTACATAATCTCACAGAATTCAACATGCACAGAAAATTGAAAAAATGGCATAAAAAATAATAAGATCAAAGTGCTTACCCTGACACAGTATAGAAATGAAATCCAACAGTGCACATAGGTTGATCGATAAAGTTCAATAAATAAAGTAATAATCTGTGCAGATACAGTCTATCAGTGAATAAGTGAATACGTGATGTGAATCCTCTTCAGTATATAATCACCTCAATGTGCAATGGCTCCTTACCTTACCGCTGTAAGGTAACAGCGTGATGACGAGTAAATCCGGGATCTTTTAGTGGCTATCGCCTAGTATTCTTCATGTACCCTGGAAACATGGATGGGGTTGGTGTCCTAATGTGCCTTGGTAATCTGATATACGATCCTCATATACAGTGCTATATTGCCTCTGTGCACCTCAGTAGCAGTGGACACCCTCCCAAATCTGCGAGCATAAAGTAAAAAGAAAAGGGGGACCCAAATAGTGAAGCATGTAAACACTGGGTAATTTATTGGGGTTACAGCTTTAAGGTGCTCACAGAACAAACAGGTAAAAAACTAGATAAAAAAAAGTGGCCTGACGTCACTTCCGGGTGCCCGTCTAATCCAATCCATCGTGTATCGTCACAGTCAGCTCACTCATTGGAGCTCTGGGCTGTGTACGTGGCAGGGGCATCCGGCTTAGGCTCTCAGCGACTCGCTAAGAGGCTGACCCAGGTGCCAATTCAGGCATGTGGGCGGATCCTGACTCAAGTGTCATGATCTTGCCCGAGCCTGGACTGGCTCTGTGACGTCAGCAGACAGCGGACTTCAGCCTGCTGTGTGCTGAAAACTGGTCACAGGAGTGCAGAACGGACTGCACTCCTGTGATCCACAGGAAAAGTACAGCCAAACAAGCTTTTTCTGTACTTCTCCTTTAATGTTATGTCGGCTTTAACTTTTTTGGATTCATGAAATAAAATATTGTGTCTGTTTCTTCTACTTACTCCAACAGTGCTCTATATATGATCTGATCTCTGTGTGTGGTTTTAGTTCTGAGGATTGCTTTGTATACAGAATGTATTGCTATGATTGTTGTAGCAAGAAGAATGGGTAAGAGCATTGGCAATTTCAAAGGATTACAATGAATAGCAGAACAAAATGTGCTCAAACGTCTGCTATGCGAGAGCCTTAACCCAGTCCACAGTGTAGCCACTTACTGGGCACTTATACCCCCTTTCTGCCCAGACTAATTTTCAACTTTCAGTGCTCTTACACTTTGTATGACAATTACTCAGTTATGCAACACTGTACCCATATGAATTTTTGTCCTTTTTTTCATACAAATATTACTTTCTTTTGGTGGTATTTAACCACCGCTGGGGTTTTAATTGTTTTCACTATAACTGAAAACAGACTGAAATTTTTTAAAAAAAAAGCACTTTCCTTTGTTTCTGTTATAAAATAAAAATAAATTCAATTTTGGCCATAATTTATAGTGCTTCATTGCTTTGGTAAATATAACCCAAATAAGTGTATATTGTTTGATCTGTGTGGAAGTTAGAGAATCTACAAACTATAATGCTAATCATTGAAAATGTATCACACCTGGTGTACCATTGCTGGGACAAGGTCATTTGGTGCCCAGGGCGAAGGTGGAAAACTGTGAGGGGTTAACATCTAGGGGCAATCAAGACTTAACTGTGTGTCTTTCAATGTGTAATGTGTGCTGCTTTTTACTACTGATTGATTTGTTTATTTTCCCTGCTTTGCAAAAAAAAATCAACCATTCCCTCTGTACAGAGCACAAGCAAACACCCCAACGTATATTTTATGAGTCATGAGTCTTTTGAACTTTTTTTCCACATGTTTTTGAAAAATTTGGGAAAAAAAGGAAAATTCATTTTCTTATTACACAAAGTTGTCCATTTATCAGATATTTCCAATTTCTAACATTTTGCTACTCCTCCTGAGTATGGCGATACCACATGTGTGAGACTTTTACACAGCCTGACCACATACAGAGGCCCAACATTGAAGTACCCCCTTTCAGGAGTTCTAGGAGCATAAATTACACATCTAGTTTCTCAATTACTATTATACTTTTGAAGGCCCTGGAGCACCAGGACAATGGAAACGCCAACAAAATTACCCCATTTTGGAAAGCAAACACCCCAACGTATATTCTATGAGGGAGGGTCAGTGCAGGTAGAGATATTGTCAGCAGTGCCAAAATATTGGTCCTGGTAGTAGTAGGCAGGAACATGGTACAATCTACAGGTGGCAGGCAGAGGTGTGGTCATTTCATGCGGCAGGCAGAGACATGATTTCAGTAAGTCATACAGGCAGCAGGCAGAAGTAGGACCTTGGTAAGGACAGAATGGGGACAGGAGACAGGGTTAGAGGCTTTTCCCACCTTCTCCCACCTCTCCAGTCTCCAGACCCTAATCTGGGAATGAGAAAACCCAAAAATTGGTTTTCTTCATCAAGAAAAGCAATTTTGGAGCCTTTCACATACGTGAAATCCCAGTGTTATGAATCCCACTACATCAGTAGCAGGGTAAAAGTTCAATCCAAGAGGCTCCAAATGAGCTCCTCATTAATGTCCGCACCTTGTAAAACCTTGGGATCACCGTGCATGCTTCCTACCAGTGTGTTTTGTTGTTTTTGTTTTTTCTTTAGCCATAACTACATCTCTCCTATACAGGTTCAATTAAAGTGGTTGTAAAGGCAGAAGGAAGTCCACCTGTCAATTTCCTATGCCTGAAGTGTACATGGTGGAAAGGCTTAGAACCGGAAAGCTCTTCTTAAGCAAGAATTTAGTTAGCTTCTCTTTGAGCTATATGACTTCTGGTTTCTCCTTACAATTGATATTTGCCACTGCTGTGACATTGCCTGACTGAATCCAGGTTGGAGGATTTTTGCAAGTGAATGGATTCACTTTGAACTTTAGAGATGACCAAGTCACTTGTACCAAGAGGGTGTTCAGGACCTCTTCCAAACCCAACACCAGGAATTGATAGTGAGAACTTTCCAAACCAATGTGAGGAAGGATTTTTCCGACTCCAGTTCCAGACTCATGACTCGCTATGCCAGAGCAACCCTGGTTATGCAGGTCAGGAGTATGTGACGGCCCAGGGACTAAGCCCTTTCTGTCTCATGTAGCCAAAATTTGGACTTTGTAGCCAGCTGAATAAGTAGACTGGGCACTCCTGTGTCCACTCTCCTTCTTTCTCCCCCCACCCTTGCCACTGTGAACAGTGACAGAGTGGCTCGACTGTGTTTGCTGAGCGAAGCAGCTGTGGGCTGTATGCGTTTCTCTGCCTGCTCATTCTTCCCATCCCCCTCCACAGAGTCGTCTACAGAATTGTGGTAAGCCAATCAGTGGCAAGGGATTAAGAGTACAGCCGCAATGGATCACGGGACATGGGTGCTGTACAGGGTGGGCTAATGGGGCTACAAACTACAACACCAGTTATCCCTGCACACAGAGGAGGAGAGCACAGACAATTTCCCCGGCCTTTGGGTGATGAATCAGGGCTATTTGCAGTGCAGGGAGGCAGAGAGTACAGACATGTTGCTGAGATGTCTAAACCCACACCAGAGATCTGGAGAACTGAACCACTGAAAGGTCTTTTGCTGTGCCGGGCCAGGGATGGGGGGACCTGTTGTGAGTGTGCCCACAACAAGGGAGAATTGGTGAGAATCTGAGCACTGGGACTGAACATTGTGGGGACCTAAATGTAAGGTCTGAGCTAGCTGGGACTGGATTCCTAAGGACAGTAGACTGCCAAGTGTTCAGGACAAGAGTTAATGTGTGTCAGAATTGCTGAGTGGAAATAACTATGCTTATTCCATCACTGTCAGCAGTTTAATGCCAGTAGAGACTGCTCATTACTAAGCAGCCCAACAGTCATTCACTACATGCAGTTCTAAAGAGACAGGGATAACTCCACCACTGTACAGATCAGGCCCCAACATTAGCTGGCTTAAGATTGCAAATTAGGTGGAAGGTATAATACAAACACCATTCATGGGTACCCCATTCAGGAACACTTATTCCCACATCTAGGTGTATAATCATATGATGCGCTCTGGAACATTTTTTTAAATTCATCATTGCAGAGAGTTATTGTAAGACCTTTCATTTCCATATTATAGCCTAGTATTTGTTATTTAGTTTAACAAATTCAAATATATTTTGTTACCTGCTTATTGCTTTGTGCATTGTGCATTGTATTTACCTGACTTGCAACAATATATTAACTTTATCTACCATCAAGTAACTTGTGGTCTATTCCCTGTATGCCAAGGTAGTGTGTGTTATAATAGTACTCAACTTACAACCAGGGGTATCAGAGGGAATGGAGCGGTTTGCAGTCACAGCAGAATAGAGAACCCATCATATGCGGGAGTAAGTGCTACACCATGGTCTGAAGTGAAACTGGACATACAAAAGGAAGTCACTATTAAGCCCAGACCACTCATGCCAAAGCAGTGGGAAAGTCTGCTTCTGGACTGCAGAGTCGAAGTGTGGGAGTGGATAGTCTGGAGTTTGTCCTGAGTAAGGAAAACCTTGGACTTGACTGTATTCAGGATAAGGCCTAGGTATTCCAAGTGATAAGACTATTTCACAGGCTCAGAATAGTCTATGGACATTGGTCAAGCCCACAACAAGACGCAGGTAGAGTTGATGTGCTGGACATAAAAGTAGGCATCCTGGATAGTCACAGAGGCCAGAATATCCCCTAGGATGAGGGAAGCAATGACTTGGCAGTTTCCCTGCAGAACTCTCACACCTGGAGGAAGGTGTTGAGCTTGCCAACCAGAATAGGGCAGATGTCTCCATTTTCCTTGGAAACAGTGGATGGGTTTGAATAGAAAACCCTGGAAACTCTCTCTGTCTGGAATAAAGGTTATGACCCTCATGAGAGCAGCACATAGGTCAGCCAGTCTTTGCTGGGATGTTGGGAACTTTGACAACATGAAGTGTGGTAGAGGAAGATCCCGGAATTACATTTTTGTGAATTTTCACTTGGTGATCTGGCCAGTAGCACACCTCATGTATTACATTGTGCCCATGCTAGATGAATGAGCACAGTGGGTACCTTTTGGACAGCAGCATTGTCAGTTAGGGGGATTTAGATGTACTAGTAGACCTAAAATACACAGAACTGCCTATTAGGCCTATCATCACATGCCAAGAGACTGCTCCGTATACTCTTCTTCTATGTTAAAAAAGCTATTTTACTGTTCTGGAAGGGCGCAAAGACCTCTCTGAAATCCCTCTGGTTAAAACATATTAATGACGCTATCACACTGTATAAACTTACTTTTGAACGTTCAACCCCCACTGATTGGTTGCCAAGGAAAAACACCCAATACGCCCTGACTCGACTGCTGCCACCCTTGGCCTGGGGTGGTACAGGCACCCCAGACAGCAATAGTGGTCACTCAGAGTACAGCCATGGCTGGAACAGAGGCCCAAATTTGGTAAAACAATATGGTCAGAGGTAACTAAATCTCCGACCACCCTCTAAATTTAAGGCAGCACCAGCTATGAAAGTAGCAGGGCGCTACACTGGAAACAGAAACTACCCAAATGACCCTGATCAAAAGTTTACATACCATACCATTGTGCATCTTGAAACAGACACACCACATGTTTTCAGAGAGTCCTGCATTTCACCTGAAGTTATTTGTGGGTAACTTGTCCTGGCAGTTGTGGCTAAAATTTTAGTTGGGCTACCTAATCGTGGTTTGGTTTCAACAGAACCCCTCATTTTCCACTTCTTGATTAGTGTTTGAACACTGCTGATTGGCATTCTCAATTCTTATGTTTTAATTTTATATCCCTTTCCTGTTTTATACAGTTCAACTACCCTTTTCCACAGATCCTTTGACAATTATTTTGCTTTCCCAATGACTCAGAATCCATAAATGTGAGTGCAGCACTGGATGAAAGATGCAAACCGACATAGTGTGGCAAAATATATTGAGTAAAATACCATATAAAACAAATAGAACTCACAAGTGGGTGAGAGGGAGAGAAAGGATGACAGTCCGCAGTGGATTGTAATGAGCTGGGAGCTGTGTGGTAGTCGTTGGTGGAGAAGAAAGCCAGCTGTGGTGGGGAGAAAGATGATCCTGGAGTTCGTGCATGGAGACCGCCATTAGGCTGTCCTGTGTGGCCGTGATGGTATATCCAGAAATCGGATGTCCTCCCAAAGAGGATGGCCCGGATTCAGAAAGGACTTACGCCGACGTATCTTCTGATACACCGCCTTATTCAGGAAACAAGATACGCCTGAATTTTGGCTTGATACGACCGACGTTAGTCTCCTACGCCGTCGTATCTTGGGCGCATATTTACGCTGGCTGCAAGGGGCGCTTCCATTGATTTACGCGTTGAATATGCAAATGACCTAGATATGCCGATTCACGAACGTACTTATGCCCGTCGCTGTAATCTACACCGTTTACGTAAGGCGTACGTCCGGGTTAAGTTAAGCCTCATAAAGCAGGGGTATGTCATGTTAGGCTATGGACGTCGGAACAGCAGTTTGCGTAAGTCATACGTGAATTGGGCTGGGCGTTGGTTACGTTCACGTCGAAGGCATTGAGCCGTCGTATCTTGGGGAGTATATGCGACGTGATTGCGCGCATGCGCCGTTTGTTCGGCCCTTCATTTACATGGGGTCACGGTTAATTTAAATGTAACACGCCCACTACCTTCCTACTTAGAATTAGGCGGGCTTACGCCGGCCAATTTACGTTACGCCGGCGGAAGTTTGGGAGCGAGTGCTTTGTGAATACTGCACTTGCCTCTCACAGTTACGTCGGCATAAAGATACTGTACGCAGATCTACGTGAATCTGGGCCGATGTGTCCAGCTGGAGTAGTGAGAGAAGCCGTCAGTCCAACCGCTGTGTGAGCCAATCGGGACGCGTTTCGGAAGCCTAACCAGGCCTCCTTCATCGGCTGATGAAGGAGGCCTGGTTAGGCTTCCAAAATGCATCCCGATTGGCTCACATATCGGTCCACTGCGGACTGTCAACCTTTTTCTCCCCTTCACCCGCTTGTCAGTTCTATTTGTTTTTTATGGTATTTTACTTAAAAGGATACTAAAGATTCCTTTTTTTTTTTTTTTTTTTTTTTTAAATAACAAACATGTAATGCTTAATTCCACTGTGCAGCTTGCTTTGCACAGAGTGGCCCTGAACATCCTCTTCTGGCGTCCCTCCCTGCATTAGATAACCCCCTTGGAGAAGAGCTCTCCCGAGGGGGTTACCTTACAGGTGCGCTCCCGGGTCATACTCCGTAGAGAAGAGGATGCCGGGGACGTGCCGAGCAGGTGAACTGGCTCAGGTAAGTAAAACGAGGGGGCTGGGGGGGGGGGCAGGTGATTGCCAGGTGTTTTTTCACCTTAATGCATAGGATGCATTAAGGTGAAAAAACACAAACCTTTACAAATTAAAGAAGCCTTGCCAGCACCAAAGAGTCAGCCATTTTCTACCAATTTACATTTACCTCCAGGAATAAGTATCAATACTTCTTTTTTAACCTGGTTTATGACATGTTATCACTATAGGATGGGCACAGTGTCAGCGCTGTAGTGTTTTTTTGGTTATATCAACGGTTCAGGCTGGTGGTGTAATGGTGTGGGGGATTTATTTCTTGGCACACTTTGGGCCCCCTTAGTACCAATTGAGCATCATTTAAATGCCACGGCCTACCTGAGTATTGTTGCTGACTATGTCCATCCCTTTATGACTACAGTGTACCCATCTTCTGATGGCTCCTTCCAGCAGGATAATGCGCCATGTCACAAAGCTCAAATCATCTCACCACTGGTTTCTTGAACATGACAATGAGATCACTGTACTCCAATGGCCTCCAGTCACCAGATTTCAATCCAATAGAGCACTTTTGCAATGTGGTGGAACAGAAGAATCACATCATGGATGTGCAGCCAACAAATCTGCAGCAACTGCATTACGTTATCATGTTAATATGGACCAAAATCTCTGAGGAATGTTTGCCACACCTTGTTGAATCTATGCCACAAAGAATTAAGGCAACCAGGTACTAGCAAGGTGTACCTAGTAAAGTGGCCGGTGAGTTTGTATCTATTTTCACATGTGTATTATATTGCAGCTTACCAATTCTTGGGCATGGTGTTTGTATTAGTTGTTTTTTTTTTCTTTTACTTTTACCTGTTGACCTAGTAAGTCTGCTACTTTTCAGCTTCACATCTGTCAGCAGCGCAAAGCAAAGGACATGGATCTGAATTCACACTCTGTACAGCTAAAATAGAAGAGCTCTGATCCTGACTGGAGGGAAGAGAAGTGAAGGGGCACAGTGCTATAGCCGTCAATCACAGGCTGTGTGTACATGAGCTCTCCACCCCCGGCCACTATTTTCTCTTTTTGGGGAGAAAATCTGTCAGAAGTGACTCATGCAGATAACAGAAGAATGAGACAGCAATTAAAAATCACACTCAAAGCTTAGATAGGAAAGAGATAAGTACACAGTATAGAAGGATAATGCTTTTTTTCATACTTCAATGTGTGGTTTACAACCACATTAAGGCTAAGTTCACCTTTTAAAACAGAATAATAAATGCACATATTTTTGCAGGTAAAAAAACGTGCATTTTTTTCCCCTGGAGCCTGCAGAGCATTGCACCCGCCACCAGCAGATCACACGTGCAATGTGAAGCTCCTGCAGAATCTCCGTATAGCACATTTAGGGATTAGTAACATTCAATATATTACATTTTGTTTTTGCGTTTAATACTGCTTTAGGCTTCTTCAATGGTAGTGGAACTTTTTAAATGTCCTTTAATAGTTCTCATATTTTTGCTCTACATGTCAATATATTGTGACATTACCATAGATTCTATTTGCAAAATGCTTTGGCAGTTTCCAAGACACGGCTGATAATAGAAATCACCTCTAAGGAAGGAGGAAAGTTCTTGCTCTGTAAAGCACAGCTCAGTAGAAATATAATCCTGATCTGAGAGGCAATCTGTATCTGACAGGCTTTCACAGATAACAGTTTGTCAATGCTTCAGTGCCAATCTTGAGCAAGAACAGTTATTAGCAAATTCATTTAGCAGTGGAAAGGCCTCCAGCAGGACAGGAACGAGACTCAGATTCTGAAACTGGAAATTAGTGGCAATTATTGATTAAAGTGATTGTAAACCTTCACCTTGTAAAACAACCCATTTGGTTTAAAAAAGAAATGAAAGGCAAAACGTGTGTATAGATATAAAAACACAATATAAATACTTTTTTTCCCCTTTTTGTAGAAGTGATCATATTCCCTCTGTTCTCATCAACTGCATAAGAGCTGGGGCAGGAGAAACAGCAGCACACTGATCTTCTGAATAAAAGTATAGCTCTATCTATAGCTCTATAGCTTCCCCTCCGTCTATCTGTTTAATTATCTATATATCTATAGCTATATCTCTCTATCTATAGCTCTATCTAACTATGTCTCTCTCTTTATCTATCTATCTATATCTAATTATCTATCTATCGGAACATATGTCTATCTGTCTGTCTGCATGTCCCATTTTCTGCAAAAGACATTTGGGGGGGGGGGGGCTGGGGGCGGTTGGTTAGGGTTTTGTTTGCGTCCCCCAAAAAAAATGGATCACCAGCTGCCACTGGTTGATTTACTATATTTTCCCTACTTTTTTTTTTTATTACACTTTTTAACAAAATGTGTTGTAGCAGGTAAGGCTAAAGCCTCATACACATGATACGATTGTTGGCAGGGGATTGTCTGTTGACAGACTGTTAAATCTTACTGCTAGTACGCTCATTTTGACAATTGTTGTCCAACTTTCGGCCAACAAATGTTGAATGACAGGCTAATAAATTTTTGGCGGACATCGGTTTGATGGTCGATTTTCGTATGGTCAGTACACAAATCCGTCACACAAAAATCAAAAGTACAAATAAATCAATGGTCACCAAACACAAAATTAGCAGAAGGGGCCCCAAGGGTGGCACTCAAGAGCTGAAATTCCTCATAGTGTGTCACTACGTTCTTGTTTGTGGCACGACATTTGTGTAACGTTAGTATGCAAGATCCTGGCACATGCCTTTTGACAAAGATCAGACGCTTGGTTGTCCAACAATTGTACCATGTGTACAAGGCTTTAGAGCACAAGATCAGAGTTCTAGGGCACACCCTGCTCTCATGTAAGAATGGACACCATGATGCACTTTAACAATATTCTAGAAAGGCGCACCTACCAAACATATGCCTGTACATGAATGGTTCATTTATGCTGAATGTTGTTTGTTCTTTAAAATAAGAAACACACTTGTATTACTGTCCAGTCAGATGGTTAAGCTGGTTATTTGGCTAAAGCTCCTTACACATGGGCCAAATGTTGGGAGACAACGGCTGACATTTGGCCCTTGTGTATGTCGGTCTGGCCGGCTTCTGTCGGACACGCATGCTGGAAAACCAGCATCCGTCCGACTCCTGATCAGCACTCTCAGCCAATGTCAGCCGCTGGGTTGCATTTTTTACCAAGTGGTTGTAAAGGCTTTTTTTATCTTCATGCATTCAGGTAAAAAAAAATTCTGTGTGTTGCTCTCCGCATAGCCCCCCTAATACTCACCTGAGCTCCCTCTCGATTCACTGATGTGCATGGGAGCCTCGGCTGTCTTGGGTCTCTTACTCCAAATTGTCTCCCACTGCTTTCAATCACAGTCAGTGAGCCAACATGGAAAAAATGAGGGCGGGGCAAAACCACAGCTCTCACTTATGGATGCATAGAGCGGGGCTCGGGAGTGAGCACACACCAGTACCCCCATAGCAAGTGGCTTGCTATTGGAGGCACTGGTCAAGGAGGAGGGGCCAGGAGTTTCAGCAGGGGACCCCAGAAGAAGGGAGTTGGGGCTACTCTGTGCAAAAACATTACACAGAGCAGGTAAGTAGCAAGCCAAAGCATTACTATCACTTTAAATTAGAACCAAGACCTCCCCATATAAAACAGCTGCAATTAATTAAGTTTCCCTGCAAAAGTCCCACAAACAATGGTTGAACCTGACAGTGAAGCTTATTTAAACTTTCTGTGATAGTGTGACAACAATGCTGCTCTGCTTCTAAGTTCAGAGAAGTGTTGCCACTCTTGTGTAAGCTGTGCCTGCTTGCACTATAGTAGGATGAAAAAAATGTTACAGGGGAAATGGCCAACAGCATAGTCACTGCTGCGTCACAAGTTTGTAGCTCATGACTCAACACCTGGTCACACCTAGCCCTGAACATTGCTTTCTGGGCTGACAGCACTGCATCGGTTACAGTAACCTTTCCGCTGCGAGCTGCAGTGTACGAGAGGGGAAGCATTTAAAACAAACCAAGGAGAAATTGGCTGCCAGGCGAAAAAATAAGGTTTTTGTTTACTTTATGAAGCTTGTGCATCATCTAGCAATAGGAAATGGTACTAGTTTAGACTGCCATTCAGGAGCCCTTAACTAAACGTAACAAGAGGGGCTGTCTGATATGTTCCTGATATAGAAAGGGCAGTTATTTAATCATTCATCAATTCATAGAAGATATGTGTCCTCGTCAGCCAATTTATTCTTATTTTATGAACATAGACATTAAACTCATCAGGTTAGCAAGGTGTGAGGAGGAAGGATCAGCAACCTTATACTACATTTCCAGCATCTGAATATTGCCATAGTTGCAGACATTGGGTGTCAGAGATTTCAGAACAAAAGCTTTTGATACCAATAATTTTATAATACCTGAATTCTAACAAGAGTTCACTTTAACTGTGATGCATTCACATATTAGAATGAACAATAAAAAAAAAGAAAAAGCAATGTTAGCAAAGAAGGTTTTGGCATCTAAATTAACCACATTATTGGTGATAAAACATCTGAGCTGAAATGTCCACATTCGTATAAAATGATCCATCCCTAGTTGGAACTTCCTTTCTACACTATTTTAAACTTATAGAGCAAAGGGCCATTGCCAACACTGTATATAAGTGTCACTAAGTGGCTTTTAGCACTATGGTTCAGTTACCACACTGCAATATATTTTTATGGAGTTTTAAAAATGTCCACTGCTTGTGGTCTTTGTTCTATGCTCCAGTATTACCCTGCAAGCTAAGAACATATTGGTAGGCTAGCCAGCCTTTAACCAAATTGTGTACAGTACTTTGAACAAGTATTACTACTTGGATGTTTCTGCATTTTGCAGTGTTACAACCTGAAATTAGAATGCATTCAATTTGTGATTTTATTTCCCCCAATTAAGATTTACACAACATACTTAAAGCGGGAGTTCACCCGAAAAAAAAAAAATTAAGATTAGATTTAGGCTAATTATGTGAAGCAGAATCGGGTGTTTATTTTTAAATAAATTCAGTACTTACCGTTTTAGAGATCGATGTTCTCTGTGGCTTCCGGGTATGATCTTCGGGAATGGGCATTCCTATTTGATTGACAGCCTTCCGACGGTCGCATACAGCTCGTCACCAGTTGCCGAAAGAAGCCGAACGTAGGTGCGGCTCTATACGGCGCCTGCGCACCGACGTTCGGCTACTTTCGGGAACTCGTGACGCGCTGTATGCGACCGTCGGAAGGCTGTCAATCAAGTAGGAACGCCCAGTCCCGCAGCCCATACCCGGAAGCAGCGGGAGAACATCGATCTCTAAAACGGTATGTACAGCATTGATTTTAAAATAAACACCCGATTCTGCTTCGCATACTTGGCCTCAATCTAATGTTAAAAAATGATTTTTTGGGTGAACCTCCACTTTAAAACATTAAAACCTTGCATGTTTAGCAATAATTTTTTTTTTTAAAAGTCGATATGTTGGTTGTAGACTCAACCTTACTTGGTTTTTGGCAAACGTATTTTTTCATATATTTCAAGAACAGCGTATCTTTTAGTTGCTCTTCAGCTTTAATGAGTTAAAATTGTTTCATTGACCGTTTCCCTGTGGCTCTCTACAGCTAATTCAGCCACTGTTGGCCCTTTGGATGTTTGCCTGTTTTCCTTCTAAACAGTTTTCCTAGCATTTTATTTTCTTGATTTGAAAGTGTAGATAATCCTAATTGGTAGTCTTCCAAAAAGTTGAGAATTGTGATCGCTACTTGCTTGGATAGGTTCTCTAAAAAAACTCTGGAGTCTTCCAGAAATAGGATTATACAATCTAAAATCATGTAATGCTTTCAGGTTGACTTGATTCAACTAGTTATGTGAACTGCTGAAGGCAATTTGTTACATAAGAACTTATGAAGTACTAATCACTCAAGGGGTATATACAGTACAGACCAAAAGTTTCTCATTCAAAGAGTTTTCTTTATTTTCATGACTATGAAAATTGTAGATTCACACTGAAGGCATCAAAACTATGAATTAACACATGTGGAATTATACATAACAAAAAAGTGTGAAACAACTGAAAATATATTTCATATTCTAGGTTCTTCAAAGTAGCCACCTTTTGCAGCAGACACATCTCTAGAACTGTTAAGAGGAGACTGTGTGAATCAGGCCTTCGTGGTAGAATATCTGCTAAAGAAAGGCAACAAGCAGAAGAGACTTGTTTGGGCTAAAGAACACAAGGAATGGACATTAGACCAGAGGAAATCTGTGATTTGGTCTGATGAGTCCAAACTTGAGATCTTTGGTTCCAACCCCTGTGTCTTTGTGCGACGCAGAAAAGGTGAACGGATGGACTCTACATGCCTGGTTCCCACCGTGAAGCATGGAGGAGGTGGTGTGATGGTGCTTTGCTGGTGACACTGTTGGGGATTTATTCAAAATTGAAGGCATACAGAACCAGCATGGCTACCACAGCATCTTGCAGCGGCATGCTATTCCATCCGGTTTGCGTTTAGTTGGACCATCATTTATTTTTCAACAGGACAATGACCCCAAACACACCTCCAGGCTGTGTGAGGGCTATTTGACCAAGAAGGAGAGTGATGGGGTGCTACCTCTTGAAGCTCATCAAGAGAATGCTAAGAGTGTGCAAAGCAGTAATCAAATCAAAAGGTGGCTACTTAGAACCTAGAATATGAAATATATTTTCAGTTGTTTCACACTTTTTTGTTATGTATAATTCCACATGTGTTAATTCATAGTTTTGAAGCCTTCAGTGTGAATCTACAATTTTCATAGTCATGAAAATAAAGAAAACTCTTTGAATGAGAAGGTGTGTCCAAACTTTTGGTCTGTACTGTACAGTCAGGTCCATAAATATTGGGACATCGACACAATTCTAATCTTTTTGGCTCTATACACCACCACAATGGATTTGAAATGAAACAAACACGATGTGCTTTAACTGCAAACTTTCGGCTTTAATTTGAGGGTATTTACATCCAAATCAGGTGAACAGTGTAGGAATTACAACAGTTTGTATATGTGCCTCCCACTTTTTAAGGGACCAAAAGTAATGGGACAGATTAACAATCATAAATCAAACGTTCACTTTTTAATACTTGGTTGCAAATCCTTTGCAGTTAATTACAGCCTGAAGTCTGGAACGCATAGACATCACCAGACGCCGGGTTTCATCCCCGGTGATGCTCTGCCAGGCCTCTACTGCAACTGTCTTCAGTTCCTGCTTGTTCTTGGGGCATTTTCCCTTCAGTTTTGTCTTCAGCAAGTGAAATGCATGCTCAAATCGGATTCAGGTCAGGTGATTAACTTGGCCATTGCATAACATTCCACTTCTTTCCCTTAAACGCTTTGGTTGCTTTTGCAGTAGGCTTCGTGTCATTGTCCATCTGCACTGTGAAGTGCCATCCAATGAGTTCTGAAGCATTTGGCTGAATATGAGCAGATAATATTGCCCAAAACACTTCAGAATTCATCCTGCTATATTTGTCAGCAATCGTATCAATAAATACAAGAGAACCAGTTCCATTGGCAGCCATACATGCCCACGCCATGACATTACCACCACCATGCTTCACTGATGAGGAGGTATGCTTTGGATAATGAGCAGTTCCTTTTCCTCTCCATACTCTTCTCTTCCCATCACTCTGGTACAAGTTGATCTTGGTCTCATCTGTCCATAGGAAGTTGTTCCAGAACTGTAAAGGCTTTTTTAGATGTTGTTTGGCAAACTCTAATCTGGCCTTGATGTTTTTGAGGCTCACCAATGGTTTACATCTTGTGGTGAACCCTCTGTATTCACTCTGGTGAAGTCTTCTTTTGATTGTTGACTGACACACATACACCTACCTCCTGGAGAGTGTTCTTGATCTGGCCAACTGTTGTGAAGGGTGTTTTCTTCACCAGGAAAATAATTCTTCTGTCATCCACCACAGTTGTTTTCCATGGTCTTCCGGGTCTTTTGGTGTTGCTGAGCTCACAGGTGCGTTCTTTATTTTTAAGGATGTTCCAAACAGTTGATTTGGCCACGCCTAATGTTTTTTCTATCTCTCTGATGGGTTTGTTTTGTTTTTTCAGCCTAATGATGGCTTGCTTCACTGATAGTGACAGCTCTTTGGATCTCATATTTAGAGTTGACAGCAACAGATTCCAAATGCAAATAGCATAGCTGAGCAGCCAATTGTCCCATTACTTTTGGTCCCTTAAAAAGTGTAAGGCACATATACAAACTGTTGTAATTCCTACACCGTTCACCTGATTTGGATGTAAATACCCTCAAATTAAAGCTGAAAGTCTGCAGTTAAAGCACATCTGACTCTAGAAAACACATTCAGCCGCATAATTCCCCCCAAACATTTTGTTAATTGCAGGAAAGGTAGAAGAGAAGAGTTTACCTGTTGCAATGAGAATGCAGATGTTTTTACGTCGGCAAGACCAGCCAGGAAGTCTGGAGACACATTTATCGCTACGTGCACAGCATGCAACAGAGCAATCCTGAACTGCATTTGGGCAGGCATGTGGTGTATGCTGGCTCCTTCTTTAAAATTTTATTTTGGCTTTAGACAGAATACACCCAATCCCAGAGGTGGGAACCTTAATAAGTACCTCCTTCAACAGGAATTACGGTGGATCTCTGACCTTCATGCCACTATGCCCCCTGCCTTGAACAAAGCCTTTAACTTTAAGGCCTACCACCAGGGCTTTACATCTGGAGGCTTTGAAAAAGATCTTTGAATTTTCTATCTCTAAAACACACTAGACCAATCATAGTTATATGTTTATATGTTTATGGGTCTATGCATTGCATCAGAGGGTGGCTCTTATACATGACCTGAATGTGATATACATGATACAATTAGATGCCAAATTGTACCAGCATTTCCTGTTTTATGTACATTTGTGCAATTTTAAGATTTAATTACGCCATTGTTTGTTCTTAGTGTAAGGGGATTCCCGTTCACATATCCTATGTTTGATCAGCATCTGCCTTCATGTAACACACATTAAAACACTTGTGGCATTTTTTATATATATTTAAATTTTTATTGTCGTTTTTGGCTTCTTGTTTTATCCTGGGACGTGCCTCCCCGCACTCTAGAATTCGGCCATTAGATGCTGCCGCTGTGCACGGATGCCTCCATACACAGGCTCCCCAGCATTTCCTGGTGCTGTGGGGGCCTGTTTAAATATGGTCACTATTTGTGTATTGGCATGCTCGCGCCTGCGCATTTGATACCATCTGTCGTCCTTTGATGACGTGGTCTCTGCTGGTGTGTTGGCGGCTCCCGGGGGACTGCCTGGGACACACAGCCTCCCATGCTCCTGAATCAACACAGTAAGTGCAATCACCTGCTTTACCTTTCCCCCTGCAAAGAGGTGGGTATCATCACCTAATGTAAGTACAGATTACTCTACTCTGCTTCCATTGCGTATGACTATTACCTGGGTCTTAAGCACATTTTCATCCGTGTACGGTTCCCAAGGTATTACTGACATTGCACTGATCCAAATACACTATATTGATAGGAGTCAGCGAAGAGTCAACTGCAGAGTTTGAAGTAAATAAGAACTAGTTAAGAATACAATTTCTCCATAAATAAGAAGAGGTCCATCATATCAGGACACTAGCAGAACAAAAACGAAGATGTCATGAAGTGGGTTATGGGATTTAGGGGTACGCTCAAGGGGGGCACATCCAAAAGCTTTGCCAGTGTCAAATCACCTGGAGGTAGCAGCCTATAACCCAGGGTCTATGAATATCCAGTCTGTGTCCTGTGCCATAAAAGTAAGCTACATATATACTCATTAAGATTAAAAGATAATACAGGAGGAACGTTAACATTTCTACTTTCATCCATCTTGTGAATGTTAAGCCAAACACAGACCTCACATCAGTTATTTAAGCTTTATGAACAGCTGCCATTGTATATAATGGACTACCTCTTTCCCTGCAAGCAGACACATTATATGCTGTGGCAGAGAGTGGATACATGGTCAGCCAACAAGACTTAAGAAAGTAAAAAGCTGCCTGGCCTGATGTAGACCCAAATACTTAGAACTGGATATTCATCAGATCTGAGGTCTCTGTTTGAGCATATATATATATTTTTTTCAATATTTTTATTTATTTAAATAGGAATAAATTTACATCTAAGTAGACAGTCATGAGATGATTGCATATCTAAAAACATAAAAATGTTAAATATACATTTTAAATAAAAAATATTGTACAGAAGGGGTGATTTCATGTGTCCTTTAAAGTCATTAAGGTGTTAAAAATGTATTCAACAACCACAATTGTCTCTTCATTGAATTTCCATGGATTGCTAATCAACCTAGGGTATACCATACTGTAGCAATAGGCTTCTTGTAAAAGAGAAAAGGGGATAAAGAGGAGAAACTTGGTGAGGTGGTGCTAGAGAGGAATAGGGATTGGGAGGGTGTTGGAATGTGGGGATGACCAACTCTCCAAGATCTGGTTTTGGGGCATGTTTCCTGTTCACATCATAAAAGTGTAGCTCATACACTTTAGCCAGCCTTGCCTCAGAGATGCCCGAGGCATATTTTGTTTAAAGGAGGAAGCAACAGGAGGAAATTGAGATTTGGCTTTTTGAAAGTGCAATACTCCCTTAGCAGAAGACATTAAAAATTACTTTGCTAAAAGTAAAATAAAATTTCCAATAAACCAAATTTAAAAAAGATGGCACATTTATTGCTACATAAATGTTATATACATATTGTGTTTCTGTTACACTGACAGAAAAAAATTTGAACTTCTTGCTGCTGGTTGAAAGTTATCAACAATACGTTGAATTTGACACAGGGTACAAATCTGCAATAGACCAACAATGAAAATTGTAGAACAAGATGATTAGCAATTCATCTTGGACAAGTAGCTCTTACAATACTCCATAGGTACTACACGGTATGCTAGGACCCTACTATGTTCTTAAAATGCTATTGTAAATTTTTGATATTAATGAACAGGTTACAGTAAATAACCCTACATTTTTACTACCTAATATAGTAAAATAAAGTAAGAAACTTTTTACTGAAAACTTTTTCGATTTCAAAAATCTAGAAAGAGTAATATTTAGAATTCAAGAAATTTTCTTACAAGATTATTGTATAAAAGACTAACTACAGTGAAAAATAAGCCAAATGTTTTTTCTTTCTATTTTATGAAGGAAAGCTTCTGGGCATACTGCAAAGTCTAACATAGCGAAACAAAAAATGTAAAAAGAAAAAAAAAAAGAGAAAAAGAAAAGAGGAAAAAAAAGGAGCAAAGAAGAAAAAAGGCCAGGCAGTGGCACGTGATCCACTCTCGCATATCAAAAGCAACAATGTCTGTTTAGATGATAAATACTGAAATAAAGAACAAGGCCACAGATCTAGTCCCATGATGCCAGATACACAGATAAGTAAAAGGTTATATCCAATAACTTAGTTATTCATGTTGTAAGGGACCAATAAAATATATTTTCCCATCAAAAAGAAAAAATATTTTGTTCTGTGCAGTTTTCTGATACATTTGGAATTTTTTTTGTTCAAACCAGGATCCAGCTCTGATTTCTCTTGTCCATGGTCACTGCAGTGGAAGACTGTATACATGGAAGTTTTGGAAGGGACTGACACAGTTTGAAAATATTTTATATCATAACATAATGGATCAGAGATTCCGCTAAAACTGCTGGCTTTTTTCAGATGATTACATTCTATTCCTTCTTGTCATGTTTTAACTTTAACTAGAATTTGTGTTTTAATGGTGACCATTGCTCTTGGGTTTCATTGTACATTTAGATTTGTTCATGCATCAGGCCATGGTATATTTACCATATTCACTGCCTGAAAAAATCATATCTGTACTTTACATTTGTGCTTACAGCTAACACCTTGGTGTCCTACAGGTTGAAGATACTGCATGGGACAAGATGATGGTCCGATATGTTACATTAACCCCTTCAGATTACAGTTCTGTTTCATCGTGAAGTTTAGGGATTTTTTAATTTATCAGCAAAACAAATAATCCAGAAAAATACGGTGGAAAATCACTTAGGAAGCTGCGAAGTCACAGCACTGCTCCAGTCTTAATCTTCTCTAGGACAGTAAATTAGTCAAAGTATGGATTTTGAGGCTACCTATGACCATAACTGCTTAGATTATCAGAGAACGACAATAAAAAAGAAAAAAAAAAAAAGAAAGCTATACCAAGGAATATTTTCCTGTGGAAGGAAAACACTATGTATATGGCAAAAGGAGCGGAAATAAAAATCCATTTCCATTCCTTCTTTAAGACACTAATAGGTATGCTGGGAATGCTAAAGGGTCACAGGTTGCCACTGTTTGTATTCTCTATATGAGAAAAGTTCTAACAAATGCTGGCATCAACTGAAATCTTTACCACTTTCAGCCCAACTTTTCCCTTTTTTATATGTAGACCTTTACAACAGTTCCTTAATAAATAAAATTTGTAGATACAATGCATTTGTCAATTCAGTTTAGGCACAAGGCAGCTTCCACGATGTGTGGAGATAGTAGGACAGTCTGATTGTGCAGGAACGACACACTGAAACAGTAAGATATGTTCACATGTGGGCTGAATACGAGCAGATTTCAACTTCTGATGCAGATGTTCCACATTTGCTTTCATCAGTTTGCGTGTTGGGCATCTTGATTCAAGTCCCCCCAAATTCTTCATTTTCTCCTTATCCTGTCAGATTTGTGTCGTCGATATGCTAGTTTGTGTGTCCTTCTGATGAGAACACCCTCTATATATACTATCCATAGTGTGGGAGTCCTGAAAGAGAACAAAGATCAATATAAATATTCCCAAAGTACTATTTTTAACTTGTTTTTTCATAGCTTAACAAGTTACTTAAAGTGGAACTTCATGCAAAAGGGGAAGATCCACTCCTCCTCAACTTTTGGCACTTTTTTTGTGGGGGGGGGGGGATTGGGCTACCTAGTTTTGACAAGTTACTGCTCCCATGGTGATCCGAGCAGAAGTTTGGTCCCTCTCCCTGCCCACAACCTTCTAGGACATGTCACAGGTCCTAGGAGGCTGTAGGACTATTCACAGGGTGTAGCCTGGCCTGCGCATGCATAGTGAAAAGCCAGCAGAAGAGCCACAAGGAGTTACAGCGCCTTCCCACAGTTAACATGCCGGCGCCAGAAATCTGAAGACCAGCAAAGCACTGGTCCGGGTGAGGACAGCACTGGATCCCTGGACAGGTGGTTGTTTATTAAAAGTCAACAGCTAAAATTTTTGTAGCAGCTGACCTTTAATTTTTAGAAACCAGGCTGAAGAACTGCTTTAAAAACGTTCAGAGTAAACCATAAAATGAAACCTGCAGCCAAAAAACAAGCAACAATTCAAAGATATCACAGGAGAAGTTTACCATGAGAGAAATATAGGGCTTTTCATTGCTTGCCACCTTTGGAAATGCATGTCAGCTGGGTCTTGTGCCAACTCGCTAACTTTAATACTTTATGTCACTGATCTAGGACAGCTAATCAAAAGCATTTAAAGGCAGTCAGTATGGCAATCAAGCAACTAGAATTTTCAAAAGAAGGACCCTAGAAACAGCATAGTCAAAATAAAAATAACAGCTTATTGCAAAGTTATGATAGTTAAACTGGTTCTAAAGTCAGAAGGCTTTTTATCTTTATTCATTCTAAGCATGAAGGTAAAAAGCCTTCTGTGTGCAGAACTCCCAACAGACCTTACATGAGCTCCCTCCGATCCAGTGATGTTCACGATAGCCTCAGCTGTCCCTGGATTCTCCCTCCTCATTGGCTGGGACAGCAGCGGGAGCCCATTGGCTATCACTGCTTTCAATTCCAGCCAGTGAGCCAATGAGGAGCGAGCAAAGCGTAGTGGCTTGGAAGAAAGCATGCAGCGGTGCCCCCAGGGTAAGCAGTTTTCTTTGGGGGCACTGCTCGAGGGGGAAGGAGCCAGGAGCTCTGGCGGGGGGACCCAAAAAGAGGAAAATCTGAGCGTCTCTGTGCAAAACCACTGCACAGAAAAGGTAAGTATAACATATTTGGTATTTAAAAAACAAAAAAAAACAAAGCTTTAATTCCACTTCAAGCAGTTTCACAAAGATTTCATGAGACATCCTCTTAATTCCAAGCCAACTATAAGCCAGTCAAACCCAGGTGTAAAACCTGTTGAGGCATAATGCCCAGGGAACCCATTCAACTCAAAATCCTGCAAAAATGCATTCCTGCAATAAGCTGGAGTGAATGCTGGCAAGATTGTGAGCACCCAGCTTTCCCAGGAGGCAGTGATGAGGCAAGGTGCCATTAACCACTCCACAAGAAAGTGTCAGAAGCAAAGGCCGATTTATTTTTTATTAGCTTTTTTTTTTTAAACTGTCAAAATGAAAATTATTTTTGTATTTTGGGGTGTATGATATAATAGTATAACAGACCTATAACTTTTATCTGTTTAAAGTGAATCTGAACTGGTGTAAAACATTTCTAACTACCGGTTAGCTTTCAAATCAAGCCATCTTGGATCAAAGACCTTAGCTGTACACAAGTCCTTGACTTTTGCTCAAGTCAAGATTAAGCCCTAACCCCTTCATGGTATTTAGTCTAACTCCCTGCCACTCCACTGTCAAATGGCAGAGCCACTGCTGCCCAAAGTTATTCTGGCATTAGATGGTTGAATGAAAGGAGGGAGGACTTTAAACTTTGGCAAATGCTGTTGGTGTATATACAGCCTATGATCCAAGGGAGCTCTATTGAGATTGATTTTAAGACCAACACAGGCACTTGAAGACACAAGAAAACGCTTCAGTGCAGTTATGCAGTTTAGACAACAATCAGGTTCACTTAAAAAATTCAGTTAACCCAGCAACTTTCCAAAGAGTCCCAGGATAAACCATCTCCCCCACTCTCTTTACAGCTGTATTATTTTGATAACTAAATATTTCATTTTAGGTTGCTTGCAATGTCTTTCTGTTAACCTGTTCATTCACATTAGATGAGATTTCACACGTTTAGCTGCATTTTCATTGCTAGCAAACGCATGGTTTGGAAGCGGTTTTGTTCACACCAGTATACTGCACTGAGCTGTGATAGGTAAAAAAAAAAATATATATATATATATATATATATATAAAACACACGGTAAGGTATATTATATTTACTTGTTTTAAACTTTGTTTTCCCCATTTCTTCCAGGTTTATGGCCTAGGCCAAAATGTCACTTGGGAATCTACATGGGCACTTTTCTTTTTTCTTTCCCTCTACCGCCTTTTAAGCCATTTTTTTTTATTATTTAAAAAAATGCTTTTTCATTTATTTTAATGGTTTACTTTCTCTTTTAACAATTTAATGTGTGAGGTAAGTTTAAATCAAGACAGTACATTGTATAATACAAGCCTCACTTACTAAAGTTCAATAGGCAACTTATCAGGAAATGTGTCACTCTCACTCGAGTATATCAATTTTACATCCACCGCTTTAAAATTTCTTGCACATTATCAGACAAGTATGTCACTTTGAAGTCACCCCCTCTGTTATTTTCACAATGCTCCAAAATGGAGTTCACCCTTTTATTAGTTTGACAAAAACATATAGGTCATGCGGAAATAAAGCAAACTTATTTCTCTATGCCACTTTGCAAGCCCCAAAAGTATCCAATTCACCCATTGAACAGATCTTTTTCCTACTACATAAGTACTGTCTTTTTTAAGAATTTAATAAAGTGTTCTATAGCTAAAATCTTCATTTTTAAACATATGTGCCGGGGACACGGAGAATTGTTAAGTTTCCCTCAGCAATTACAGGCATACCCCACGTTTAAGTACACAATGGGACCAGAGCATGTATGTAAAACAAAAATGTGCTTAATGTGAAGCAATACCTTTTTTTCACTTCTAGGCTGCAGTGTGAATGTCAGGGGCTGTAGTGGGGGCGTCAGGGGAACACTCACAGATAGAAAATGTAAATAGGCTCATCTGATACAAGGGGGGGCCGCACCAATTCATCCCTCGGACATTGCGCTGTGCATAGAGGATACTGGTGTTGTGGAGAGGCTGGATGGCGTTCTGTGGCTGACAAGGAAGCCAGAAGAACCACCGTGCGGAAGTGATGTCACCGGCAGTGGGGAGGCGGCCAGGATACACACAGGAAGCGCACACTGGAACAGGGCAGGCTACGTGCTCAGAGCTTCAGTTCTGTCTACTGTGGATGCACAGCTCGGGAATGTTTGTACTTGTGAGGCACTTTATGTACACTTGCGGGTGTACATAAAATGAGTGTCCGTAAAGTGGGATATGCCTGTACAGAGTTCAAACTAACCATAACAAAAGCTGATGTACTGTACTAAGCATTTATTGCATTGCTTACCTGGCTGATGGTTTACATATGACCCATAGGGTTGGTAGTATCAGTAAGTCCAGGATGAGCTCCCGGATGTGTATTTGGGGGTTCTACCGATACGGCAGAAACTTTTTCTTCTTCCCTTCTTTTAAGGCAGGCTGCTTTGGGATTGAGGTTCCTCTCTGTAATAGATAACATATTACATAAACTTTTACTAACTGTATTTTGGAAAACACAATATAACTTTCAAATGATTAAAATTCAACAAACAGACTCTAAAAACAAAAAATTTTAAATAATGCAGATTAATATTATTTTAATCTATACTACTGCCATTAACTGCTCTTAAATGACTGAGAAGAGATAGGTGCTACACTATGAATGATGGGCAGTGAAACAGCTGCACTGTCTGAAAATTAGGTTTCCAAAGATTTTTGCAAGCATTTTTAAAAAAATTCACAAAGTGGTGTACATGTGATTTTGACAAACTTCAAAAATGCTCCAATAATTTTAAAGGATAACTTCACTTCTTAACAAAAAAAAATATTGCAGGTAAAAATCTGCATTTATAATTTGTTTGTTAGAAATCTGTAAAGCATTGGGTGTAATGCCACGGTCCTGCATACTGTCTGTGTAGCGGTCACCTGTACCTCCGATATGGGCAGGCAGTTACTGAATGACAGGAAGCTCAATGAACTACGTAGAGCCGCAAAGGCTGTTTGTACTTTTAGTTCATTGATTCACAGGGATCTGTGAATAAATGACACGGTCATGTGAATGGCAACGATTGCAGGGAGAAGATCCCCGGCTTTCTGCCACAAGGAGCAGGAAATTGGGGGGAAAGGAATCTTATGCTGAACATGTTACATGTTAAACCCTAAATATGGGTGTAACATGCTCAGAAAGGTGAACTTATCTTAATTTTAACATTTTTTTAAGTTTTCATGTTTTGATTTTGAATGCCTGTTTAATACATCTAGTGTAAATGAGTAATAAAAAAGGGGTTGAATCAAAGTTTGATATACAGCTATATATATATATATATATATATATATATATATATATATATATATATATATATACACACATATACACACACATATAAACTTCAATTAAAGCATGTAAATATAAAATATTACTTATGAATAATTACTGAATGCAGCAAGTGATTGATAATTCTCAAGTTAAAGCTGCGGCTTGTGCCTTTTCTTTTTTTTTTTACCTCAACAGCACAAGAGATCAGATTACATAGCCTGTTGAATGACTCAGGAGCAGGGTGGATTGGATAAAAATGTTGATCTATGTATGGGAAGGCTGCTTGTACAGAAGGCGATTTCTAATGATTTCTGTACAAACAGCCTGTCGGCTACAGGCGGCAGCATTGATCAGTGTATTCTGATTGTGGAAGAGTCTCCCTGCTGTCAGTATATGATAGCTCAGCAGGCAGGGTTTCCACATCTACACATTCGATTCGAATTGGATATGTATTTTTTCTCAGTCAGTAGGCTTCTTAGGGCTGGGTTGCGATGCAGAAACCAGCTCAATTCCTGTGCGGGTTTCTGCATGGCATGTCTCTCACAGGCAGTTCACACTGTACTTTGCGAATTGTTACGGATGTCAATACAAAGTTAATGACACCCCCCGATTGGTTCGCATATCGCAGTGTGAACTGTGAAATGGTTCAGGAATTGGATCGCATAGGTGTGAAAACCCATGCAATCCGATTCCACTGCGGACCAAAAAAAGGGTCCAGCATAATTTTGGTTCGAATGCGATGCAAATTCAGCCATACAATCTGTATGGCTGAATATACATCGCACAGGCATCGCATGTGATCTACACAGCAACACAGCGCAAATCACATGCGATGTCGGACATCGCAATAGTGTGAACCCAGCCTTATACAGAGGATATCAACTCTCATACACTTAGTGCTCAGCTTGGGACAAGTGCCATAGATATGCCTTGAAAAATCTTTGTTAAATATTACAAGCAGGGAAAATATAGAAATAATAATAAAAAATAAAAAAACACCGCAAGTCAAAACCAGCAATGCAATTAAGAGTTTTACAAAACTCCACAAGTGTATTTTGTTACGTTGTAACAGCAATGGACTAACCTCTGACTTGCTGCTCTAGATTAAGAATAACGGCTACAGCCTGATGAAGAATTAGCAGTTTTGTCTGTGGTTTTTCACTCTTTAGGTGTAACTGGCACATGCGTCCAAGCTCTTTAAAGGCTTCGTTTATGTCTCTAACACGCAAACGCTCTCTTGCGTTGTTTGCCATTCTCCTCTCCCTTTCTCTCTCGAGCTTCTGTTCCGGATTTAAATCCTCGTCTTCATTAATACTACTGGAATACATGAAAAATATTTATAGTTATGGGGAATTAAAATGCTTTTTTCACAGCAACACAGATTTTGAACAGCAGTTAAAATACATGACTTTAATCAGGAATCGATGGCTACCATTTAATTCTCTGTACCATCTAGCTGAGCACATAATAATAACATTCGCAAAGCAACACTACACCAGTCCAGATGGTGACTTCAGAGAATGCTAATTTAAATTTTTAATAGAATTTACAATGTATTAATTATGTTTCCTTGTAGTCAGGCAGTCTTCTTAATAACCCTACTGGGAGCCTCAGCAGCTTGTGCAAGCTTTCCTCTTCACAAACTAAGCACATCTATGGTTGTCTGCAAGTCCGCAAGGGAAACTGTTTGATTCATCTTCATCTTCCATGAAACATACTTCTCTGCCTAGAAAGTGTCAGCGTGCTTTTAAAGGAGCAGGCTAGAACTAGGCTCCCCTTGTTAATTACAGTAAAAACTGTTTTGTGAAAAAAAAAAAAAAAAATTGTACTCATTTCAGCATTCTAATGTAATTTAGTTACAAAAATGCCATTAAGACTCCATCAGTAAGGTAAATTTTTAGATACCTTGTCCTCCCTCTAGAACCTTTCAGGTCACTCTGTGATCCTTCATCATCTGATTTCATGTCATCTGATGAACCATGATCGTGAAGGTTCTCATCTTTTTCTTTATGCTCTGACTTTACTTCTATAAGGGAAGACAATACAGTCTGGCTTGACAATCCACTGGGCAATGCTGTAACAAAAAATAAATAAATAAGCCAACAAACTCATTAGTGAAACATCCTGTATTCGGTTATGCTATAGGTAATATAGCAGCAAAGCATACAAAAAATAAAATAAAACATACATAAGTTCAAATTAAATACAACAAACATTATTTTAAAAACCAAGATCAAGGTATCTTAATACTGGTCTTTAATGAAAAATAAGGCTGGCCATACTTTATACAATTTTCCTTTAGATTTACAAAAAGCATATAATATGAGGTTTTTCGAAAACTGTATAATGTATGGCCAACTTAACTGTTCACATTTTGTACATGTCAGGAAAGAAACACAAGTGTGTCAATCAACAACCAAATAAAATATGTCACCCTAAGCTGGGAACATGTGATTCTTAATATAAGCCGGTTCAGCAGGAACTGGCCGAAATTCGGACAGTGTGTAAAGCTGCCTGTTTGACAGAAGCCGGTCTCACGACTGGCTTGCGTCAAGCAGCTTTGTTGTAGAATCAGCATCTGACCAGTAGCCGATCAGTGCTCACAGGCAATGGCTGTATCAGAGCAAAAATTCTTTATAGGACTCCTCTACACAAGTGCTCTTTGGTGCAGGATCCCTGTAATAAACCTAAGTAGCATCAACTCATTCTCAACTTGTATACAACACAGCGTAGACAGAGAAGGGACGCACAAAAAGCACATGAACAGAACACACTAAGACTAATCTCTTCCAAAAATTATCTCATAACAGTATACACATCATTGTATTGTGGTGGAAGTTTTAGGCCCCATTCACACCTGTGCAATTGGAAGGTTCACCAGAAGCACTTTGATGCTCGACACTAGGATTTCCATTATATTCAATGCTCCCCATTCACATCTGAATGTAGTGTCGCTTGAAGCTCTTTGCTCAAAAAAGTACATGAGGTTCTTTTGTGGCAATTGTGGGTTTTGTCCCCAACAGACTTCAATAGGAAGGCCTGAAAAAAGTTTGTAACGTGTGTTTTCTTGCCTAGTAATTGGCCTTCAATTGGCTAAGGATTGCTCAAGTCTGAAACATGCCCCAAAACACCTATACAAACTCCCAAAGATGCTCACCTCAAGTGTGAATGGGGCCTTATACTTTGTCTCAATGTATTTTAGGGTTTATGGGGAGATCTCTCTACAACACAATTTGTTGTTCTTAAGTAAGTTTGCCAAAAAGTGACTACAGCCAAGATGGAGCTGTAGTAATTCCTAACATGAGAACTTCTTTCATGGTATGTGGGTGCTAAGATTGGTTATATTTATGTGCATATAGGTTACCTCTATAATTGTCTTGGGTTTTATGGTTTATTTCTGTGCTTGCAGCAGAGACTGTGCTGGACAGAGCTGAATGATCACTGTTTAAGCTCACTGCATCTTCTCTCTGATTTCCCAACTAAAACAGACAACAGATACAAAATATTATAAAGCAGAAAGTATCCTGTGATTGTAGAATATGCACAATACTTCATGCCTGCAAAAAAACAAACCAGTATCAGAGGGTATTTAACAAAAATAGACATTTTTGAGGAGTGATGTAAACAAAAAATCCAGCTGTGCTTTTCAATGGCCACAATACAAAAGTCAGTATTTAACATTCCGTTGCTTCACAATGACGTTGGTGATCATTAAACACATTACAAAATCAACATGTATTCAAATCTTCACAGCAAACACAATCTGAGCTCCCGCAGCCATTTAATGGCAATTTAGAGTTTTTATCTTTTTTTTTTTTTTTGCTTTTTTGATTCAGGGTAATTTGAAATTAACAGAATGTACAACAGGCAAAAGGTTGACAGATTCTGGATACATTTTTCAATCTATTTGCGGTTTTGAATTTTGTTTCTGAATAGAATGTCCGCAAAATATTTGCTCTACAAATGATTCTGTATACTAGAATAATGCGTGATTAGTGTGCTCAAATTATCAGACTGCACCAAATAACTTATTCATAAACATATCACTATCACACCATGCAGTAAACTGGATCCCAACCAGTAGTAATAGTCAGGTGGTTAAAGTCAAATTTAAAATAATTTTTTGGAGTTTTAGCAAATACTGGGATATTTCAGTAAATGAAAGAAAACTGCTTGGAAAATATCCAGCATAATAGGGCACTGGTAGTAAACATACCATAGTATACTTGAGATAAGTTGACCCTCAAGAGGTACTTGGTAAAAAAGTACATTAACAAAGCAGATTCAGATAATGTAACTGCACTCCCTAACAAGAAACCTAGAGCTTCTCTGCTTCAAATTAATAGAAAATCCATGACTTGATTGTTTTCTTTGACATTATTCCACTGGCACAGAAAATGGTTAACCTGTGAAGTGACATAATCACACAAACAGAAGTTACAGACCGTCCAAAACCATTTTACTGGATATATTTTAAAGACAGCTGATGAGAATTGTAGGTATGCTATCAATACAATATTTCAAGTCAGAAGTATTAGCCTGTTATTAGGCTTGCACTGTAAAGAATGCACTTCAAGAAAGAAAAATTGCTAATTATGAAAAAAATTTGAGGTAGCGGTTACATCAGATCGATATAGACATTTAGGGCTAAAACTATAACTAATATTTATGCAATAACGTTATATCCTGTCCAAAAAGTAAGCATTACATGGGGCATACATATAAATTGCTTGAATGCTGTTGCTTTTCCTTTTTTTTTTTTACCCTTAAGCCTGGTGCACACGGGGCAAATATCGACCAGTAATGGCTGGTCCAACAGTAACTTTGTGTGTGGAATCGGTTCTTTTTTTTTTTTTCAACCAAAAAAAAAAAAGGATCTGGCACCTGCCTATGTAACTGGAATGAAGTTTCACATGGCAGAAAGTTTAGGGAAATAACCACCTTTGGGTAAATTTTATTTAAACCCCCTATTTGAATGCTAGCAGATTTTAAATCTTTTAACTATTGTATACAATCATTACATTACAAACACTTAATATCGGGCACTTTCATAAGTTTCGTTTAAAAAGCAATTATGAAGCCCAACACTCTGCCTGCTCTTTTTATGATTGGCTAAAACGCTTTGTACGAGTTAAGAGGAAGGTGATACGTCTCTTCTCAGACACATTTAGCTGTGTGTGTGTATAAAACTGCAGGGGATTTGAATTAACAAACTACTCACAGCATAGTAGCAAATCATTTTAGAAAACTTGAAGTTGGCAGTCTCTAGCATGCCTCGGGTCAGTAGCAAACAATATAAAATAATAATATTCCATAACGGACCATAAATGTCTAAAATATATAAAATACTTTCTTTAGGCTTGAACATATTAAATAACATTAAAATTTTTATACATTTCCTTTAATAGTAGTCACATCTAGATTAGTACTCTATCCCCCCTATGCCCATGTTTGCATTTCAGCTGGTAACCCTAGCTGTAAAATTATAATTGCTCACATACAATTGCACATAAAAAGAGAAAGTGTGTCACCAGTATATTAAAATCTTAAAGAAGCAGTATAGATGGCTTATAAAAGCAAATATTTTTTATTAATTTTTATTAATTTTTTAACACCTTAAAAACAAATGACCTTTCTAAGGGGTTCATTTTTATTTACATTGTTAATCTTTCCATTACGTCATCTCACCCAGGAGCATGCAATTCAAGCTTAATCAAATTAGCACCGACTTCCTTTCAGCCCATCTGTAATCCGATTCCATTTGCAAATGTTTCTAGCATGTTTCCTGAAGAATGTAACTTTCACAGTCATCGTTGTCCTTTTTAACTTGAGCTGAGCCTCCGCTTTGTTCTACTCTTTCAACGCCTCTAGTGTCAATCTCACTTGCAAATGCTTGCCGAGGTGCACAATACCCAAAGGGTTAAAGCCATTAAGATGGCAATGTCCACACACAACAGGTGTACAAACAGTTCTTTGTCTCCACAGAGTGGCCTTCTCAGCATGGCCTGATAGGATGGAGTTTTAATTGTACGGCTCATTAGCATACAGCTGACAGTCTGCTGTTTGAGTTCAGGACTGTTGCTCAAGCCAAACTTGTCTACATTTCAATAATTACAGAGACTTCAATCCTCAATAAAACCAGGCTACAACAAATGGACCACATTGGTCTTTTTTTTTTTTTAAGACGCGCTATTTTTTTTTTTTTTTCGTTTAAGAACCTACCAGCACAAATGACCAAACTGTAATGTGTGAGCGTGTCTAATGAGCTCCTTCACATGAGTCAGGGAGCAAATGACAAGTGTTAATTCTGAAGGATTCTTTTCCTGACCGTGCTCGGTCAGGGCAAATACACTGCATGTAAACTTTGCCAGTAGGTACAGCACAACATTGTCATTTTTTTGTAAAGTCACATTAATGACAATGTGAACTAAATGCTTTGCAATAAGCTTAATATCCTGTAATATTCAAGACACCCAAAGAACATACCGCATATACTCGAGTACAAGCTGACTTTTTCAGCACTTTTTTTTTAATGCTGAAAAGGCCCCCCTCAGCTTTTACTCGAATGAGGGTCTTAACTGTTCGGTGGCCGTCCACTGTAGCAAAGCCCCGCCTCCTCCTCGTCAGTGATAGACGGGACACTGATAACAATGCTGGGAAACTGAATCAGTGTCTATCACGGACAAGGAGGTGGTGCCTTGTTACAGTGCATGGCCGCCGACTGCAGTTGCATGACACAGCGGGAGATCAAAGGTACATGAGGCTGCAAATGGGCACAGTGAGGCTGCAGATAGATGGTAAAATTAGGTGCCTCGGCTTACATCCAAGTATAAACGATAAGCTACAATGGTAGCCATGATTATCAGATCTCCATCTACAATGTTAACTGCCTATTAGCTATAACAAAGGAAAAACAATGAGAAAATTCTAAGCTTTAAAAGAAAAGGTGGCAGATGAAATCTAGGCAATCAGCAAAAATCATCTGTTCCAAAAATCAACAACCTGTATTAAAAGAGAAGTATGGGATTTATTGTTTTCCACACTCATACTTACCTAGGTGGATGCAGCATTGGTTCGATGCTGCATCTGTCCCCGGCGCCTCTGCACTGAGAACCGAATGATCAAACACACCCGGTGGCTCGGTTTTTACAGCTCACCCAGCTCTCTTCTCTGCTCCCTCCTTGCTCACTGGAGCGCCAAGCTGTGGAGGGGCGGGGAGCGGCCGTCTCAGGCTCTCAGTGGCTCGCCGAAAGGCTGGATGGGTGTCAGTCCAGCCACCTGGCAGATCCAGCCTTTGTCGCAATGACGCAGTGCCTGGACTGATTTTTGTGACATCAGCAGAGAGCGGACTTCAGACCACTTTGTGCTGAAAACAAGTCACAGGAGTCCAAAACAAGTTGTACTTCTGTGATCCATAGCAGGAGTACAGCCAAACAAGCTTTGGCTGGACTTTTCATTTAACAAATATAATTCTTGAGCCTACTAAACTATCCTAAAATTAAAAGTTAAACTTTAGTCAAAATCTGATCAAGTCCAAACCTACTCCCACCCCCATTCTAAGCCTATTCTATAAAAGTGTATATTACCTGTATATCTGTATATTACCTATTCTGAAGTCGCTATGGTCCAGTCATATGATCTCTCCAGTGGCGATTTGTGTAGAGGAGGAATCACGGTCAACGGCTGAAAATGCCTAGGAGATGACTATAGTGTATCCATTGTCGGCTGTCCCTCCTCTATACTGGAGCCGCTGCTGACAGCTGATCATGGGACCAGACCACAGTGGCTTCAGAAAAGAGAAGCATAAACATTTTTTCTTTACAGGGTTAGACAGAATAGGTTTAGAGGACGAGTAGGTTTAGCCTTAGATTAGAACTTCCACTTTAAGTCATTCTTATTCTGCGCAAGAAAAAGCAACACAAATAAAATCTGACACAACTTAACTTTAAATAAGAGTTTTCCTAAATTAATTATATAAAGGAGGGGTTCTACTCTAATCTAATGTAACCTCTTAAGAGAGAATCACTACAAACATACACATACTAAACCTTTTGGAATTAAATTTAACATTACAAAACATTGTTTTTGCTTCATAAACGGGTCCTGGATTAAGATTCCCTACTAGATAAACATTCTGGTAGTGTCTTAAAATAGAGCATTTAATTTTATGAAAAAAGAATGCATCACTAAGACAACAGCCCTCAAAAAATGGTATAGGAGTCTCTTGAATTACTGTCATTGAAAAAAGGTTAATTTATGTGTCGTTACGTGTTCTAAAAATGTTGCATTACAAAATAATTAAAAAATAAGCATGCTAGGACTGAAAATTATTAGTTTACCCTATTTGCCTTAATAGTTCCCATGCTTTAAAAAAAGATGGAATAAATAATTTTACCCTGCTTAGGGATTACTCTAGAAATTGTTTCCTTTCCAGTGTTACTTCCACTACAGCTGTGTTCGGTCTCTATTCATTTTTGTGGGGTTGAACTGGGGGGGGGGGGGGGGGATAAAATTTTAGGCCTGCTCAAAAAACATTCACATTCAAGCTGCATTCTGCCAGCATCTGCTATTGAAGTCTAGTTCCAATTTACAATAAACAGCTTTTCCAGACCAGAACGCTTGAAATTCAGTCCCTCTTGACTGCTTTTCCTATTCACTCTCCCTGCACAGTATTTCAAGGAGAAAAAATGTTCTGCCAATTATTACACATCTGGAAAAAATGCATGTATAAGCTAAAATATACTCTGCAGAAAGTGTCTGCTTTCGGCACATGGCACAGCAGGATTTTATGGGCCACTGACAAGGTCAGAGTATGCAAGCTATTCAGTTTTCTCTTATTTCTCTTCCTAAATGTTGTACCTCAAATCTAAAATGAGTAGCAGGTGTCTTTACTTAATCTTGTTAGTCTGTCCAAAATTATTATAATGCAGTCTAATAATACATTTTAGTTAACTCCTGCCTGCAAGGATTTCCATAACACTGATCATTTACCAGTCCACACAACATGCTGTTAAAATAACAGTGCAAATCAAACACAACGTAAAAAGACCAGTATGATGCACTTACCAATGAGGTCTGTCTGTTTGGTACAAGTCCAGCTGTTCCATAGTTAGATGTTAGGCTTACAATGGGTCCATTGTGTGCTGCGCCCAGTAAGCTGTGGATATCAGCGGGCATGCTTGTGGAAGGTCCTACTGCATGGTTCCGCAGAACATGTATAGCGTCATCAAGCCTATCCAAACGATCTTCCATTCGAGACTGCAGATGAAACAAAATCTGTTTATTTTACTGTCTAAAGTCCAACATCTTTATTAAGGTTTTAATTGTAGGTTGTGCACCAGCTCAAGCCTTCAAATAACAGTTTTAATTCAGCAACATATGGAATTGTGCCAGTAATTACAGTATTGTAATGTATGCTCTTTACACTTTTTTTTTATTACAAATAGAAGATGCCATACCACGGTTATTTGTGTGTTTGAGCTGTGCAAACATCTTTGCAAGCACGTTATGTTTTTTGTTTAGAACATGTAAAAATGTATAAAAAATTTTTTTTTTATAAAGTTTCTGTAAAAAACATAAAGAGCAATCTCATGCAAATCATATTTTTATGTAAAGGTTTTAAAAATATTGTTCTTCTTGGAAAAAAAATAAAATAAATATTGTTCTTCTAATTATAGATAGGAGCACATTCATTGTAGTTCATTACATATCCAGAGCAATGCCCAGTGGGTGGGTGTTTTGGGTGTGGCGCATTAAACAAAATCCTCTCTAATAAAAACACATGACAGGTGGGAGTTCAGTGGGAATGCATGTAAAAAAGCACCACACCGTTGTGAAGTGGGCCCAAGCTTCCTGCATTGAAGTTCTGCACAATGGTTGTGCTTTACTGTTTATTCTCATAATGCATATTTATAAATCAGACAACTCACTGAAAACCATGCACATGCTTTATACCAGATATATGGTCTAAAAAGTTTCTAACTGAGAGGGTAAATACAGTGAGCAGCTGGGAGCTCTTTTCTACTTGCTAATCTCAAAATATAAATAAAGGCCGAACCTCTATAAATATGAAAAGCCATGTCAAAATTACTTCAGGACAAACACTGCAATAATAACTAAAAATATATGTTTTTTTCCCTTTAATGAAGTGAAGGCAACAGAAAACTAACCACTTCCACTGTGTGCAGGTAACAGGAGAGCAATAAATGGAAAAAATACTGCGCTGTCTCAGTGGAAATGCGTTGAACGTGAAATGATATATAAATCTAGCGAATGAATGCAGTTCCTGCTGCAACTATTCATGTGGGATACACACACAATAAACAATGTAAAAATTATATATAAATTATATACAAGTAGCTGCGCTGCAATAATAAAACACTATCGTTACAAAACGTGATACAAAACGTGAATGAAAATAAACATCAAAATTAAGCCTGTTTGGCGTTTTATGTAATGTAAGCAGATTTATTTTTATTAAATATCCAGTATTTGCTTACTTCACATGGGAGTCTTTTTTTCTTTTGGCTATATGAATATCTGTCCCCACTGAGAGCCTCAATTTTCCTGAAGACCTCCGAATCCTCTGTTAATATCTGGAGTTTCGTATGGATGTCACTGTCTGCTCAGGAAGCTGCTGTATCTACATTTAAAACTACAATACCTATGTATTGAGATCAGCAAAAGGGTCGCTTTGAGGAAAAACCACTGGGAGGCCTTGGACCACAAACCATTCATTAACCTACCCAAACAAGAGTGCATATTGGAGATTAGTGGAGTCGGTAAGGAGATATTATACCAGAGGTGGAGGAACATTTTCTATAAGATCACGGCCCTTTCTCTGCATGTTTTTTTTACAATTTTGGGCCACCTTCTTTCATCCACTTGAGGACTTTCACCCATATATGAACATTCTTTTCTCTGCATTTTGTTTCCCATATGGTTTGCTCCAATGTGAATTAAAACTGGAGAGCTTGTTCTATATTCAGAGAAATTTTGTTTAGCACTTAATTTTGATGTTTATTTTCATTCACGTTTTGAATCACGTTTTGTCACCATAGTGTTTCATTATTGCAGCGCAGCTACTTATATATCATTTATATATAATTTTAACAGGAGATCTATATTCATATTTATAAATCGTTAGGCAAGTGGGGGTTGCCAATTTAAATGTTGGTAAAGATTGATATTTGTGTGGCTAAACAGCAATTTACTGATAGATGACGACTTGAGAAAAGTAAAAGGAATGATAATCCAATTGGCTTTTTCCTCTATTAACTTGTGGAGTTTATTTACAGGATTAAAACATTTGCTGAAACTCTGAAGCAGCCCATAAATGAACAATACTTTAGCTACATGTTAACTGATGCTCAACAGATTTGGCAATCCAAAATACCTAAATCAAAAAGGGATGGGGGTGAATGCACAGACCAAGCCAGAGGCAATAGATGAAGTCATACAAGAGTTGCATTAATTCACAAATGTGACAACTAGACAATTGAAGATATAGCGGTGGCCCATTATGTGCAAACTTCTAAAATTAATGCTCTTTAATTTCATCTGCATATTGGCACCTAACACTTGGCTACAAAGTAATAAGATCACATTTATCAGCCAGACACATTTAAACAAATTCATAAGTATCTCAAAAAAGATCATTTAATCTTGTATTTTTCATTCTTTTTAGTTTAAAAATTTGAAATAAATCACTCATTGAGCTTAGATTTAAAAATTTTATAAAACAGCACAATAGCTTTCGGAAATCAGATTACTTATTTACAAACCGGTAAAAAAATAAAAAAATAAAACATACAGGGGCATTTGTGTCACGCAAAGCAAGGTTTAGGGAAGGAAAAAAAGGATAAAGGGACAAACACAAAACAAATTTCACCAGCTAAAGAGAAATACTACTACCTCACAGACATCCTTTAAGAATGACATAGCATCTTGCAAATGCTCGTGGAGTTGCTGTTCAACCCGATTTTTCTGGCAAAGTCAAGACAGAACAAGAAGCACAGCAAAGGTTAAGATTAATTAAAGGGAAGAAGAGGAAAGGCTGATGCGCGTGTGTGTGCTTGAAATGTTAGTCACATTAATGCAGGGGTCCAATTGTTAAGAAATACATGAGCCTACAGTCAGTCAGTAGAAGACAGGAAGTGAAAAGAAATCATTTCATCTTTAACTTTTATAACCTATACAGTAGTAATGAATGCTTAGAGTTTTTTCATCTTTTCCAGTGAGATTTGGTCATTTTAAGTTAAATTTATACGAGTTAAAAAAAAGTTAGAGAAAAATATTACAATTATGAGTATTCTGTCTGACTAAATAAATACCAATATCATGTTAATTATATTACATGGGATTAATAGCGGAGTTATAAAGTGGAAGCAATAAAGTGGAATGGGTTAAGTGAACATGTTTTTGACAACAAAGCTAAAATGTGTGAAAGCAAACACAGGTGACAGAGAGAAGTGAATGCCTTTATGGTTGGGAAGAGTAGTGGAGATAACTACACTTCATTCAAGCCCAGTAAAGCAGTTCCCTTGCATATGGCAAGTCGGATAAAAAGAAAAAAAAAGTTTGACGCTTTGGTTTTAGGTTCATCAAAACAACTTGCATCATTTCATGAACTCTATGCCCTTTTCACTACACATTAGTGCTGAAAACGAGCTTTGGGTTTATAGGAGGATACTAGCCTCCCATAACAGTAATTTAGCAGCAGCTGTCTCTTAAACAGAGGCTTGACGACTAGGGAACAGATGGTGAAAGACACACCCTATATGTTTTATATTGTTCATTCAAACCAGACCACTTGCTAGCAAAGAATGTATCTGTAACATCATACGGCTGACTTCCTAAAGAAACGGACAGCTATGAAAAATCTAAGAACTTTAAAAGCACACTTTCCATAAAACAACAATACAAACCCACTTACCAGGGAGTGGAGGGAATTTTCATAGTTTGGAGATGACGGTGTTTGCCCTCCTTGTCTAGACCACTGGTTGGCACCTAGTAAGAATAAAACATAGGACTATAAAAAAATTGGTTAACGTACAAAAAGCTACGATGATAAAAAAATGCATTGACTTTTTAAAAGATGTTCATTGCATACTTTTGTGGGGGGAAAAAAAAACATTTAAAAAAGGCCTTGTTCGTTATATGGTTACTTTTGGCTATTTATTAAATCCTAAAAGTGAGGGAATATCCTGATCAACACCAGTTTGAGTGTTTTTTATATTCAAGGAAAATACAGGTTAACAACCGGACAAGGAAAAGCATACCTAAGCATTCACAAGGCTCGTACACACGATCGGATTTTCCGACAGGAATTGTGTGATGACAGGCTGTTGTCGGAAAATCTGACCGGTGTTGTTGAATTTTCCGCCAACAAATGTTGGATAGCATGCTTTCAAATTTTCAGACAACAAATGTGTGTTGTCAGATTATCCAATCGTGTGTACACAAGTCCTTCGGACTAAACTCCAAAGTACAAACACACATGCTCAGAAGCAATGCTAACCATAACACATTAGCAGAAGTTGCCCAAAGGGTGGCGCTAAAGAGCTAAAAAACTGCATAGTTTTGCGTTTGTTGGCCGATTTGTATGCAAGACAAGTTCATGGCCAACACCCTTCGGACAAAAGTTCTACGCTTTGTCCGCAAAAAATCTGATTGTGTGTACTAGGCTAAAGGGTGACCAAAGAGTGACCATTCTCTCCAGTGCATAGTATGCAGAAAATTAGGACATGGCAACGGTAGGAAAAATTCCTCAGAGTTCACATGGAAAAATCTATCCTATATGTACAACCTAAAGCCTGGTACACACAGGCTAAATATCAAACTGGCCACCATTCGGGCCCGTGTGTATGGCAGCCTGTCCAGCTTATGTCGAAGGGGTATGCTAGAAAAACATCTGCCAATCAGTATCCGATCAGCGCTCTCAATCAAAGGTTGCGAGCGCTAAATGGGGTTGCTGTACTAACATCATGCAGTTAGTACAGCAAGCTCCTCATTTTTATTTGATTTGGCCCACTGGGTTTAAAATAAAAAAAACTGATAGTGTGTACCATGTTAAGTCTAAGTGCACTGACTAAATGATTAGGTTTGTGGCCACCTCTATGAAAGGGTATCCTCACTCACTTTAGCAAGCGGAAGGAGTTTACATTGCCATATATCCCCATTGAGAAGAATCCCTTCAATTTGTACAACTAAACACAGGTTTTATTAAATATACTGCAATATAATTGTGTGTCGGTCCAATAACGGTCATGGATGAACAATATTAAACGGCCTACAAAAAAGTGACACCCGTTTATCAGTTCGATGTGGTCTCCTCCCCGTGATGAACAAGACATAAATGATTTATTTGGTCACGCGTCACTTTCCATATAACCTCACCCACTGAATAATGCAGCAACAACATTAATAAATTATGGATATGCCACTGAACACCGAAAAAAGCACATCAAAGAAAAGGCCTATGGGTATGTTTCTTCAATCACAACTGTGTCTGGGAAAGCAGGGATACGTTTATTACAAATTCGTTGCTGGGTATTTCACGAATGAATATCGTTTCCAATGAAAGCGATATACAAAGACAAAACAGCAGTGAGCAGCATTTAGAGAAAAGTCTACATGTCAGATTCCACAAACGCTGGGTGGTTACAGTTTGTTGAGAATGAAGTATCTATGCTGGAAAACGGTTACAAATTTGTACAGATGAATTCTGTGCTTCTTTCTCTAGATACACTAGAAAGAGAATCCATTCTTTCATGTAACTGTACGAAGGGAAGCCACTCTCTTCCTCATTAGATGTGTTGATACAGAAGCTCAGTTTGGCAGAGCTTGTTTTAGCAGCTGCTGCTACTCATCACTTACAAAGATCTACACTGCACAAGTTTTAAATTTACCGCATTAGGTGAATCTTCCTAAATCAATCAAAAAATCACTCAGGAGGGACTAACAAATAAAAGTCGACCATTGAGGCCGGGTTCACCATGGTACGACAAACGCTTCGACATTGGGAGCTCATGTCGCGTGAAAATCCATTTTTCCCTATGAAAGCCGTCTTAACTGGTCCGACACATGTCGGTCCGACTTTGAAAAAAGTTCCTGCACTACTTTGGTCCGACTTTGATCCTACTTCAGCCCATTGAATATCATTGAAGTCGGATCAAAGTAGGATCCTTGTTCTAACCATCCGACTTGTGGCATCCGACATTGTGATTACAGCAGCAGTAAAAGGAATTTAATCTTACACTGGGATTGTTTTGATTGGTCAAAGAACAAGTCAGATCAAAAGTAGTATCCTGTTCATGAAAGTCGGATGGATGTCGGACCAATGTAGGATCAATGTAGGACTGAAGTCGCAGAGCAAAGTAGGATGAAAGTCGTATCACTGTCGTGTAGTATCAGTGTGAATCCGGCCTGAAGATCAACCCCAATGTATCAAAAGGTATTTCCACAGAAAGTCAGAGAACTTCATCTTAATACCAATTGTAACTTCTTCAGAACCAGGATTTGTTCCCATTTTAAACAGAATACAGACGTGTGAATTTTCTTTTACTCATGCCACATCAGTGCCAATTACGTGAAAACTAAAGCAGTTTTAAAACGAATACCTTTTATAGACACTATAAACACCTAATTTTCTTTTTTCAGCGACTGTGCAGTGTTTTCTCTACAAATATCCAGTTTTGATTGTTTTCTGCACTTGAGCCCACATTCACATTGGGCCGATTTGGCATGTGATCTGACATGTCAAATCACATGCCAAATCGGCAGCTATTGGCGGCAATAACACTGTGCAGTGCAGCGAAGCAGCGATTCCCACAAGAAGTTCCTGTACTACTTTTGGCAACTTTGGGGGCATTTGAATAGACATCTAGGCATAAACCCGCACAGATGTCTGTCAAACTGCCCCCTTGAAGTCGGATTGCATTGCCGGTTTGAAATTGTGCGAGTCCAGCTGAACTCGGAGGTGTTCTAACCCGCATCAGTGTGAACCTGGGCTTAAAGGGGTTGTAAAGGTACAATTTTATTTCCTAAATAGCTTCCTTTACCTTAGTGCAGTCCTCCTTCACTTACCTCATCCTTCGATTTTGCTTTTAAATGTCCTTATTTCTTCTGAGAAATCCTCACTTCCTGTTCTTCTGTCTGTAACTCCACACAGTAATGCAAGGCTTTCTCCCTGGAGTGGAGTGTCATGCTCGCTCCCTCTCTTGGACTACAGGAGAGTCAGGACGCACATTAAGACACAGCTCCTTTCTCTATCTGCAACGTAGAGCGCGTCCTGACTCTCCTGTAGTCCAAGGGAGGGGGCGAGCACGACACTCCACACCACACCAGGGAGAAAGCCTTGCATTGCTGTGTGGAGTTACAGACAGAAAAAAAGGAAGTGAGGATTTCTCAGAAGAAATAAGGACATTTAAAAGCAAAATCGAAGGATGAGGTAAGTGAAAGAGGACTGCACTAAGGTAAAGGAAGCTATTTAGGATTTTTTTTTTTTTTTACCTTTACAACCCCTTTAAAGGCCAGTTCACAAAGGGATTGCCCAAGACTGCGCACCTCATTTGTGTGCAATTTCTGTATGGAGCGATTTACACAACCCATTTGAATAGGCTGAAATTGCACTGAATGCAGAAAAAGTAGTGCGTATGCTTTTAAAAAATGCACCACACCAAATTGCATGGTACTGTGGCACTATGTGATTTTGTGCCCGTAAATGCACTGCTTTTGCAACCTGCGTTTGGAGGTTGTTAACATTACACTGTCATCCACATGCACATCACAAGCGCAGGGTGTTTGAATGCGGTGCGGGAAAGCGCGTTTCCCTCGCCGTGTTTTGCTGTAAACCGGGCCTGCTTTGTTAAATACCCACCAAGGTAGAGCAGAGCTGATTATTAACATTTATCAGCCTGGAAACAGGTAGGCATGATGAAGTAAGCATTATACATTGGTAGAATAAAACAGAATTTATATTAAAAGTGCTGGGGAAAACAATAAAAAAATTGAAGGAAGAAAATTCTGTAAAAACAAAACCGTGAAGTTGTATCTTTCAAGCACTGTGTGCTTGATAATGTTAAAATAAAAACAACACATATATAAACGCAGAGTTTAAAGATCTGAATTGAAAGACTGCCAAGTATGTACTGGTTTATTTACTGTAAATTAATCCACTAGGGCCAAAAAAATCCTATTTACGTTAAGGCTAACCATCCGATTGACAAAAAGCAGGATGTTTATAATTTCTGACCACACTATGATAAATCAAATTAAAAAAACAAATGTTAATCAGATGAATGTAATTTATTTTTGTAATGCTAAAATTACAGTATAAGTTCCCATAACATCCAGACAGTGATCTTTTCTATATTATTTTTATGCCATTAAAAAAAAAAAAAATGAATACTGCTGTATCACTGTATAAAAAAAAAAAAAAAAAAGAATACATAAAATCACAGGACTTTTAATGTTGGTCTGAGCATAACAGCTGTTCACATTTTACTAGACAGCTGAAGTGGGAGTGTGGGAGTAGACAGTCACCCACAGTTCATTATTCATACATCAGATAACTATCATACTTGCAACTATTTAGCACAGCGTCTGAAGTTATTAATAATTCAGGAAACATAGACTTAGCCAGCCTACAATATTATGCAGAAAAGGAAAGGGCTAAAGTTAGGCTAAAATAACACTATGTACAATCCTCACTTGCTTTTGAAGAGTCACGTCACCCAGAAAGGGAAGTTGTGTTTTTCTGTCTCCTACCCCCTCCGCTCTATCACCTTTTTTTTATTGCTTTTTGGGAAGCCAGTGTCGGATTTTGACAGGTGCCCACTCCCACACGTATCGCGTGCCCCCCCCCAATCCCTTTGCTGCAGGACCACTCACAAAGCACAGCATGGCTCGTGCATTCACAGTGGGAAGCCGGCTATGAAGCTACAAAGAGTCATGGCCGGATTTACTTAGTTAACATGCTGGCGTCAAGGACCCAAAGGCAGGTGAAGAACCAGCCCAGGTGAGGGTGGCACTGGATCTTTGGACAGGCAAGTGTTCATTTACTAAAAGTCAGGAGCTCCAGCAGAGTTATTTTTTTTCATATAGCCTGAAGATCCTCTTTAAGTAATCTACAGACACAGATACTGGGATGTCCTTTTTTCCATTAAAAAGGTAACATTTTAAATAAAATAATACAAAACACTATTTTATGATTTATTTTTTACATTTTTGTCTCATCTGACCTTATCTAAAACAGACACATTTTAAATCTATACTACAAACAGCACCGGGTGAACTTCAATTAATCCCTTCCTGCTCAGCTCCAGCATGCCTTTTAACTGGGCTATTAACGTCTGCTCAACCACATCACCACTGATTGGCTGTCTTCCTGGTCACATGATCAGAAGCCAGTCCTACCGCCTCCCAAACAATACTAGAGGATCAGGACCTGTTTTTGACAGATCGGTCACTATGCTGGGAGTGTTCTCTAAGCACAGTAACTTTTGCCGTCCATGCATGCATAATTGCAGTGTGTGGGCGTTAAAGCCCTCCCTCTTTGCTGCCACACATATGCGTTTTTCATGGGCAGCAACAGGTTAAAGCAGAGCTCCACCGAAAAGGGCAAGCTCAGCTTATTTGCCTCTGCTGCCACATTTGGCACATTTCGGGGGGGGGGGGGGGTACCTGTTTTTGACAGGTACCTATTCCCATCTCAGGCTGACTTTGCCATGGCAAACTCATCCGGAAGTTCGGACCTCTCTTCCATCCCCCACCACCGGGTCATTCACAAAACGTAGTGCGCTTTGTTCATGTGCAGTGGGGAACCGGCTGTTTCCCTTAGCTGAGATGGCAGTGGCAGCACCCGGGAGCTGTTTTAAAGACTGGCTCAGTGAAGACACCACAGGATTCATGGACAGGTAAGTGTTCTAATATTAAAGGTCAGCAGCTACAGTATTTTTTCTGAAGGGATCTGAAGATTCCCTTTAACGCAAAGTGGTTCTCACACTATCTACATGGAAATGCCAATAATATCTACCTTTATCAAAACTAGAACTGATGATTTGGGTAGCTTTACATATACCATTATGAAAATGTTGTTGGCCTTTCTAGTAAAATGCTGCATTAAAATTCACCAATGTTTTTTAGAAACCATGATAAGAAAATAGAAGGCAATGTAGAGTATCTCATCTACACTCATCTCTAACGAGGGGACCTCCTTTGGATTTCATATGATACAGCAAGAGGTAGTAGCTACAGAACTGATAGTATTATTGCTTTTGTACCGCCAGTAATTTATGCAAAAATGTTATTCAAATTGTAAAAAAAAAAAAAAAAAAACTTTTAAGGTGGTTTTGGGGGGATACCCTAAATTTTTTCAACTTCCCCGAATTCTTATTTCCAATCTAACTATATTAAGGGGGCTATAATATCCCTATGAGTCAATAAGCCCAGGTAGTGGCACGTGCTCTTTATGGGAGGAACCATAGTTCCAAAAAGAAATAGAAAGCCTGATCCACAGCTCAGCTGGCCAAATATGCTGGCTGTCTAAAGCATTTGACCAGGAAGTACTCTAGGTTCACTAAAGACGCCATGCATTTCTAGGTTCACTGAAGACAAAGGAGACTGGTAAACGTGAGTTCAATGTTTGAGTAAATTGTCAGTGATCTGGAGGTTTTTCCAGCTGCCTGAATCATTCTCCATTAGTGACTGCAGCTGGGTGAACGTCTCTAAATCAAAATCATAGTTGCAAGTTATTTTTAGCCTTTGCTCTGCAAACAGTTACAGTGGTGGCAGAAAAATGATTACACATTTCTGCCAACTTTCTGCAGTAGGGAACCCCTTCCTTCTTTACTTTGTTACTTTTAACTGTTGTCCTTTACTATCACAGGGAAAAGATCACTTCCAACCCAACCCAGCTATTTATTGATCAAGTTTTTGCATGCAAGGATATATGAATACAAGAGACATACATCAGTCATGTACAAACCTTGGTATATAAATTTGTCCATACGCAACACTTTAAAAGCCCTTAAAGGTCATCAGCTTAGAGTTAACCATAACTGATGGCCCAACAATTATTGCTCGCATTGTCATGTACAGCAACAGGTATCATGTAACACAATTGCTGTATTTGTATGTAGACCCCCAAACACGCTTACTATTGTATGTGCGTTCGCTTGTATTTAGGAGTGTGGGTTTTAGGTGCTTCAGTGTCATTAACTTTGTACTTTTTTTTTTTTTACTTAACTTTATTGCTGTGTCATATGAGACTGATAAGCCCCCTATATAATCGTATTTTGAGTGACAGATTCTCTTTACTGACACATTAGGGGTCTATTAGAAGCTTGATGTCTCTCCTCCCCTCCACTGAAACGAAGGGAGTGTAGATCACATTCCATTAGTTGTTTCTATAGACACAGCAGTCGGAAGAAAATGATAGCCAAACCCGGAAGGGGTAATATATGTCCCTTACAGATTCTTTCTAGCCAAGTGAGATCATTAGATATTCCCTGGTCTCCCTCTCCTCCACCCAACACCTGCCATTTGGGTCATGGGCCAGAAGGTGGGACAGTGGAGTCTGGAGAATATGATGGTGAGAAGGGGGTTGCACGTTCTGGGGTCTGTGGAAGACATCCAGTGGATCTCTTAAACCTGAAAACTGACAGTGGGCTTGTACTGTTTACACCCATTGCTGGCTGCTGTAGCAGTTGAATGTGTGTGCAAAACATGTAAAAACTTTTGGAAACTTTAGTGTTTCATTAGAGCACCCTGTTCTAAGACCTGACATTTTTGCTATTTCACGCAACCTCATATTTTATTTTTTACCAAACGTGTGGGTATTATAAGGGTTTGTGTACAATAAAAGTGAGCTGAATGCATTTTTTTACCTAAAATAGATTTGCTTAACTGCAATACAACTATTGTGTAAAAAAAAAATAATGAAAATGGTTGAAATTACAATGGTCCACATCTATGCATTGTGTTGTACTAAAATGCAGGTCTGTTGTCTGGTGGAGATGTGTATTGGGGTGCACATGGAAGTGACTGGTTTTAAAATACACTGAGGTTCATGAATTGCAGTGATGCTCAGATTAAGGCACATTTGTCCATGTGTTACAAAATACTAGAATGTGAATCCAGCTTAAGCCTAAGTTCACACATCATTTTGCATGGGCATGGCAGCCTATTAATTTAAATGGGCTGCCGTGCCTCCTGAAATGCAGGGTAAAGGTATCTGTAGCATTTCATAAATCGCAGCTCGCATGGGAACCGCAAGTGCAGTTTCCAGTGCAGGTGCGCCATTGTTATTAATGACACCTGCACGCATCCAGAGCATCTATCTGTGTGGGTGGTTGCAGGTGCAGGAACAGGTGCAGCTCTCCACATCACTCACACAGATGTAATCCTAGCTGAAAAAAGTAAATTCACTACAACCAATAAAAAAATAAACATATTTTATATTATTTCATCTAAAATAGTGTGTGAACATTTACTATAAACTACAAAACATTTTAACATTAACGTAAAATGAATTCAAGCTCAAAATTAAATGGAAACAAAAAACAATAATCTACCCGGCAAAGGAGATGGTGACCCAACTGGTGTTGAAGGATTTGAGGGAAAACTACTGCTGGTGTGTTCTGGAGAATAAATCTAAAAGAGACAAAAGAAAAAAAAAACAGGTAAAGGTTAACCATACCAAGAATTTATAATGCAGACAACTCATTGTTTCAAAGAGTCAGTATGCAACGATCATGCTGGCTGATTATTTTTTTACCAGGCCATGAACATCTTAAAGCATTGGGAGAATAAGAGGTAAAGTCTGGAGACACAGCAATAAAACACCTTTAATGCACAGAATAGTGGGAACTCTGTCTTCTGAAATATTTTGACATTTTGGTTCCTTATGCAATGCTAGTGCAGTCGTCATACAGCAGTGCTTACCTTGCCTGAGGTCAGCCAATTCCCATTGTGTCAATGAAACAAAAGCTCAGCTAAGCTTCCTGCATTTGAAATACAAGGCAATATTTTCACCTCCCAAGAGACAACATGCTGGCAACAGGCCAAACACACTTGAATAGAAGAGTTCATTATCCTTAAAGTTAGCAGCACAGTGCACAAATTGCTTATGAGATCTGAAAGGGAAATACATAGGCTCTGCTTGCAAAAATACACAATACATCCCACACTTTGAGAGGATAATGTGATACGATAACCAAGAATGGTCCTTATGAGTTGTGTATAAGTCATAAACGCAACACTAACTAGAGGCCTGCAATTTCTGTCCTGTGGTGTATAAATTCAATATTCAGCTTGTGACCTGCTTAGCTAAAAATCACCAATATGAATAATTCTTACACCTTCTTCAAGGTCTAAATGGTAACATGACTTATTCTCCATCAACAAATAAGACTCCACCTCCCATCAGTCATGGTCCATTTCTGCCAGCGGGGTGCCAATATGCCCACATCTAATGAAAAGGATGAAGACAAAAGCTACACAATGGGAAGCCCACAGAGCCAGACCATGGAGCTGTTAGTCCGATTTTTTAAACACTGCGGTGTACATTTCAGTTGCCCCTTGTTATGTAAATGTTATAGAGTCTCAAAGCGACAAAGAAACCTAATTCATGAATTGAATTTTAAAGTCAACTTCCCTGAATTCTTATTTCCTTTGTGATGAAAACCGCTGGCCACTTAACTAGACAGACTGCACAGTGTTTCATCATGCTCTGAATATAAGTTACTGCAAAGATGTTTGCTATAATCAAAGTTAAATAGCATGCCTATTTGATCTCCTCAGAATTAAAGCCTGGATGTTTTGATTTGGCATTAGATAATAAAATAAAGCAGATGTTCCTTGCCTTCACATAACTCTCAGCGGGCACAATCTTAAAGGGTTATTATTTGGCAAACGTTCAGGGAAACACATTTGAAATGGCACAAATACCAAGATTTATTTTTCTTTCTATCTACACTAGTTCATTATCCAAACTAATGCATAATCCACAGGGCTTTGGGAACTTTGTGTAAATACTTTCATGTACAATTTTCTTTCTTGGCTACCCCGAGATTAAGACCACAATTATCCAGGCTTAAACCAAAAATAAAAGAATCTTTGCAAATGTATTATCTGGCCCTACATGTTTAATCACATAGTATTCTGTATGCTCTTTAATACCTAAACTGAAGAACAAATGCTTCATCTTCTGATCTTTTACACATGAAAGGCCTTTAGCAAATTTGTGATCAGCAGAGCAAAACAAGCATCACATGTGCAATTGTGTCTTGGGATCATGAAGATTCTATTATAAGTTATAGTTGTATTATTATATTAAAAAAAGCATTTTGACAAAAGAACTGTTATTATTATTAAGGTGAAAGATCTTTATTATCTATCAATAACAATGGTCACATTATATAATTTAAAAAAGTAATGGTGGTAAACATTTAAAAAAAGTTTCAAAATTCTAAAGTGAAATTCTGAAATGTAACAGAGGATGCGAAGTGTGCAGACTATGGCATGCATTCATAGAGCAGATGGAATGCATCTCTTTTGGAAATGACAGCAGTGATTTATGGAATGACCTGGCTGCTCCCTGCCAAGCAGCAACATAGGATGACAAAATCAAGTCGCCATGACAACCATAGCCCACCCAGCACAAAGATAAAACATCTTTGCCTTGGCTTTATTACCCTGAATTTGGGAGTGTTTCTAAAACAGCAACTAGGATGGGGAGAAAAACCTAACAAAAAATTTAGGTTGGTTGGGGGAAAAGACAGCAGGATGTTTAATCCATATCAAGCAACTGATTACCTGTATATAACCATATTACACGATCATGTACTACAATTCCATTAAAAGAAGAAAAACCAAAGTGCTGATTTTTTTTTTATTTTCCAACATGTAACAGACATTAAAAAACAAAAAATGTTATATGTACCTGCTCCGTGTAATAGGTTTTCACAAAGAGAGCAGCCTGGATCCTCCTCTTTTCGGGTCCCTCTTCGCTGCTCCTAGACCCTCCCTCCTGTCGAGTGCCCCCACAGTAAGCAGCTTGCTATGGGGGCACGTGAGCCGAGCTGCAGCTCCGTGTGTCCATTCAGTCACAGAGCTTTGGTTCGGCCCTGCCCCCTCTCTCCCCTTATTGGCTAATTGACTTTGATTGACAGCAGGAGCCAATGTCACCGCTGCTGTGTCTCAGCCAATCAGAAGGCTAAGGGACTTGTGGACATTACTGGATAGAGATGGGGCTTAGGCAAGTATTAGGGAGGCTGGGGGTCTACTTTATACAGAGGGCTTTTTATCTTATTCTATGGGGATTAACAATACTACGGTACACTCACTTCTTTGGTCCCTGCAATAGTTACCATCATTCCACTACTGGTCTCAGAGGAGGATTGTCTGTGGAGATACCGAGGAACCTGGAGGTCGGAGGATCTACCATAACCTCTGCAAAGGCGATTTTAGACCTTATACTCCGAGGTCCTACTGCTCTGGTAAGGGTCCCCCCTTTACTATTCTGTGTGGCACTGGAGAATATTTCATCGCTATGGTGGCGGATGACAGTTTTACTTCCTGTCTGCAGACACATCTATCAGTGTTTACTTGAAGTTCTGATCTTTCCTCCCTTTATTGGACTGTATTTTTACTGCATTTATTTTGAACATTCCTTATATGTGGATACAATTTGATCTATTTTGCATTTATTGGTTGTCCTGCTCTAGGACACTTAATATCACATACTGTTTATTTTTTGCACTTGGATGCTGGCACTACTGTTGATATTTCTTTTTACCGGCAGATATCTTGCGATTTTAATTATCTGCTGTTGAGTCGTTTTACACATTTTTTTCATTCATTTGTCACTAATGTTATTTATCACCTATTTAATCTTTTGGTATCACTTAGCGCAACTATTTATTTGTCCTTTCCTACAATTATCCGCTGTCCATTTTCGTGTGAAAAAAGGAGTTATAAAATCCGTTCCTGTGAGTTTCCATTTTGCTTGTGGGCATTGTGAAGCCCACAAGCAATCATTTCCTAAAAGCGGTGTCACGTGTCACTTCGTAGGTGAAATCTCTCGAGATTTTGCTGCACTGTGTTCCACAATGTATCTTGGGAAGCACGACACTGTACTCCCAGAATACATTGCAGCGCCCAGGGAAAGGCTTGGAAACGCCTACTCCCGCGGCAGGCGAATCCCGGAAGTCTAACTGTGAATAGAAATAATACGGTATTTATATATTTAAAAAAAAATTGGTGTGGCTTTCAATGATGTAGATGATGCATTGATAAAGATTTAATATAGTTGCTATTTTAGGTGAACCTCCGCTTTAAGATGAAAATCCCTTTGCCTTTACAACCCCTTTAACAAAGCTCTCATAAAATGCGTGCATCGCGCACACAATGAGTATCAATACATCCTGGTATTAGTGTGCTGGAAACATTGAGTGAGCATCATGTTTAACAACTCCCAAGCTTGCATTCCATGTGAAAAGTGATACTCTCAGGACAGGCAGCTGTTTCCTTTAGAAGGTCATGCATCATTTAATCAACTGAGAAAACACACCAGTGTTGCACAGAAACTTCTAGATTGTGGTGAAAAAATGTCATTGCTAAATGGCTCGGGCTATCAGTAACAAGCATAAATACCCCACACCGTTTATCAAGATTTGTTGTAATACTAACATTGAAGTAAACAATATCCAATATCCATTTGTGGCTGCACTTAAGATACAAATACTTACAGATGCCAAAGCTTTTCCAAGTGCATCCCCAGTCTGTGAGCTACCAGCTGCATTGCCTCTGCTTCCCGTAACTAACAGAAAAAAAAATGCCATTTTGAACATATACAAATTCTGCTTTATATAAACCTGAAATTGTAAATATATATATATTACGCCAAAGTATTTTTCTTAAAAAATGCTTACAGACTTGCAATCAAACCAATCCTTGGGGTTGCAAAAACCCTATAGATGAAGGCTTACCCATGAGATTGTCTGTTCCATTGATAGGTGGTGTGTGAGAAGATGCCACATAAGAGGAGCTTGTGGTGCCACCCCGATGGAAGCTGGACATTGGAGGAAGACTGGCATTTATGTCTGTTGGTGAAACTGGATGTGGTGGATAGTTCTGAAAAAAGATAATTAGATAGCATTATTGCTGAAGATTACTTCACAATACAATGGCCATGTTAAGGAGTGGTAACGACTGTTTACAATCACTAGAAACTCAACTAAATTGTAAAAAGATTTTCAACAGGCTCCATTCCACTAAGTTGTAAAACACATCATTTGTCTTAAAGTATAACTAAAGGCAAAGCTTTTTTTTTAGTTTGGGAAGGAGTGGAGAGGTGTTATTACCCCAGTCAGGTTTTATTAGGGAGATCTACCCTCTCTAGTTGTCCTGTTTACCATTATCCATGAAAGTAAAAGAAAATCCCAAATATGTGTTGTCCCCAGAACAATAATAATAAATCTTCCAATAGGGATAGTTTTGGTGACCAGGTGGCCCCAAGGGATTCCCTTAAGTTGCAGTGATTTCCTCTCACTTCCTGTTTGGGTTATGGGACAGGAAGTGAAGGTAAATCTCCCCAATGGGATACAGATGGGGAAAAAAAACTGACATGTGTTAGAACCCTCCCATACTCTATCCAAAATGAAAAAAAAAGAGTTTTACTTAAATATGACTAGAAGGTACCTTCTCTATTCCTTTCTTTCATCTCTCAAATGCAAACTTTTTTCTGCTCTTCATAGACTTCCTGCTCTAGCTTGACTACAATCATTCTCTATGCCCCACTTGTGTATGTGAACATAACCACCCTCTCCTGCTCACCCCCCCCAAGATAGACTACGCATCTACCTGCAGACACATTCAGCCCTACGCGAATAGTACATGTAGAGCAGCAGAGCATACATTAGTAGCAATGCACAGCTTGTTTTTTGCAAAAAAATGGGGTTAAAACAGCCAGAAAAGGAGAAACCATATCGCTTCCTCGCCACCTATCATTAGCCTCTGGAGCGCGATCCGAATGTGGATCGGGCTTCAGAGGCAAGAGAGATTTAGAAGCAATGCATCCAATAAATATAAAAATATACACTTCTTTCTTACCAAACGGTCATGTAGGCTGCCATAGTTATTTGACTGTGACATGTGAGATGATGAACTGCCCATCATTCCCCCATAGCCCGGTTGACCAACTCCAACTCCATTGGAGGAATTCCACAGCTCTGATGAGTTATGATTTCCATCTACAAATAGAAAGAAGATGTTAGCGTGATAACACATTAAACAAAAGAGCCAAGATGCTTGTTTATTATAAGTTCAGGTATCAACTCAATCAAAATTTTCAATATAGATTACGGTATCTGAGGGAAAATATGCTGGTGAATAGAAGATTGATGCTTTGATGACACAACGCAGAGCACTGCAGTCAGACTGAAAATGTAATTGTATTACTGTGACCATGAACAGTCGATATTAAAAAAATGTATTTCTAACTAAAGAAGGTAGGCCAGTCTGCACATACCCGACTGCTCAGTAATCATGTTTAACAAATGTGTCATGCGAGGACAAATGACACATGCAGGTGATTGTGCATATAATTAGAATGGGGCTTTGCCAAAGTAGTTCTCCTATGTTCTACACAGCTGTCATGGCAACCCATAAAGCCACATGCTGAGCAATCGTGAAAAAAGGCATCCCGCTCCAGTGACCATTCAAAATTTTGCACACTGAATATTTTCTACTAGACAATATGGTATTTGTGGCCAAGTTTTGACACCTCTGTAGCTGTGAAATACTGTTGTGAGTCAAAAAGCTAAAAGGAAGTTCAAAGAAAAGTCAGCTAATCTCAAGAAGACTCTCGCCTTCATGGTCACAGCACGTTTACACCTTTCACAACTCCAAAAAGTTTTACAATATAACCCTAAAATGAGGTCAGCATAACGCAAATATCAATTCTCCAAGTTTGTCCTCACTGAAATTTATAAAGAGACATTAAATTCCATAATCTACTACTTCCATCCCTGCAAAAAATGAAATTGTTAACTATTACACGCTTCCAGTAAATAGTTGCAGTATATTTGCAGTAAAACTGGCCAAAGTGGGTTGAACCATGTATGGGCAGGCTGAATGTACCCAAGTTGATCAATCTATCAACTTAGATACAACCAGCCTGCCAGAATTTACATGCGATTATTGCTAGCGACCGTTATAACACTGGCTCAGTGGGAGGTATTCCCCCATGAACACTGTGTGGTGGTGAGGAAACCAAATTTCCATGATTGCAGGAAAGAAAAGTTTGCTCAGTCTATGGCTGGCAAAAGACTATACCAGGGGTACCTAATTAAAATTCAAGGAGGTCCGGTCGCCAAAATTTTCTTTGGGCCGAGGTCCGAATCTCAAGTCTGTGTTATGACTCTGAGAAAGATTGTAGTTATTGTATTTCTATTAAAACATGAGAAATGTACAATTTCACAGTCCCCCTTTACATCAGGTGTCCCCATCACAGTCCCCCTTTACATCAGGTGTCCCCATCACAGTGCCCCTTTACATCAGGTGTCCCCATCACAGTGCCCCTTTACATCAGGTGTCCCCATCACAGTGCCCTCTTACATCAGGTGTCCCCATCACAGTGCCCCTTTAAATCAGGCATTCCCGTCAGAGTGCCTCCTTACATCAGATGTCCCATCAGAGTCCCCCTTAACATAAAATGTGCCGATCAGCATGCCCCTTAACATAAAATAAGGGTCAAGCTGATGGGCACATTATATGTTAAGGGACCCTCTGATGGGCAAATTTTATGTTAAGGGACACCCTGATGGGCACATTTTATATTAAGGGGCACTCCGATCAGCACAACAAAACGTGCCCCTTAACATAAAATATGCCCACCAGAGTGCTCATTACCAAAAATGAGCCCATCGGAGTGTCCCTTAACATAAAATATGTCCAACAGCGTGCCCCTTAATATAAATGTGCCCATCAGTGTGCCCCTTAACATAAAATAAGGGTCACGCTGATGGGCACATTTTATTTTAAGGGGCACTCTGATTGGCACATTTTATTTTAAGGGGCACGCTGATGGACAAAATGTAATTTAAGGGGCACGCTGATGGACAAATTTGATTTTACGAGGCATGCTGATGGACAAATTTTATTTTAAGGGGCACGCTGATGGGTATATTTTTAATGTGCAAACTGATGGCCACATTTTATGTTAAGGGACACTCTGATGGGCACAACAAAATATGTCCATCAGTGTGCCCCTTAACAAAATATGCCCATCAGTGTGCACATAAAAAATATACCCATCAGCGTGCCCCTTAAAATAAAATGTGTCCATCAGAGTGCCCCTTAAAATAAAAAAAGGTGCCCATCAGCCTGACCTTTAATTTATATATGCCCAGCAGTGTGCACAATGAAAATACTCGATCACTAGTTAAGTGTGTAACACATACCTTGCATGCAGGAGGGCACATCTTAAATATCGAAGGGGCGGAAGCTGCGAGACATTGGGAGCCAGGACCCGGGAACCGCGAACAGCGGGGGGCGGGGCGCGCCCGTGACATCACGCCTCTACTCGCAGGGGGAGCCAGGAACCGCGAGCAGCAGGGGGCGGGGCGCGCGTGACGTCACGCCCCTACTCACGCCCCGTGAGTCAACTTTTGTTTTCGCCGAGACCTGCGGTGAGGAGCAGGGGGGCGGGCACATGCACGCAGCGTCAGTGGTTGCTGAGGAAACCCGCCATCCCAGCAAACCAACGCTGCCATTTACATTATACTGGCGGTCCGGGAAGAAGTGTCACTCGGTCCGAACTCGGACCGCGGGCCGCCATTTAGTGACGGCTGGACTATACCATCTACACCTGATAACACCACCATCAACACAAAATCACTAACCTTGAAGAAAAAAAGTGCTAGCAAACATACTGCTGGGTGGTTTAGGGGATGGATAGGTTGGAGACTCTCTGTTGAAGTCATCAGAACTTGGAGAGGGTGCATAGACCTGAAAAAACAAAAACAAAAAATACATTATCACAATCCACCAAAGCATTTTAAATGGTCAGCACTGTACAAAAACAGTTTTAGTATGATCTATGCAAAGACCGGGAAGTAATTTTTCTAAAGTGGTTGTAAACCTCAGACATAAAATATGAACAAAGCATATTCCTCTATAGTGTGCACTTGTCTCAAGTAAGACCTAATGAGAAAAATGGTGACAGGGGAGGGACATCCAATTGATTGACAGCCTCAGCTCTGCTCCTGTGTCAGAGATCTGAACTCTTAGACAAGCTTTAAAGTTCTGTACTTTGAATGGATGTGAAGAAGAAAGTGCTGCAGATAAACAGGTACAACTTATGTAGGGAGATTTGTTTAATCTCTGTGTATCGCCTGAGGACAGTTAATTCACTGGGTATATGTGAGGGTTTATAACCACTTTATAAAGGGCCATTCCACCAAGAATGGAACTGAGGGTTAAACTGACAAACAGTCTGCACACCTTATGTGGTCAATATGTGGAGGCCCCGCTCTTGATGTTAGAAATATTTTTTATTCCACTGTTTGAAGAATGCAAAAAGAGAGACTGGGACACTCAAAGTTTGGTGGATATAAACTAAACTTCCAGGAGAAAAGGACAGAGCTATAAATTATAGTAGGCGATCTGCTGGAGTATCCAAGACATATTAAGAGGAACAAAGTATCACCTATATGGTATTACAAAAGCCAATCTGATCTCACAGACAACCTACAAGAATAAGTAGAGATAAACATGCCAGCCATCATTACGAACATTGCCTCCTGAAGATGAGACTCAATACTGAAAGCTTTGGATCTGTATGACAGTCTAGATCAGGGATATGCAATTAGCGGACCTCCAGCTGTTGCAAAACTACAAGTCCCATCATGCCTCTGCCTCTGGGTGTCTTGCTTATGGGTGTCAGAGTACTGCTATGCCTCATGGGAATTGTAGTTCTGCAACAGCTGGAGGTCCACTAATTGCATATCCCTGGTCTAGATGCTTCTTCCCGCACAGGTTTGTCTTATATAGAACCTGGTCAGATAGGCTGTAGGGTGGTCATCCTAAACCTGGCTTCACTGCCTCATAAACCAATGGTTGGAAAAAGTATGGAAGAGGCGAGTTTACATTTTCAGACTTTGCTGGCTACATGCTGGTTACAAATCATGGATCATGGTGGCAAAGCCAAAATCAAGATTAAGCCCAGGTTCACACTGGGTGCGATTTCATTCGATTTGAGATGCGATTTCACATGTGAAATCGCATCTCAAATGCCGCCAATTGTCGGCAATGGCGCCGTCCTAATCGGTGCGACGCCGCATCTGCGGCGCTGCACCGATTTCAAAAAGTAGTTCCTGTACTACTTTTTGCGATTTCGGGCCGCGATTTACATTGACATCTGTGCAGAAACCTGCACAGATGTCTCTTAAATCGCGGCCGAAATCGGGACTGCCGGCGGGAGTGAAATCGTGCGAGTTCAGCTGAACTCGCACGGCTTCACTCCCGCAGCCCAGTGTGAACCAGGGCTTAACAAGTAATGAATGTCTGCTTCCCTCTTTCTATACTCACAGGTTACTTTAAACACTGGAGGAAAGAAAGCAGGAGTAGTAGTAATGATTTTATCCATTCAACAGATTTGCTTAAGATGCGTATTCTGTCATAGAAAGTAGGGTTGTCCCGATACCACTTTTTTAGGACCGAGTACAAGTACCGATACTTTTTTTCAAGTACTCGCCGATACCGAATACCGATACTTTTTTTTAATGTCATGTGACCGTTTTCAAACCACAATACAGACCAAAGATATTTTCTTTAGAATTATGAAGAACTGGTACATCATGGTGTGGGGCTGTTTTTTAGCATACGGTACTGGAAAACTACATATCATTGAAGGAGTGATCACTGTCAGTGCAGCTCATCGGTGCCAGTGCCCAAAAGTGCAGCTAGCCAGTGCCACCTATCAGTGCAGATCAGTGCCCATTAGTGCATCAGTGCAGGGAGGCAGCTTATTAGTGCATCTCATCAGTGCCACCCAATCAATGCAAGTGCTACCTATCAGTGCCATCCATTTATGAGTGCCATTCAATCAATCCCAGTGCCACCTATCAGTGCCCTCCAATGGTGCCATCCAATTTGTGTTCGATGTCACAAAAAAAAAAAAAAAAGTATTCTATTTTGGTATCGGGAGTATTTGCGCGAGTACGAGTACTAGCGCAAATACTCGGTATCGGTCCCGATACCGATACTGGTATCGGTATCTGGACAACCCTAATAGAAAGTCAACAATATCTGAATCATTCACAAAAAGAGCAGAAGAATGAAAACGCAGCGATCAAAGTCTAATGAACAATTACAAGCCTTTGTGCTCATGAATACTATACGAGGCAATTTCAGAACACGCTGCTTTAGAAATGGCATTAACCACAGAATGACTGGACTCTAATGTGAACCAAGAGCATCAGACAAGACAGAATACCGTAGGCAAAAAGTGTATGTGATTGCTTCTGGATAGTGTAACAAGCCCAACAAATACTGCATGCCACTTAACCAACTTCAAATGTATCTAACTCAGTTTTCTAAAGCAGTGGTCTCCAAACTGCGGACCCTTTCTTGCTTTTATCTGGCCCTCCACCCCCCCCCCCACTGTTGCTGACATACTTCTGCCACAGCCACCAATGGGGCACTAATCCTCCCATTGACATCAATGATAAGGCACTACTCCTCCCCCTAATACCAATTATGGAGCATTGTTTACTCCCACTGATGCCAAGACATTTTATTCTACTACTGGCCACAGTATAAAAATTGAAGTCTAACATGCCTATATTTTGCCTTTCCTGGTTCCCCTTCCCCATTGACAGTCTACTGCAGGGATCCTCAAACTACGGCCCTCCAGCTGTTGTAGAACTACACATCCCATGAGGCATTGTAACACACTGACATTCACAGACATTCACAGACATGACCAGGCATGATGGGAATTGTAGTTCCTGAACAACTGGAGGGCCGTAGTTTGAAGACCCATGGTCTACTGAAATAAAAAAAACACATTTCCATCTTCATTACATACCTTACTTTAGATCTACTGACACGACTGGGCCTTTACGCTTATCAATACAATGCATGCAGATCATGGCTGGTGAAAGGGGCCAGCAAGGTGCTCTACATAGCTCCTGAAAACAGGAAGGTGTAGTAACTGCCCACATGTGGCACTGAGGCTGCATGGTTGAAAGTACTGAAATCCAATTATTAAAAGTGGTGTGCAAAGGACAACAGGACTGGGAAGGAAAGGCTGGATCGATGCAGAATGTCTTCCAGACAGTAAATGAGGTGGGCTCTATCTGACTTGCTGCAGTCTATAATACACACTGTGAGAAGCTCACAGTATGCAATGCAACCAGGAAAGGCATTTCAGTCAGGGATGGACTGCCCATTGGGACTACAGGGAGTTTCCCGGTGGGCCGATGGCTCAGTGGGCCGGCTTCAGTGACAATGGACCGCCGCCCCCTCTGCTCCTCTGTCTCTCCCTCCTTGCAGCGCTCACCTCCTCTCCCTGGCTAGTTAACTTCAGCGTGACTGAATACAGACATGCTCCTCGGAAGTCGCACTGAGAAGCTCATCATACGACTTGGAAGGAGGGCGGCCGCACACAGCTGTGACATAAGCTTCCTCGGCACTCATTCTCCTGGTCTTTACTTCCCCCGCTCTCCATATAGATTCTCTGCGGCAGCATACAGGTTGGAGAGCGGGGGAAAGAAAGAGCAGGAGAACGAGTGCCGAGGAAGCTTATGTCACAGGTCTGTGCGGCAGCCGTCCTTCCAGATCGTATGATGAGCTTCTCAGTGCGACTCCCAAGGAGCATGTCTGTATTCAGTCACGCTGAAGTTAACTAGCCAGGGAGAGGAGGTGAGCGCTGCGGGGACCAGAGCATCATAGGGGGGATAGAGGCGCATTGGGGGGGGGGCAGAGCATCATGGGGGGGATAGAGGCGCATGGGGGACCAGAGCATCATGGGGGGATAGAGGCGCATGGGGGGGCCAGAGCATCATGGAGGGGATAGAGGTGCATAGGGGACCAAAGCATCATGGGGGGGGGGGTTGAGGCGTATGGGGTGCCAGAGCATCGTTTAATGAAGTTGAATGGGTAATGGCTAGTGAAGGGGGAGGAGGGGCTTGGGTGGACATCGGGGTTGGCCGGGGGGAGGGGGGATTTGTCAGGCCGCCATGGGAGAGACCTGTCAAAGTGGGCCGGTCTGGATGAAGTCCAGGGCCAAATTTTTGTCCCAGTCCTGATTTCAGTACAAGAGAGAAACCTGCACAACTGTACAATACTGAAGGTAAGGCTGGAGTCCAGATTTGACGATCACAAAAAGTAGGAAGGAACTTTCACAAAAACTGCTTACAGTCCAAAATGTTTGCTCAGATAATACAAGGGTATTACACTGCTTTAATCACTAGGGTTGGAAGAAAGCAACATAACACTAGCCAAAGACACTTTCAAATGATGTGAAGTAATATACAGTATTTAAAAGTCTGAACTTTATAGTTAATTCAAATTAAGAGTTTTGAACAGTGTGATATGTAATGCTATGCCTAAAGTTAAGTGAAAATCACTTACCCACAATGAAATGTAGGTAGGACAGAGCAGCAAAATGTTAGTCTTTTAATGAAAGTGAAATTACATATAGTCTAAATAGCAGTCAATTGAAAAAAAAAGACTTAAAAAATAAATAAGAAATTCTCAGAATTTTAGCAACAGTACAGAAAGATTCTCAGGCTGAGCTAAGAAATATACTATTTGTTGGCGCAAGCATTCGCAATGTTTTCTTCAGACAATCTGACACATTGTAAAAGAATAGTATATGGACTCTTGCATATCAGACTGGTGCTATTACAACAAACCTGTAGTCTGCATGATATGGGTCAGTTCTACTGTACATTTAAACGATCGCTATACGAAAATAATGCATGCTTTATGGAGCTGCACTTCTGCCAGCCATAATATTTCACATCAAAGGGCAAGAGCAGAAAATGTAAGTGATGTGGTAGTGGAAATTTCATTGACTCCAGATGTGAAGAAACACATGGCCAAACTGGGAAGAAAAAAAATGTAGTTGCAAAGCCAGTGAAAACATGTGTCTGTCATCTGATCACCTGGAAAAAAAATACCAAGATTTCAATTTAATGGAAGAATCAAACATACGTGGCCGCCTAGGTCTGCACAACCTGTAACACATGGCGGATTTACTGTTTACGGCAGAATTTCTATGATAAACCCACACCACCCAATGATAAAAAGAAAAATAATGTAGAAATCATATATAAAAACCCCTCTGTCACAGAATGGCAAAATAATAAAAGGCTTCCTACTAACCTTAAAACACTAAATGAATGCACGTTTGTATGTTTCATTTACAGACCACACGTGTTACAATCTGATTACACAATTTATTTTAGATACACCAACAACTTATGTAGTGCAAGGGTCTGATTAGATAGCCTGATTGGATAGTTTATGTAGGCCCTTCTATTACATAAATATATGAACTTGACAGCGCCTATGGATACAAGTATGTACCTATAATGACAAGTATTAGCTGCAAAAATAAACTTGCTAAGTATCACCAAAGCAGTAACATATGAGAAAACAAAAACTTGCGCTAGAAATAGTCTGATATATGTACTGGACAAACCATTAGACCAGTGGTTCTTAACCTGGGTTTGATCGAACCCCAGGGATTCGGTGAGTCAGTCCCGTGGGTTCGGCGGAGGTCAAGACACACACCTATACACACTGGCGTAGCGTGTGGGGGGGCAGGGTGCAATGGGCACAACATTTAGGGGGACGCCAGTGTGGACTGTGTCACTCTATTAATTTGTATTCACCGTGTCACTGTGTCTGTGTACCGGACCGGCCGCCATGTTCAGTCTCGACAATGGCGAGCCGGCGTGCTGTGATTGGGTGAATAGGTCATGTGGCCTGGCCTGAGCTGGCCTGTCTGTGATCACGGTGGGTGGCGCATGCGCTTGGAGTCTCCCGCCTCTGCCTCGCTGTCACTCCGATGCCGCCGTCATCTCCTCCGCGGTCCGGATCACTTCACCGACCGTGGCAGTGGCACTGCAGGCAGCGGCGGCGCATATCGTAGACAGACAGGATTCGGAAGAGCAGGTGAGACAGAGACTCAGACGAGTCATGTTGCTTGCCCGGCCACTGGCAGTGTGTCTGGGACTGGGGGAGAGCGGCCTGAGGGCCGGAGGTCCTGGACGACTAGTAGGACATGTGGACTGAGACGGATAAACATTCTGGCTGATTCTGAACGGTAGTGGCTTATTAAGTAAGTATATGATATATAACTTATATACCAAACCTAGAAATCTAGAAAGGATTTTAAAGGTGGACCACATACAAAAAAATAATAATAATAAAAAAAAAAAGATATTGAGTACAGTGCTATGAGGCTCATGCCTTGCTTGTGCTAATGTTTGCTGCTAATTTTAATGCAAGCCTTTGGTAGAAGTTGCATCGATAGAATCCCACAGTGCTTAGATTTAGATAAATATATACCTAAATATATACCTATGTTTTGAATTTGAAAAAATCATATTTTATTTTTCCAATTAAGAAGGGTTCGGTAAATGCGCATATGAAACTGGTGGGGTTCAGTACCTCCAACAAGGTTAAGAACCACTGCATTAGACAAACAAATATATAAAAAATGCATCATAAGATTAATGGCATCAAATAATCCTATATGGTGCTCAGTGCTCAATAGATGTCTTCTATGGGTAGCTGCTCAGACTGGGTGCCCCACATAGATGTCCACTCACCACTGGATATGGACCACCTATCTCTAGTACGGTCTTGTAAGCATGTGGGGATAGCCCAAATCCTTAGGACGAAGTCTTTGAAGTTGAGATGTGCCCCATAAGGATGAATGGGGATGAGAAGAGCAAGAAAAGAGCCTCATTGCGCAATGCCGTTTTAAAAATGTATTAGTTCCACAAAAAAATAAAAAGGTTACACTTACATTGCCGAGTGCCTGATAGTCCTGGCACCCAGCGTAAGTAGCAGGTAATTAAATAAGGGGTAATCGGCCCTGAACGGATAAGCCCCTGTATAGACTATTTCTAGCGCAACTTTTTGTTTCCTCATAATACATAGCTTTGGTATATCTAAAGTTGATTGTATGGTCCGACTGTAATGTGTATGGTGACCACAAGGCAAGGCAGTTTTGTAGAAAACAGAAAGTCGGTATGAAAACCTTTTCTGCATATAATGTATATATGTATCAATTTCTAACCAATGAAGGCTTTTCGTAAATGTTTTAGATCCAGAATATTTGTATAGAAGGCTTGTACGGCTGCTTTCACACTGAGCAGCGCAGGGCATCGGCGATAAAGCAACACTTTTTTTACCTGTGCTTTACTGTCTTTTTTGCTGCGCTTTTCGGCCGCTAGTGGGGAGCTTTTAACCCCCACTAGTGGCCAGAAAAAGGTGGCCATTGATTCCTACAGCGCTGCAAAGATGCGGGTTGCAGGACTTTTTTTTAGCGTGCTGCCAGCGCACCGCACCAGTGTGAAAGGCGCTATTTTTAGCGATATAGCGCCTGTAAAGTGCCTCAGTGTGAAAGCAGCCTGTCAGATTAAAAAAAAATCTTACGTCATCTCCCCAACATAACAGACACATTAGTAAAGAGCATAAGGTGATTGCAGTCTTATTATCACTTTTATGAACATCTGTGCTAAAAAAAAAAAAAAAATGTCCCTGCTGAGAAGCAGACGGAGGGTTTTTTTGTCTAACATTTAGCAGTCTGAAAGTTAATGAAATGACAGACAAGATATAATGATCAGTTATGAGTAGGGTTTTCCCGATACCGAGCATTTGCATGAGTACTTGTACAGGCTGGCAGCAGTAGAACTAGGTAAGCTGGCCAGGGCAGGGCGCAGCCGCATGTTCCATCAGAATCGGTGACAGGAGATGTCATATTCGGTAACAGAAGTGACGTTCCGCGTCTCCGTCAGAGGTTGAACATCCCAAACATACAACTGGGTAAGACAGGGGGTGTAATGGCGCTTGCTAATGGGAAGTTAATAAATAATAAAGTGCAAAAGACAACGCACAGAGACGTATGAATACTAAACAATATTATTCAATAAACGTGTTCCACTCTTGAAGGCCCTTGATAACATCCACAACTGGGATGTAAAGGGTGGAAAAAGTGGTAATAATGGGTAAAATAGAAGCTACAATGAAATAATCATAATCATTGAACAAATAGGTGTTGAATCCAATCCTAATAAATTCCAGTGCTATCACAAAAACAAATAAAAAATTGGTGAGAAGAGTGAATAGTGATGACCTAGAAGTGGTCCAAATGATCCAAATGACACAAAATGAGACTCCTCTGTGTTTAAGAAAAAAATTGTGCACCAAAAAATTAAGTGCAAGATGAGCATAAATAAATAAATAAATAAATATTCAAGCATTAATCAATAAATATGAAAAAATTATTTCCAATAGATAAAAATGTTCAAAGTGAATAAACACTAAATATATATAGTTCAAAAAAAGGTGTTCAAAGTGAATTCCAGAAACTTGCTGAAAAAATTCCAAACGTGCAAAAAAACAGTGTGTAAAAGGGTGAAAGTATTCAAGTGATTAGTTCCACAGTTTCCCCGAGATGTAAAGAGTTGCTGTAATCACCACACTCTCCTCCAGTGTAGCTATGCAGGCACAAGATAGAAAATGCTAGCCTCTCACCTCAGAACAGGTCAAGCAAGCCTGTTAAAATATGGATGCAGCCCAGCAGCACACACTCTGAGTTCAGGAGAGCTCTGTTTGCTCCAATCCTTCAGACCTCTGTTACGTCCAGATCCCTCTCAATACAAATAAAGAGCAGGCTCCATGGTGCAGTATATCAAAATAAATGTAATACAACAAACAGTAGCACTCACATTTCAGTAGGCTGTGAACAGCATGCAAATTATTCCAGCGAATGTATAACGATAGGCAGCAGATCTCCGCTCTCGGCCGCGAGCGGAGATGACGTCACCAACGGCACTTCCCGGTCACCTGACGCGTTGCGTAGCAGTACAACGCTACTTAATCATAGGTAGGCTACCTATGATTAAGTAGCGTTGTACTGCTACGCAACGCGTCAGGTGACCGGGAAGTGCCGTTGGTGACGTCATCTCCGCTCGCGGCCGAGAGCGGAGATCTGCTGCCTATCGTTATACATTCGCTGGAATAATTTGCATGCTGTTCACAGCCTACTGAAATGTGAGTGCTACTGTTTGTTGTATTAAATTTATTTTGATATACTGCACCATGGAGCCTGCTCTTTATTTGTATTGAGAGGGATCTGGACGTAACAGAGGTCTGAAGGATTGGAGCAAACAGAGCTCTCCTGAACTCAGAGTGTGTGCTGCTGGGCTGCATCCATATTTTAACAGGCTTGCTTGACCTGTTCTGAGGTGAGAGGCTAGCATTTTCTATCTTGTGCCTGCATAGCTACACTGGAGGAGAGTGTGGTGATTACAGCAACTCTTTACATCTCGGGGAAACTGTGGAACTAATCACTTGAATACTTTCACCCTTTTACACACTGTTTTTTTGCACGTTTGGAATTTTTTCAGCAAGTTTCTGGAATTCACTTTGAACACCTTTTTTTGAACTATATATATTTAGTGTTTATTCACTTTGAACATTTTTATCTATTGGAAATAATTTTTTCATATTTATTGATTAATGCTTGAATATTTATTTATTTATTTATGCTCATCTTGCACTTAATTTTTTGGTGCACAATTTTTTTCTTAAACACAGAGGAGTCTCATTTTGTGTCATTTGGATCATTTGGACCACTTCTAGGTCATCACTATTCACTCTTCTCACCAATTTTTTATTTGTTTTTGTGATAGCACTGGAATTTATTAGGATTGGATTCAACACCTATTTGTTCAATGATTATGATTATTTCATTGTAGCTTCTATTTTACCCATTATTACCACTTTTTCCACCCTTTACATCCCAGTTGTGGATGTTATCAAGGGCCTTCAAGAGTGGAACACGTTTATTGAATAATATTGTTTAGTATTCATACGTCTCTGTGCGTTGTCTTTTGCACTTTATTATTTATTAACTTCCCATTAGCAAGCGCCATTACACCCCCTGTCTTACATATTTCTTTGGGTGCGTGAGCACCGTTTTAGTAGTGGCTGCTGCTTTACACATAATTTATTTTAATTGAGTATATTTGCCCATGGTCAGTTTGGTTAGTTTGGTTGTGCGCATTAGTTCCCCCCTGTTTACATACAACTGGGTACACCCTGCACTCGGTCACAGTAAGCCAGCCAGCAGCAGACATCTTGTTACACCCAGCCCATATAGTTCTGGCTGGGTGTAACAAGATATTCACTGCTGCTTACTGCGGCCGAGTGCAAGGTGTACCAAGATGGACGTCGCAGCATATATGATAAATGGCATGAATGATGAGAAGAAATATTAGCCTGGCTAATATAGCATTGCAAAATCCTTCCTTTCCTTTTATCATTCATGTCATTTATTATGCCAGGCCAGCAATTGCCAATCAGTGCCACCCATCAGTGCTGCATATTAGTGCCCATCAGTGCCATCTAATCATATCAGTGCTGCATAATCAGTGCAACCTAATCCTATCAGGTCTTATGAGTGCTGCTTAATCAGTGCCAGAAGATATCATTAGTCTGTATTGTGCTTTGAAAACTGTTACATGACAAAAAAAAAAAGTATCGGTAATCGGTATTGGCGAGTGCATGGAAAAAAGTATCGGTAGTCGGTATGGGCGAGTACATGGAAAAAAGAATCGCGCTTGTACTCGGTCTCAAAAAAGTAGTATTGGGAAAACCCTAGTTATGAGAATTGTATAATATGTAGAATCCACAGAAAATAAAAAAAAAGTCTTCTCTCCAAACACCTAAACAGTTTGTTTTATATAACCCAAAGATCATTTCCAGACATCTTTACATGCAAGCCTTTTGGGCATTTTCTTCTCTCGCCTGGCACCAGGAAAACAAAATGCCCTGTATAAGCTCTGGACTGACTTGTTAGAGTATACACAGGGATGTGGACTCCTTACCAAGCCTCATGTGACAGCACTGGTTTAATCATGACACATCTGGTGCGTTCACATTCGGATGACCATGTTTTATAATATGGTCCCAGTATTACGCAATGGTCCTGAAGGTTGAACAAAGCCGTAGCAGCAAGGAAAAAAAATCTTCTTTTGGGCGACACGCATCTTGCGATTTTGTTTGCGCAATTTTTTCTTCACGACAATCGTGGCAAAAATCACACCACGTTCGGGGTGGCATTGAGAAATAATGGCATCGCAAACGAGTCCCGCATTTTGCCGCAAATCTGAATCGCAGAGAGAATAGTGGCGGTTCGGCCCATGATTCAAATCGCCCAGATGTCAATATAGCCCTAAGCTTCCATAAAAAAACATGATAAGAATATTGGACGAATGATCGTCCATTTTTTTTTTTGCCTGGTAGTCTTATATTGAAAACAAATTGTTTCCATAAAATCACAGAAAAACCTCCTATACCTGCAGTTGCTGGATTCTGATCGGGTGGGTGGTTACTGACGTGTGACAGCAGGGCTATGTGCGACATCCAAAACCGCCCACCTGAGCGGAGTCTAGCAACAGTGGGTATAGAGGGTTGATCACATATACTGAATAATTTGTTTACACTTTTATATATACATATATATGCGCATTTTGGATATTTATTGAATATGATACAGGGGAAAGGAATCGCCGCTTATTTATATAGAGGGTCTCTGTAACATTGCAACAACTGATGGTAAAAAAATTATGTAGGTCCATACGGATAATTAGTACACCTTAAGATTCAAGTGCCTGCTACATCTAGGTCTGTAAGCCAGTACTAATTATATCAGACATACCCACAGACTGGACACCTGATTTAGGCCCCTTTCACACTTGTACGACTTGTCCTGCGACTTGGGACTACAAAGTCACGCGACAAGTCGTTCCCCACTATTTCCAATGACAGCCATTCATATTAGTACGACTTCAAGTCATGCCAACTTCAAAGCAGTCCCTGCACTACTTTGCTCAGACTTTGATGCAAGTTACACTGGAATTCCCTGAAATCGCGGAAAAAGTCGTGTTGAAATCGCTGCAAAATCGACAGGTAGTGTGAAATGGGCCTTAATCTTTTCTCGTTAAACTTTTGTTCATAACATCACTGTTCCTCTCTGTGACAACATGTACAGCCCCTCTCATAAAGTAGCACTGAAGTCATAACAAATCATTCCAAATCTCACATAAAAATTCCTTAAGTAATGGTTGAAGTCGGCGGCAATTTCACAGACATCCGTGCAGGCTTCTGCACCTCAAAATCGCAAAGAGTAGTAGAGAAACTACTTTTTGAAATCGCTGCTAAAATCGTACCCAATGAGACTGCAGGATAAAATTCTACCTGGTGAGACCGCTGGCTAAAATTGTACCCGTGAGACCGCTGGCTAAAATTGTACCCGTGAGACCGCTGGCTAAAATTGTACCCGTGAGACCGCAGGCTAAATCGTAACCAGTGTCACCGCAGGCTTATGGTCAATGGGGATCTATTCGTAATCGCCTGTTTAACTGCAGTAAAGTACACATCTTCCAATGAAAAAGTAGTTTAAGAAAAACAAAATTCCAGCCAATGGTAAGTAATTAGTTCATACCTTTGTACTGCCGGCCAGCGCCTTCTCAAAAAATAAAAAAGGCAGCATTGCATTTCTGTACATTAGCATGCAACGCTAAGAATGGAGATTGAGAAGTCTTTTTGTTGACGAAACTGATCGGACTGAGTTATTTGTTCCTGCTATAGCACATTTTTACATGTTTGGATGATCTGTGGCGGCCGCCTTTTTATCATGCAAACAATTCTAGTCATCCAAATATCTATAATATATTTGCCCTTCTGTGCTAAACCCCTCTCACACTGGGGCGGTATCAGTAAAGCATTGCTAGTTTTAGCGGCACTTTACCGCTGTTAGTGGTTCTTTTCGGCCGCTAACGGGTCGCTTTTAACCCCCGCTAGTGCCCGAATAAAGGGTTAATAGTGCCCTTGTTGCTGCGCTGCCCATTCATTCCAATGGGCAGGGGCGGTGCAGGACTTTTTTTTCCCATCCTGTAAATGCACTGGCCCAGGGTTAAAGCATGCAGACTTACACACTGGGGTGGCTTGAGAGGCGCAAAAACACCTGTAAAGCGCCTCAGTGCGAGAGGGGTCTAATTAATCTGGTTTAAAAAAAAGCCCTTTATCTGTGATTCAGTAAAGAGATCCAGAAACCATGATACACGAGCAGGTATTATACCCCTTTCACACTGAGGCAGTTTTCAGGCGCTTTAGTGCTAGAAATAACCTCTTAAAAGCGCTTTAAAACTGCCTCCCATTCATTGCAATGGGTGCTTTTACACCCGGGCGATGCATTTGCGGTACGTTAGAAAAAGTCCTGCAAGCAGCATCTTTGGGGCGAGTTGGGAGTGCAACTGCCCATTCATTGAAATGAATGGACAGCGCTTCAAAAGCCCCTTAAAAACGTTTAATTTTTTTTAAGGTCACGTGAAAACTGGCCTGCTAGCACCCGAAAAGCTCTGCTAAAACGCTGCTAAAGCACTACAAAAACGACCAGCGCTCTAGCGCTGTTTTTAGTGGCCCTCAGTGTGAATGATCTTAAAGATTGCTTTTTCCAGGACAGGATGTTATGAGTGGATAGTTTGCTTTAACCATATTTGAGTGGTTTACCCCAGTAAATTGCCTTGAGTAGATAAAAGATTTAATCATTTCAGACTAAACTAAAAGCCTCAATATTTTATAACCTGTGGTTGTACCGCAATTACACAATCGGCTGTAAAAAGCAAAAAAACTAATCCTGAAAGACTTTAAAATATGCATTCTTAGCAGCACTGTCCTCTAATTACAATCTTACTCATCATAGTGGGTTTGGAACATAAATATGCACATATATAGTTTCATATTGAATCAATATTACTTTTTTGGTACCCCAAAGACTTTGCAATGTGTTTTAAAAACATAAGCACAGAGTATATAATAAGTATGCTCTGAGCCTATGAAATAAACCCTTATGTTTTTATACCACACTGTAAAGTCTTCGGGGTACAGATAAAGTAGAGTCGTTTTTATATACCATTGTATAGGGATGTGGTGCCCCACACTCACTGTCTGACCCACCCGTACAGTCTTTTCTAGAGTGTTACATATGCAAACGATATAAAGGAACAGATTATCACAAATGCTGAACATTTTTAAATGCATTGAATATGACACAACTGCAACTCTGCCTAGATATAGGCATCCATCAAAACATAGTAACCAGGCTGGGAGGGCATCAGTCAGAAGGCAAACAAGAGGCCAAGAAAAACTGGTCTTTATGGAAGAGTGACATGAATAAAGCAATTTTTGGGAAGAGGGGAACAAATCACTTTTGTAATTTTCTTAAAGACATGAAGGATCTGCAGCAGATACGTGGAAAAGGGTCTCTGGTCTGATCAAAATAAAGTTTTTTTTTTGCCTTGGCATAAATCACTGTGGTGAAAAGCTGACACTGCTTATCACCCTGAGAACATCATCCCCAAGATAAGCTTGGTAAAGGTTGGTGGCAGAAGCATCACGGTGCAGGATGTTTTTCATTTGCAGGGACTGGGAAACCTGTCAGGCAATATATATAGCCAAGGTGGGTCAGTATCTTGACCTACAATGACCTAAAAAAAATGAGACAGACACACTGGAGGGGCTTAAAGTATATTTCTTCTTCAGCAGCCAACTTTGTTATACCACATGTGTGTTACATGTTCCCATTCACATAGCATGACTTTCTAAACAGCTGCTTGCATTTTTACTTGCTTAACGTGCTTCTAAAGGCAGGTTTTTTGCAATCTATGCATCAAGATAAAAAACCTTTGATGTACAGCAGCCCCCCATCTCAATCCAGCGATGATGCACAAGAGACTAAGCTGTCCGGGACTCTCCCACCTCATTGGCTGAGACACAGTAGTGGGCTCCATTGGCTCCCGTTGCTGTCAATCAAAGTCATTGAGCCAATGAGGAGAGAGCAAACTGCTTTCTGTGGGGAAACGTGGCAAGAGGGAGGGACCAGGAGCAGCGACAAGGGACCCAAGAAGAGGAGGATCTGGGCTGCTCTGTGAAAAACCACTGCACAGAGCAGGTAAGTATAACTTTTTTGTTTGTGTGTTTAAAAATAACAAACAAGACTTTAATATCACTTTAAGTACTCGTTTACACTACCTGCATGCTAAAATGCCCCTTTTCAGCATGCAAGCTGGTATCGGTTTCCCCAGGCAGAGCACTGTGCTCTTTTCGTGCATTGTACTGATTACATTGTTTTGTACTGGGGGGTTTCTCAAACTTCACTGCAAAAGCCAGCATTCAACAGTAGAACAGAATAATGATAATATCCACAACCACAACTTGCCCAACTAGAAAACACAACACTGCAGTTGGGATGACATGTATATGAACCTTGCAGAAAGTTTGGACGATATAGTAATGTTTGTATTACATTGTTAATATTTACATATACTGTATGTACAAGTGCATACAGAAAGTATTCACAGCGCTTCACTTTTTCCAAATTCTGTTATGTTGCAGCCTTATTCCAAAATGAATGATTTTCCTCAAAATTCTACAAACAATACTCCATAATGACAACGTGAAAGCAGTTTGTTTTGAAATTTTTGCAAATGTATTAAAAATAAAAAGCGATGGGAAAAAAAGAAAATCACATACACATAAGTATTCACAGCCTTTGCCATGACACTAAAAATTGAGCTCAGGTGCATCCTGTTTCCACTAATTAATCTTGAGATGTTTTTACAACTTGATTGGAGTCCACCTTTGGTAAATTCAGTTGATTGGACATGATTTGGAAAGGCACACACCTGTCTATATATAAGATACCACAGTTAACAGTGCATGTCAGAGCACAAAGCGGGCCATGAAGTCCAAGGAATTGTCTGTAGACATCTGATACAGGATTGTATCGAGGCACAGACCTGGGGAAAAACACAGAACATTTCTGCAGCAATGAAGGTCCCAACGAGCACAGTGGCCTCCATCATCTGTAAGCGGAAGCAGTTTGGAACCACCAGGACTCTTCTCTAGAGCGGGCGGTCAGGCCAAACTGAGCGATCTGGGAAGAAGGGCCTTAGTCTGTGGAAAGAGGAAAACCTTCCAGAAGAACAACCATCTCTACAGCACCAATTAGGCCTGTATGGAGAGTGGCCAGGCGGAAGCCACTCCTCGGTAAAAGGCATGACAGTCCACCTGGAGTTTGGCAAAAGGCACCTGAAGGAATCTCAGACCCTGAGGAACAAAATTCTTTGGTCTGATGAAACCAAGGTTAAACTCTTTGACCTGAATGGCAAACATCAGGTCTGGAGGAAACCAGTCACTGCTCATCACCTGGCCAATACCATCCCTACAGTGACACATGGTGGTTTCAGCACCATGTTGTGGGGATGTTTTTTAGTGGCAGGAACTGGGAGACTAGTAAGGATTGAGGGAAAGATGAATGCAACAATGTATAGAGACATCCTTGATGAAAACCTGCTCCAGGGCACTCTGGACCACAGACTGGGGCATAGGTTCATCTTCCAACAGGACAACGACCCTAAGCACACAGCTAATATAACAAAGGAGTGGCTATGGGACAATTCTGTGAATGTCCTTGAGTAGCCCAGCCAGAGCCCAGACATGAACCCAATTGAAAACTCCTGGAGAGATCTGAAAATTGCTGTGCACCGACGCTTCCCATCCACCTTAATAGAGCTTGAGAGGTCCTGCAAAAAAGAATGGGAGAAACTGCCCAAAAATAGGTGTGCCAAGCGTGTAGCATCATACTCAAAAAGACTTGAAGCTGTAATTGGTGCCAAAGGTGATTCAACAAAGTATTGAGCAAAGGCTGTGAATAGTTATGTACATGGGATTTTTTTTGTTTCTTATTTTTAATAAATTTACAACGAAGATCTCCAACAAACTTCTTTCACGTTGTCATTATGACCCTTTTCACACTGGGGCAGTGTGCTTGCAGTACAGGGAAAAAAGTCCTGCAAGCAGCATCTTTGGGGCGATGTGGAAGCCATGTATACACCGCTCCATAGACACACAGCTCAGGAGAGCCCAGAAAAGGAGGATCGGGGTCGCTCTGATCAATACCATTGCACAGAGCAGGCAAGTATAACATGTTTGTCATTTTAATTAAAAAAATTGAGTTTGGTAACACTTTAAGCAAAGAAATTAAATCAAAATTAAAAATATATTAATAACTAAACCTGGGTTATATATTGCAGCTTATCAGGCCTTAGATGTGGTGGCCTTATTCGTTTTCTTTTTGTTCAGGCTAAAAACACTTCAGCAAGCTGACAAAATACGTATTGATCTTGCCAGAAATGCAGTGTCCTGGTCACTTTTCTGTGAGCTGCACTCAAAAGCAAATATAAATCTTCTCTTCTCAGCCCCTGTGCAATGTAGATGAACAAATGCTGTAGTCCAGCTTGGGTGACAATAATGGCTCCCTCAACAGATACAGTGAGGAGTAAGTGTAGCCACCCAGGGATAAGAGGTGTATTATGTGCAAGATAATCAGGTTAAAAAAGCTGAAAAAAATAAAAATGATTGCAGCCATGTAATCCAAGAACTAGTGGATGGCATTAACACACTTTTGTTTATTTGGGGTTTAGACACACTTGAAACTAATCTGGTGTAAGCTTTTGTGAAAAATGCAGCCTAGCATTAGTCAAGTCAATGGACAGTGAAGGTGTAAGCATAAATGTGTAAATATTTTGCACTTAAAAATGCTTTTTCCATCTGAGTGCACAACCAGGCCCAGCATTTCCATCCATCAGCACAGCAAGCAAAGGGCAGAGAGAGAAGGAAGGGATTTGATTCAGGGCGGTCATTATTCACTAGAAGTCCTGCTTGACTCCAATTCTCATCTTTATTCCAAGAAGTCCTGAAATATTATAAATAAGAACTCATACATGCTAGGAAGTCAGAAGGGATTGCATTAAAAAGGCATCCAATGACAGCATATCCTCTTAACTGCAGGGCACTATGTTGTGCAAAAAAAAGTGCACTTACAGTATGCTTTAGGCCCCATTCAAATCTGTGTATTTTAGGGGCTACATCTTTCATGGCAAGTTATATAGATCTCAATGGTGACACCCTAAAATGCAATGCACTTAAAGCTCGCTGCATGGATATGAACCAGGTCTTAAAGTGGTTGTAAACCCTCACATGTACCTAGTGAAGTGACTGGCATCAGGTGATGCACAGAGATGAAAGAAATCCTCCTACATAAGCTGTAGCTGTGTTTCTGCATCCACTTCTGTAAATCAATCTGAAAACAAACAGGAAAGGATTTCTCTTTAGTTGTATCAGCAGGGGGCATGGATCTAAAGTGTTCACACAGCTGACAGCTCTGAGGCCTGATTGGAGGGAAGGGACACACACAGTACAGAGAACAAGCACAGCTGTGGAGAACAGCCACAGGCTCGGTGCTGCAGCTCCTTTCCATCATCAATTTACCTCTTGGTGTCAGGAAAAGCTTCCAGAGACATGCTGATAACAGAGGAACCAGGCAGCAGAGAGAAATGACACTCAGAGCTTTGGAGAGTGACAAGTACACAGTATAGAAGGATGTGATTTTCTTCATAGTTCATGTCTGAGGGTTACAACCACTTTAACTTACAAGAAGTGTTTACCAAGAAGTTAGGAACCAAATTCCTGGATATTTTATGAACCACAAATACGTGGAATGAGGTGTGGGAAACCAGCGTTCAGCGAGTATTTTCTGCACCTCATTCAAAACACGCTATCTCTGATCTGCGGCGGGTGTCCGTGTAAAGTTAATGACACCCCAAATGCAGATAGAAAATGCAATGTGTTTGCCTGCCCTGCATGGCATGGTACCAAAGTACAATGCTATATGGTTGCAGTGCATTTAAAAATAAGTACATTCACTACTTTTGGTGCGATTTCCGCCCATTTAAATGAAAGCATCCCTGCGCAATTCCTGGTGTGAACCAGACCTAAAACTGGTTCTGATTTCAAGCAGATTATTACCATACATTGAAATATACCACCCTGTCCCTTCCATAACTAAATATTTGATAGGATGACGAAGGCAGTGCTATTTCCTGCCAGTCAATCAGTCTGCATTGGATGCTCTTCAACTCTTCTTAACATTTGACCAGTACGAGAAGTCCTAACTTACACAAACAAAATATATAAAGTAAAATTCTGAGTTTACACTAATCTTAACACTGTTCCCTCCCCCTCCTAACACCTATACTAACTACCCTGTGAAAGAAAGATGTATATACTTACCTATTCTCAGACCGCTTCTGTCCAGTCATGTGATCTTCCCTGTGTCAGCCAGTGCCAGCTACAGGGGAAAGGAGACGGTGCTTCGACAATGGCTGGAATGCCTGAGCGGTGATGTCCTCTATAGGTTTACTATGGGCCATCTGTTGTCAGTGCTCCCTCCTCTCCCCTGAAGCTGCTGACAGAGGAGAGCCCATCACGTGACTGGACTGGAGTGGCCTGAGAATAGGTAAGTATATGGAACTTTCTTCCACAGGGTAGTTAGTATAGGTGTTAAAAGGATGGTGGTAGGCGCTTTAATAAACGTATAAACCAGGATTTCCACTTTAAATCAAGTGCAGAAAGAATGAAACACCAGGGCTGCAGGTCTGTGCCTCACTCAAGAGCTCACAGTCAATTTCCCCACCTTCGTATACTCAGACCACTAATCTCCTGGTTTATCTCATGGATTACCTGCCAAGCAGTCAGCAAAGGCCAGCCATAGACGTTTCGAATCTCGACTGCTTCAGCAGGAACCAACCGAGATTCGAACTGTATGTGGGCAGGCTGAATGGCAAGTTGATCGATCAATCCATTTTGGGTACAACCAGCCTGCCGGATTCACATCCGATCATCACTAGGGGCTGCTATAGCCGTTAGCAATAATCACTGTCTTCTCTTGGAGGGATTCCCCTGTCAGAGCAGTTTGTGTTGATGGGGGAATTGTGTGAATGTTTTTACTGCAAACTGTGGTTGCAGGAAAGAAATTTGCACCGTCTATGGCCTGCCGAAGGAAGAAGGCCGAAGGATGTTGGCTCTCTACAACCTGTCCCTATAGACTGGAAGACACTAAGGTATTGTGGTTAATACAGGACCTTTGACACTCTTCTCCCTGTTCCATTACGTATGCAGGGGCACACACTTAGCAATCTGCTTTAGGACTTTGCACATTTGTCATCTCAAAAATACTTCCAGTAAGATAGTTTTTCCTGTTTAATATATATGAAAGAAATTTGACAACCATATAGTTATCATCATAGCTGTATTTGCACCACAAACTGTTTATTCCAAAAACACGTGCGACACATTCTGGTAGGTAGATTTAACATTAAGGTCTTATACACACTGGATATTGTTAAAGGGGTGTTCCAGCCAATTTGTATGTTTATTAAAAGTCAGCAGCTACAAAAAGTGTAGCTGCTGGCTTTTAATAAACAGACACTTACCTGCTCCAGCGACGCGCCGGCCGGGGCTCCGCTCCTCTCCCCCCCTTGCCGGCCGGCGTCTTCATTCTCAGTGTGGGCACCCAGCCGTGACAGCTTTTGGCTTCACGGCCGGGCACCCACTGCACATGCACGAGCGGCACTGCGCATGCGCGAGCGGCGTGGCGCCGTGTAATTGGCCAGGAGATCGCCTAGGACCTGTGAGGTGTCCTAGGCGATCGCCTACAGCAGCCCCTTCCTGTAGGCGATTAAGCTTAGTCGCCTACAGGAAGGAGGAAGTGGGACAGGAAGTCCCACTCTTCCTGAAGCCCCCACTCCCCCCCCAAAAAAAATTACATGCCAAATGTGGCATGTAAGGGGGTGAGGAGTGGGATAAGAGGAAGTTCAAATTTGGGTGGAACTCCTCTTTAATGCAGCTTTTAGGGGCGTCTGGCTTTTTGTTTTCCTGTCTCTAAATGCCCCTGCATGTTAGCCTATGTGTCCATCCATACAGGCATTTAGGGGAGTTTAGAGGCAGAAAATAAAAACGCACTTCCCGTACATCCAGAAGCAGAA